>NC_050180.1:20274676-20609676 GCF_008315115.2 Sander lucioperca
AGCTCACAGCTGAGCAGAGCAACAGAGGTCTGCTGAGATCCGCCAGACTGCTCCGAGCTCTGTGCACAGGGGCCGTGGAAGGAAAGCCAAACACTGTTCATCTAAACACACTGCCCACACAAAGATGACACAGAGCTGGATTAAAATCAAAAAGTATACCTTTAACTATGGTGGCAGATCAGAAAATTATCTTATAAAGTATTTTGTAACAGTCACTTGTAGCAGTTTTAGAGGCACTGTGATATATGTTTTGGAAGGCAATAACAAACAGTGTAATATACTATGTCATTAAGTTTGAAACACATGTTGGATATATCTCCATTATCTACACTCAGCAACAAAGCAACAAAGGGCAGCATAGCTGGTGGTTCAACAGTAACAGATCACAGCCATTACACCTCACTACACAGTAAAAAAGCTCTTTAGTAATGGTGAACTTGTACTGCAAAGCATTTAACCAAAATAAAATGGCCTTCTCGCACAGCATTTTTACAGTATTTTGCCACCAGACTGGGTTTTGTGGGGGTAATCTGGTGGATTACTGTATAGCACAAAACCGGAAACAAGCTGTTTCCAGAACAAATACAGCAACTGTTTTCTGAGGGTTTCTAAATGGCAGATGGTGAATCAAGTGAAAGTCAATACAGATATCCTTTTAGTATTTCCTTCTTTAAAAAAAGAGAAGGAATACTTTGAAGTGAAGATCCTTATTAAAAGTAAATAGTATTACGATAAATGTGGTCCTACATTTGATTGACTATTGCTATGATGAAATGGAGGCTACCATCTACCTCAACCACTGTTTCATATGTATTCACTGTTGAAACATCAGCTTTATTAACAGTTTCTGTGCTGTTTCTGTTTACTGTCTTAGCTGAAAGCATATTCACACTTTTACAAGAATAGCACATAGGCTGACGCATCCTTACTCCTCACCCATCCATACCTTACTGTTTGTCCTCACTTACACCACTAGCCATGGCCATAAAATGATGTAAAAAATAACTGACATTTTAAATGACAGAACATTGTGTGGCGTTGTGTGTCTTTAAGACATAAAATACAGTTTTAGAGAAATATGTATTTATTTTCCAACAGACAAAGAAGAGAAAAGATTGCAGCTGCATCTTTTTAGCCCATTCTTATGTTTTATAATGGCAACATGAAACATTGGCTTAGTCTTATCTCACTAAAGGCATTTCACTGCTTGAGTCATGTTCAATCGAAGAGACGCAAAGCTTTCATTTTAGTTCTGAGCATAACTCATTTCCCCTCAAAGAACATATTCTCTCCAAACACATACTAGATGACGTGCGCTTGAAGAAAAACTCCTTTTGGCATTAAATCTTTTGTGTTCTGCGTTCATGAGCGATCATCTATCTATGAGAATGTCACAGTGACACAGAGATCAACTCAAGGAATGCTCCACTGATTTAATTGTTGGCTGCAGTGATAAATAGATTGAGAAACATTTACAGTAGTTGCTCATTGTGGTTATAGCTGCTTTATTTTATTCTCCCTCTCTGGCTCTCTTGCTCACCAATGCTGAGCACTGCGTGACGAAGGTTTGGAGGAGAGTTGTGAAGCCAGGTCACCTGAGGTAACATGACCCATTTAAGTTTATACCGGCCTGACCCTCATGACTGTATTGGTGTGACAGTGAGTTTTGTCATAGCATTGTCAATATGGGTTGCTGAAAACAGTGTATTATTCCTTCAAGCAGCATAACAAGTGGTTGAACGCTCTTTAACACATGTGCCATGATCTCGGACCATCTGTGTAGGTATGTAATCTCATCGTCTGACATTTTCCTTTGTCTTTCTGCACACTACATGAAATGTTTGATACAGAGGTCTCTGTGAAATAAAACCTTGATTTACTGACAGCTCAAATGACACAATGATTTTCTCTGAGGAAACCACACGAGAGGAGAAAGACACAAGCCTCTTAGCAGTGTCTTATTAATTAATAAATCGTCTCAAAGGGGAAAAAGAAGTGGTCTTGTTACAATGCATCTTATGTACCGTTGTGGGCACTGTGAGTGAAAAGTAGAAGACCTCAGTGATTTATAAAACTCTCCCTTTGTCAGCTATAATTAAGCAACATTTTGATAATGGGACAATGCTCAGGCCATTTTTAGTCTTCAATACAATGATCAGAATTAGTCAAATTATATATCTTAGCATGATGCATTATATAGTCTGCTTCTACAAATAATGGTCTCATGTTGTAAAAGTCTATTAACATCTATTTCTTCCTGTATTGGATGTATTAAAATAGCCAAAGATTGTCACTGATGTAATTCTACATAACTCTACATGTAAATGCATATTGCTGAAGACAGGTGTGAGCATTTGCAATACCCCTCCTACTTCACTCACAGGGAAAGGATACGTTTACAGTTCCACTGTGGCCAATGAATCATATAATTTGTCATTGCAGAGTGACTCCCCTCTGAGCTACTATTAGATTACTATGTCTCCTAATTACTCTGAAGTGTCTGAATTAGCATAATATTTCAGCTCCATCCTCGCAAGGTTTACAAAGTAAAGCTGCAAGCAATTATCTGTCACCATCTTCAGTCTGGAGAATTGATGGTTTGACCCCACTTGTCTGAACATCACATATGACACTCATACTCCTGCAGGCAATGTCAAATGAGACAGCTGGGGCTAACTCTGGATGACACACATCACTGGCTGCTGCTAAAGATGTACCATTTGTCACAAATAAACTAATATTTCTTTTCAGCAACAGCTCTCTGTTCCACTGTAATTCATTGGAAAGATCTTCTGTGTTACACACACACAGCTATATGTCTTTGTCCTCAAAGTATATCAGTCTTCCTACTAATGTGATCCAAAGAGTGCTCGTAGAGTCTGGTCGAGATTAACTGTCTGTTGACAGTTTTTACATGAAACAATGCTGCCAGACTAAATTCTGAAAGGACTTAAGTGAATTGCCCACCAGAAAGACAGCCATCACAGTGCATTGGGCCAAACATTTTGAAGACTACAGTACACTTTATCATGGCCTGCCTTGATGGCACAACCCTGTACTCTTTTCATAACTTAACCAGGGAATATACTGCACTCTTTACACAGTGGAATACACCTATAAATGACATGTCAATGTAGAGATTTGAAGTGCTTTATGCATGCATTGAATTGTAAAAGAACAGAGGAAATCAAAGAACTCCAACTATAGAAATGCGTGGGATTACATGAAAACAGGAGGCTTGAGGAGCTTATTGATGAATTAGTGGGTGGATTGTATTTCAGGCATATCTAAAGATGCATAAGAGCATCTATAATGTATTGTTTCAGGGTGACTCTGTTCTCCTTAGAAAACAAAATTATTTTATTACAGAAGATTTTCACCACGAGCAATAGCTGCTCATCAAACAAGCATCATTTTAGTTTACATTGACCTATAAGAATTGTACACACTAATGGAAGTAACTGAGAAGTGTATAGTATTGCTTACAAGGTCTATTTATTCTTCTGCAAATGAAGAACCTCTGTCTTAACCTCCGCCATCCCAGTACAAGTCATACAGGCTTTGAATTAATGAGCTGTAACCTCTGTGGCAGCGCCATCTCAGTAATGGAGGGAGAACGGAGCAAGTCCACATCATCTCACTGTAACTGAGCAAAAGAGCCCAGAGAGACCGGGTAAGTTTGTAAATGAAGACTGATGTGGATTTTGGTTTAGGATGGGCAAATGTACGTCATACTTTATAACAAGTTCCTAACTTACAATTACTAAAACTCTAGGTATCTTAGAAAAAGGGGTGAACAGGAAACCATTTCATTTTACACTGTGCATCCACTGTGATTGCACTATAATTACAGTACATACATATTTGTCTTGGTATAAGTACTAAATAAGTATTCTATTGATACCCTGTATATACTAAATGATGATATGTATTTATGGCTGTGGGCTGTACTCTAAACTGTTACCTAATCCTACACAGCCAGCTGACAAATTAGTACTGGCCAGTGCTAGTATTACATAAAAACTATAAATAATCATACAAAAACTATAAAATCTGGATGGACCTTCATTACCTCAGGCCGGGACAAGTGGACATTGGAAGACCACCAAGAGCACCTAAATAACACAGACACACACACACACACACACACACACACACACACACACACACACACACACACACACACACACACACACACACACACACACACACACAGAGCAAACCAACGGGAGGTAAATGCACACTCAATGACCACCAAGTGCAGGGAGGAGGAAGGCCACACTCATTTACATGAAACAGGCACTCAGTGACATCTGCTAAAAACACCCTGTAATGAAAATTGATATACATTTTTTTAATACAAATTCAGTAGAACAACATACAAAAATAGCACTGTGAAAACAAAAACAAAGCTGTAGCATTTATTTGGCCATACCTAAATAGAGATCAATGTTAAAAATAAAACAATGTGTCAGGCAGGAAAGGCTACAGGCAACGTTGCAGTGGAAAGGTCCTATAATAAGAACAAAGGTAATGCTAACTTGAGGTCACAATAAGACCTGTTGATTATTTAGCACATTGCAGTGAAGTAAGATGAATGGTTGTCGATGCAGGACTGACTTCACTGCTCTCACTTTAAACAGACTTACAAAAAGCAATCAAAAATACATCATACAATTTAAAAGCCATCACAATTTTAAAAGCCAGATAAAATACCTGTCATAGGCCATGTGTCATGTCCATGTCACCCTGCTTAAAATAGATCAAAATTTAAAACAAATAAAAAACTTCTCTGTATTCTCTCTATTATATTCTCACTAATGTGCAGAGTGTTTGTAGGTTGTTACCAGGGCCACAGGGAGGAAGGAGGAGGCAGTTCTGAGTGCAAGAGCTTTCAGGACTACCACATAACCAGGTTTTATGCTGCAAAATGACGCATATCCTTATCTCCATGCCATAATTTAGAGGCTATATTTTATAACTATCACTCAACCAAACTTCCACCACAGCCTCGGGTTAAGGATGTGATAGCTAAGGTTATTCTTGCCTCACAGGCACACAATGACCTCAATAGGTGCTGATGGCTTCAAACCTCACTTTCCAAAATGGCCATGCATGATATTGTTAGACATTCCCATTAAGATGTACATGGCTTCCTCATTAGATCTCTGCTCTGGCCCATTGATTCTCTTCTTTAATTAGTTTACTGGCTGGCTTATTTATTTCAATTACAGGCCACTGTAAACTGCCAGAAATCTGTCAATTGCTGACACAATTTCTTACAGATAGAAGTCGAATAATGTACCATTTACTTTTTAATTCCATTATCATCTCGCCCTTGAATTACATCATTTTTGGCTTTGACTGCAGTCGCATTGATTTCACCTCCAGTATGATCCAACCCTTTATCCTGCCAGTTATGTTCAACAATGGCAACATTTTGCAGATATTTCATCAATACTTTCGGTTAGAAAATATAATCCTAGTGTCATTCCAAGCTCCAAACTATATTTATCTAATGCAATGTGTTTATTATTATTATTATTATTATTATTATTATTATTATTATTATTATTATTATTATTATTATTATTATTATTATTATTATTATTATTATTATTATCTGAATGAATGTAAGTGGATAAACAGAAAAGTTCCAGTGATATTGGCTCTATAATATTTTCCCCTGAAATGTAGGGCAAAAGGAACATGATGCATATCATTTTCTCTAAAATGTCGTGCTTGACAACATCTTCAGTATATTCACTATACTGAAACTTGCACCTACTGTAACAGGGTTCAGTCAAAGGAGCATGTCAGTTGAAAAAGTACCACAGCACAAAATGGACCAACGTTTAAGATAAGAGATAAGATAGAACTTTATTAATCCCGAAGGAAATTCTTGCCAGAGATTGTTCAGACATTACAACAACATAAGAATACATTTTGATCTTAATCTCACCTTTTACTGAAAAACTTAAATGAAGAAATCTGGTTATTAACCTTTTGCTTTTTCTTCAAGCTTGAATAAGTTTGTGACTTTCCAATAAAACATTGTCTAATTAAAATGTTGGACCATACATAGGCTCAGAATATTGAGGCTAATCATGATTCAAACTTGTGTATATAAAGGATTCCTTAAGGCCCCCTCCCCTCACATCCAACTCTCATTCATTCAAAGGTTTTTTTTTTTTTCATTTTTGTTGCAAGCAGTTTGATGTTTGAAATTGAATGTATTCTTGATGAGGGAAGCTGGGAATTGGCTGGCTGTCAGATCAGCACTATTATCTGCCTTTTAGGTTTGAAGCAAATTATACTTGGGGTCCCCAAGGTGCCTGGACCCTTGCATACTGGCAGTGTTGAATTCTCAGAGCGTGTCACTTCCTTGATGGAAATTCACTTTAATCAGAAGAAGATTCACAGCCCCTCTGGACTTGTTCACAGCTTTTTGATTTATTTTCAGGGCGTGTCAGATAGAACATTTTCACCTGAAACTAAGAAATGCTCAAGTGTATCAATTAAATACCGTATGACTTTTTGACAAGTTATTAATCTGGTGCAGGTGTTATTATTGAACTATCACACCCAATGAGACACACATGCAACCTTCAACCACCTACCATCAACCATCAACACATGACAGGCCCAAGACTGAAGTAGACGTACTTTGATGTTGCAGCATGTACCAAGATTGTGACAGAAAAGTGAAATTAAGGTAAAAAAAAAAAAAATTCTAGGCAAAATATAGGTTAATGGATATGTACCATCTGCCATGAAAACAAATGGGTGCAATTCATAGAGCAAACCTTTCTTGGTGCATAAATGGAAACACAGTTAATTCTATCCCAAAAATGTGTAGTTGACTACACACTGGGCATATAAACTGCTTTTATTTTGTGTTTATCTTGAGAAGAATGCCAAAACAGATGGGTGCAGTGCCTTCGGTAGAACAAGATGAATACTCTTGCTGGTGCATCTGTGAAATACACAATCAACTATTCTGTGGTGGCCTTTGTTGAGGCACAGAAAGACAGACAATTATTTTATTTTTTTCTTGATGTTTCTTGCAAAGAAAATGGAGATGCTTTCGTCTGAGACAATACACTGAGGATATCCCTGGTGAAAGGGCTTTGAAAATGTAAATATGTCTTAGGAACTGAATTTTAATACTGAAGCGCATGCTGTAATTTTGTTAATAGAAGGAGCTTTGTAAAGTGATGTTTACATCACTCTGGTGCAATTTTAGGAATCTTTTTGATTCATTGTTCAGAAAAAAGGCAACCGATTTAAGTGTCCAGCATAAGTTAGTTTGCAGGAATCCAATGGCAATAACAGAAGTCAGGAAATGTAATAGTCTGACCTTGATTGTTGGGCTGCTTTTGTGTAAAATGCATGAATTGTGCATTGAAGTGATTTTCGTTTTGAAATCTGCCTCTTGGACGTTGGTGGCGAAAATGAATCCTGATCCCCTAAAAACACACATGCTCACACATTGACATGCATACAGTACATGCTGTTTTCCACTTTTTTTCATGCCTATGCTTTTTCATAAACATGCCTGTGCACACAGCAACGCAAATGAAACATGCTATCAGAGCGCTTACATTTCAGTAACAGCACAGTCTGAATCTCGTTGCACCTTCTCTGTTTCCATCCATCTTGTCTTATCTGTGTTTATAAGCTATCAGGTGTGTTATGTTTTACCGATTCCCACAGGTAATTTGACTTGCAATATATTTTCTGAACATCTTCCAGGCGCCCAGAATAGTCCAAATCATTATAGTTTCTGGAAGATACAGAGCCAACGAAGGATTTAACCAGAGAGGAGTGTCAGGATTTGGTTTGTTTGTCCCAGCTGTGTTGTTTACAACCCCCTGTGCTATAGTCTGCTCAGCCCAGCACAACAGACCTCAGACAGCAAAGAGGCATCGGACTACAGGAGCTTTGTCAAGCACATCTCCCCCCCACCCCCCACTCTTATTTGCAGGCTCTGTGTGTCCGCCATTGGAAAGTGATTGACCACTAGCCTTAGATTGAAATTGATTGCATAAGGGCTATAACAATGAAAGACTGTTGGTATTCTGGCAGTGGCAGTGGAGGAGTGTCAAAGGATGGGATGCCACTGTCACTAGAACAACTGGGTTCTATATTAATGTATTGTCTAGTAGTCAGATTTCTAAGATGGGAGTAGGCCTTTGATCTGAGAGATACTGTTTCTAATTGGGTTGTATTGATCCATCCCGCTCCTGTTCATGATGGCACAGTCGTGATGAATGTCAGTCTGCTGTGCTGAATGAAAAACTGAATTAACCATCCAAACGTTGCCTAGGGTTCAGCTGGGTTGTCTGCGTGATGTGCGGAGCCAGGTTCTAGACATTTAGAAGAGCATGAAACTTAAATGGCAGAAAAGACATCATTACTAGTCTGTTTTGGATCACTGTTGTGGTTTTAAACCAGTTCAAGGTCCAGTGTCAGTTTGTCATTCCCCTTTTACCCTAATGAGAAACAAATCCCTGCCATGTCTTTTTCCAATCATTAAAAAATTAAAAAAAAATTAATTTAATTAAATGACAGAATTAGAGGAAATTTGTTCACGGCTGCATTTTCATGAAAAAGTGCAGATGAGTAGGTGTGAATGAGAAAAAAGGATGCCCCTAATCTCAGCCTAAAGCTGTTGCGTTTATTATTATTATTATTATTATTATTATTGCTTTATGGACCTTAATGTATGATTTTAAAGTTACACAACCATCATTTTACGACATGTTGTGTGGCAGTTATTTAATTGCTCTGAGCAAATGACATTGAGAATTAGTCAGCTTAATGCATAACTTTAAATCAATTCATCTGGCATTTATAACAAGCACAGCAGTATAGTATACCAAATGCACGACATGTTTTGGATTATTTCTGAAAGTTTCATAGATCCATACCATTGACGTTGACACAGGATTCATCTAAGAGTATCTGCCACTGATTCATTATGCTGCATTAGATGCCTTGGGAGGAGAGAAGGGGCAAAGCTTGAAGGATTGCACAGCATATTAAATCTGTCTTGCTGAACATCAGTAGAATGAAGAAATGCCATGGAGATCCAAATGCAGATATAAAATAACAAGTCGCTGGTTGAAAACTAATGACTTTTAACTTGCATGCAATCCCAGGAAATGGAGGGTCCCATAAATTGCAGGTCAATGTAATGTCACTTAATATAAATGGGTCATTTTATTGATAGATTTGTGTAGCTTTGTTGCCTGCAATGTTATAAAACTGTCCATCCGCAGTCAGTGTCTTGCATGTGAAACTAATTAGAGAGTAATTGCAGAGATTACACTTATTTACTCATCATTAAATGTAATCATGAGCACATTTTAAGTAATCAATCTTCAAATATTTGCGAAATCTACAGCAACATAATTAGCAATTGTTCTTAATTATGGCCAGCTAAGTGTTTGTACTTGAAACAAACCACGGTCTTTAAACACCACTACCATGAACGAGCCCAGACTAGACTGGGGCAGCCAGGGCCATCAGACTAAAGTTAAATGATTGAAATTGGCAGGTTTACTGACAGCACACTTATCTTTATGTGCTAATCTACCCAGGTTTATTGCTTTACCTTGGCTGTTTGCTAGTGTTTGCAGATTCTGTCAGTTGGAATTTCTCTCCTCGCGGTGCTCCACATTCAGATTAGACTGCAACCAATGTTAGGAGAATGCTAATTCATTTTTTAAATCAGCGGGTCCCAGGGGGGAAAGGGGTACGGGCTTTGCTTTGTAGAAGATTGGAAAGGATTATAATTTAAAACTGTGCATTGTGTAAGTGTGTTAATTACATTTTTGCTTTTGAGGTTTACAAACTACAGTTCATTTTGGTTTACCTGAACAGGGCTATGCTACAGTCGATTGGAGTAGACACACAGGATTTATCAAGGAGAAAATGTGTTTTGTTACTTGCTGTATTTGCATACTGAAACGGTTGATTGTTCTTTATTATATAATGGATTCACTTCTCATACTTTGCCCAAGACATGCCCCAAAGACATGTTTGTTTCTAAGGCAATAAACAATTGCTGAGGTGATGAAGAATGGGTAACGAAAACATATTCAGAGTCTTCCCTTGCCTCGGGCTTGTGGAGGATGTGTGGGACCTCTCTGGCCATACTTCACAGAAGGCAGAGAGGAGTTCTGACGCAGAGACACACAATTTTATCACCCATGGCTCTAATTTTGCACTTTTGTATGTACCTGTAAGGTGTGGGTACAAATGTGACATTTAATTAGTTCATAAGAAGTCAGAAGAATTTGCTGTGCGCCTCTCTCTCTCTCTCTCTCTCTCTCTCTCTCTCTCTCTCTCTCTCTCTCTCTCTTTCTATCTATCTATCTATCTATATATCTATCTATCTATCTATATATCTATCTACCTATCTATCTATCTATCTATCTATCTATCTATCTATCTATCTATATCTATCTATTTCTCCCTCCCTCCCTCTCCCTCTCTCTTACTTTTAAGGCTTCTCTGTGCCAGACCATCGGCCGTCCTGGGACCTCACTCTCTCTCCTGGCTGTCGTGCCATGTTCCACATGTTGGATCTGGGTCTCTGTCCTCCAGGAGATTCAGCCTGCCCTCTTCTCTCTCTCTCTCTCTCTCTCTCTCTTTGTCTTTCTGTCTCTCTCTATCTCTCTCTGTGTGTTTGTTTCAATCTCCCTTCTATCTGAATTATGTGCTTCAGTTTTTCTTCATGTGTGTTTGATGCTGTTTTGACCTGCTTTTATAATCTGTCCTGGGTGAATCACCATCACAAGTGGACAGCTCTAAGTACGTTAGTATACACCTGGCATTAGAATGTGTCTTCGACCAGATGCGTCTTAAATTACCACTTGTGATCAGGATGGATTTAAAAACTAGGTGAAAACTGGGCTTTTGTGTAACCTGTCCGCTTTCCAGGTTACATGGTGGAGAGCAGGTCGTGTGGCTCAGGCTCTAGCTGTTTGGTGACAACTGGAAGCTGCTTGACATCCTCCTGCATCCATCTTTTTCATATATGTTCACATTCTATGTATCATTTTATCATATGGATTGTCTATATTGTAATTTTATTATATTGGTCTATTCTGTACACCTGACATCTATTGCATGTCTGTCTTTCTGAGGTTTCTTCAATTTTTTTGCCTTTTGGGGTAGTTTCATACTTATTGGAAGCAAGGGTCGAAAGGACAGGAGGGTATGCTGTGTAGATTGTAAAGCCCCCTGAGGCCAATATAAATAAAAATGTATAAATAAAATTGACTTGACTTGACTATGGGATATAATTAACACCGTACAGTGAACAAGTATAATTCTACCAGATGCACATGTCTTTATATAATAAATACTTAAGTATTATGTGTATTATAATGAAGGAACAAGAGCAACTTCTTGTACAGCAGTTTCATCCCAGCAGTGAGACGAAACATACTGCTCTTTATGTGCTGGTTTTGTGTCTTTTTTAGAGATACATGGCTTTGGGAAACTATCTTACATAATTATGACATAATAAAAGGTTTACATTACAACAAAGCCCAAAAAAGTGGAGAAGACTTAATTCTGTCCCAATCAGTGTATTTAAGGTTTGTAGGTATTTTTAAGTTTGTTTTTTTTTTTTTTTTTTTTTTAAGTTTCATCCTTGTACAGCCATCCATAACTGAGGAACAACCTGTAATTATCAAGGATATTGACAACTTAAGATTTAATTTGATTATAATTAAGGTTTTATTTTCTTTCTAGAGTATAATTATGGTCTGGTAAATTATCTTAATTTCTTTGTCGTAATCTGAACCTTTTGGAAATAAGACCATAAACATAAATTCAATATTAATGTGTGACATTATAGCAAATTATTACTTGCGCTTAAGTCTGCACATTAAAATATGCAATAAGGAAACCCTCAGTGAAAATGTAGTTCAAACTGATTTCATTAGAATCACTTGACTTGATTTCAGGAGACGGCAATGAGCTTTGCACCTGATGTGGAATGTGATTAGTTTTTTTTAAACATAATTACAATCTGCAGTTAAAAGAACTGTGTACAAGTGAGGTGTTTTATTTTTTCGATTTTTAATGAGTCATGTTATCCCTACAGGAATACTGATATTGCCATATAATATAAAATATTATAATATTTTATACACTATCAACATGAAGCTCCTCAGCTTCACAGGAGATTCAGTCAAATTGATGACCCCATATAAATGAAAGTTCAACTTACAGTACACTCATTGATCACTTTCACTGACACTTAAACTACTTTTACCACTTACAGTACATGTCAACTGACACTTGAATTGCTTTCATCTCTTTCTCTTCAAATGACAATTCAGAAGCGTTCAGGACTTCACTCAACACTTAAACTTAAAGTGACACTTCAACTTCATTCAGTACTTACACTGAAACTGAAACTTATCAGAATCAGAATCAGAAAAGCTTTATTGCCTAGTACGTTTTTTACACATACAAGGAATTTGTATAGATGTTTATTATTTCAGCGCCTCTGTTTTAACTGCCATTTGAGCTTGAGTTTGTCTGCAACTTTAGCTGTTTCTGTGAGCACAGAATCGTTCAGAAATGTAGCCTTTTCAAATTCTGCTTAGAATTTTTCTTCTTAAAAAAAACCCCCATAATGTGCCATATGTTGTTGTGAGTAATGATAATGTTAAATAGGCTACCTCCTATATGATATCTTTTTGAATTTTAGACACATTGGTGGGTTAGAATAAGAATACATGACTTAAAACGTTACATGATTTTATTTGTGTGGCGTATTCCACCTCAAATTACAGACTTATTATGGTGGAGGGGTTTGTGAGCCTTTGTAGCCATTAAGTTGTTTTGAGCCTCATACTCAAAGGTACGGTGGCCGACAGGGGCAAACGCCCTACAACTTAAGAAAACACACGCAAATAGACAAAACACAAGCAAATTAAGAAAACAACTTCAATAATTTGACAACACATGTGCAGCATTCAGCAAACGCGCTGCAAATACACACGACACAACCAAATAGATAAGCACACTGCAAATATGAAACGATGCAAAAAGAAAAGCACACAAACCCCAAAAACAAATGCAACAGAGAAACGCTGCATCCAGATTACACAACGGAAGTTCTCTAGACCTCTAGAGGGAGCAACTAGTGGAACAGCTTGATTTTCGACCCCACGGGGAGAGAGAGAGAGAGAGAGAGAGAGAGTGTGAGAGAGTGTGAGAGAGTAACTGCATAGACTGTAAATATTAAGTCTATGTTTGAGATATGTTTTCTCTCGTTTGGTGGGTGTGTCTCGGCTCAGGTTCCAGGTGAGTCCGAAATTACTGAAGTAGGCTATAGGCCTCCTCAAGTGTAATATTGTGATTATACAACAACGGTTACCAACAAAATAAGTGATCAATCTGTATTCATATTGTGGAGCAATTCGCTCTTGAAATACAAAAAACAGACAGGATTTCTAGTCCCTCCCTGTTTAGTAAACCAGCCAATTTACCGTGGGATTTATCAAACTGAATAAATCCCGCTCGCACATATAAACACAAAACTGCTTTGCTAACTCCATCGTGTTGTAAGTAAGACATCTGCTGAAAAAGTTATTGTATTCATTAGCATGATCAGGGGCGTAGCACAAAATTCTGGGCCCTGTAGAAAGGCATTTTCTATGGGCCCTTCACCGCATCCGCAGCTATTCATTCTAGCATCTTTTTGGGCCCTCCTCACATGAGGGCCGTGGGTATTCAGTCCCCTTTTTCCCCCCAGTCCGACGCCCCTGAGCATGATTGCCGTACTGTTTAGTTCACAAACATCCAACACACCAAAGTACAAAGACATAGGGACCAGACGCAAGCTTTTATTTTGAAAAGCCGAAGTTCGGGGACTGCACCAGCCGGGAGGGCATGAGACGGGAGCATAGACTGTATATTATTAATATATTATGTTATTAATAATAATAATAATAATATGAATTTAATATACAGTCTATGGAGTTCTCCAGGCTGCAGCCATACCCGACTCTAATAAAAAGGCAGAGCGCTCTCTTACAGACGTCTCTGCTGATTGAGTATCACCTGTGACCTGAGCCGAGACACACCCACCAAACGAGAGAAAACATATCTCAAACATAGATTAATATTTACAGTCTATGCAGTTGCTCTCTCTCTCTCTCTCTCTCTCTCTCTCTCTCTCTCTCACTCTCTCTCTCCCCCCGTGGGGTTGAAAATCAAGCTGTTCCACTAGCTGCTCCCTCTAGAGGTCTGGAGAACTTCCGTTGTGTAATCTGGATGCAGCGTTTTTTTGTTGCATTTGTTTTCGGGGTTTGTGTGCTTTTCTTTTTGCATCGTTTCATATTTGCAGCGCGTTTATGTATTTGGCTGTGTTGTGTGTATTTGCAGCGCATTTGCTGAATGCTGCACATGTGTTGTCAAATTAATGAAGTTGTTTTCTTAATTTGCTTGTGTTTTGTCTATTTGCGTGTGTTTTCTTAAGTTGCAGGGCGTCTGCCCCTGTCAGCCACCGTACAAAGGACACCCATGGTGAAGTGGTCTCAGGTGTAGGCAACGGCAATTCAAGAGGAGCTCAACAAGCAATTTGATAAAACCTCACCTGTAGTAAAATCCACAGGTGCCCAGTCTCGATGCAGGCTTGGGAGTGGGTTCACACAGTGAAGGATTTAGCGGCCAGGTAACCCTTTGGGCTCAAGAACTGTGTAATTGTTTTGATTAGGCAACTTATTTAGCATCGGTGAAGCCAGTGTTTGTTTATTCCTTTCTCAGTAGGTCCTCTGCTGAAACATCTCTTTTCACTGGGAGTGGATAAAGAGTCCGTGTCCTCAGAGCAGTAGATGTTATTTCTCCCCACAGCTTACAGACTACTCATGCAAAAGCCTATTGTCAAATCTTAGATGTGTAGATGGGGACACAGTTGCCAAAGGTATAGCTTGATACAGGCTATTTCTCCCTAGGAGGCATTTCAATTGTTCAGTGCCAGAAAACACAACTAAAACAATAGACATCAAATAAGAATTGTTTAGAGGCTGATGGAAAAAAACACAAACACTACAACTTTTTCACATGCACTTATTTCCCAGTTTCTAAATGTTCAGAATCCCCAAGTGAGGGGTGGGTTGGTTTGGCAGGTTGAAAAGTTCACTGCATTAAATAGTTGAAATGATTTTTCTAGCTGAATGTTCAGAGGCTCTCAGTTCGAAGTAAGTTGGTTTGTGGTGAGTTTATTTCACTTGAAGAGCTTCAGAGCGAGAATATAAGATTTTTAAGAAGTATTCTTGTCCTCTTTATTGTATTTCAGAAGGGATGTTTAGGAGGTTTGTGCGGTTTATAGCTAGCCTGACAAGCCAGACCCACATAAAGATGTTTGGTCTGGGAACTCACCATTGACGGGGCTCAATCCGAGGGGCGGGATAAACGGTTGTCTTTCAAATTCTCTCTGCAGCAATAGGATAGCGCTACAACCAGGCAAAGCAACGAAGAAGGTAGCAAAGCTAGTTAATAGATTAAACTTTTGCCGTATCCGGGCGGCAAAACTCCGAACACATCTTCCTTTTTTAAGAATGATTTCAGTGCCGTTCTTTGTTCTTTTCTCAAAGAAAAGCTTAACTCCAAGTCTTCCAGAAGACCGCTGTTCCCAGCAGCAGCAGCCATAAGCCCGCCCACCGACTCTATACACGATGTGATTGGCCTGACTAGAGTTTGGTTTTTCCAGCTCGCAAGCCAACGAAGAGTGCCTAGACCCCTCTGGCTGCAAATTAAATTTGTTGCCGCTAGGGTGCGTCTAGATTTCTAGGCTAGTTTATAGCAATATACAAAAACTTTAGGTAGGAGGTTATTGATGTATATCATTGTTTATGAGTTGTTTATTGCTTAGCTCTCTCTTCTCTCTTTTTTTATCACTTATGAATCCAGGGTCATCTTAAGTTAATTAACAATACAATACTTCCACAATATTTTGATGTATTGTATCATGACAAAGGGAACTCTATGATATTTAATATACTGCAAGAGAGTCATCTACAATACAACATGAAATCTGTGTAGGAAAATACACCCCTGAAATGGCAAACAAAAATGTCAAAGCAGGAACCACATAATGCACAATAGTGCATTATGAAGTTCCAAGTTTTATGATATAAATGTAATTGATTATTTATTATTTTCTTAATGCAACCTGTATTTAACCAGGCTTTCTCTTGAGATAGATTATCTGTTTGATAGAAATGTCATATTTGCCTAGTATGAACAAGTATACCCTTCATGAAAAATGTCTTGAAATTGGTGGTAATACAATAGCAGCAGTTGTAGAAGAAGTTGATCTTGTGAGATTATTCCAAGGCCAGGGTGCATAGTATAAAAACGCAGTTTTGCTCAGTTCAGCATAGACTGTAGGTGCACTAATGTTTATTCTTTCAGATGATCTGGTATGATAACTGGTAGAAATAGGGGCTTTTCTACAGAAGTCCAAGATGGCTGTATGAACAGTCCTCCTTTCAGTGTTTTCAATGTGGTCAATCCATTTAAAATGTTTGAATTACAGTGATGAGTACATGATTCAACATCCAAAAACTGTAGAATGAATTAAAAAAATGGGTGAATGGTAGAAATGACCAATCCTGCACAAATAGTCAATGTGATACATGCAACAACAAACAACAAAAGGAGCACATATTTGTTTATTTAAATGTCAATGTGATCCAGTGATGAACTGACAAAGGGTTTAATGTCTGCAGGAAAGAAAGGAACACCTCTGCTTTAGTATCACAACAGAACATATAGCAATAATTATGTCTGTGTATTAGAAATCTTAGCAAAACATGTACAACAAATATTACAGTACAGATGTTTTTGTCCCATGCCGACTCTCTAGGTAATGAGAAAGACGTCATGTGCTTTCAGCTATTGTACAAAGTGATGTGTCTTTCTCTGGAAAACCATCCCTGCACATGCTCCTAATAACAGATTTATCTGAATATTTGTACAAACATAGCTACAAGATTGTAGCCTGCTATGGTAGCTCTATGAAGAATGTTTTATGAAGAAGCCATTATTCAGACTATGCATCATAGCATGAACCCAGGATCACTAATGCAACAGTCCTATATAAACATCTTAACTGGACTAATGCTTTGCTCGGATAACTGTTCTTAATTTTACCAGCATGTAAAGAAACCACTGGCCATTGAGGTAAATAATTGAGTATTGTTTGGGTTGTTTAGATTCATTGTTATTATTGATTAAATTATGCCTTTAATTTCAACAATAGCAATGACAAGGATTTAAAGGGAGTAAAGCTCAGAGGTACAACAGGTTTCAATAACTACCAAAAATGTCCCAAAATATTAGTAAACATTAAGGTTCAAGGCTAACTGACCAAACACAAATACATACTTCATGGTTACAGACTGAGAACAATTCAAGAACACTTACATAAACATAGTTTCAGGCACAGATGCCATAACTACTGAATGAATCACGTACTTAATAAGCAAGCAAGAAAGAAAGATGTCAAAGGGCAAAAAAGGCATAATCAATTTCAATACTTATTTGAATACAGAAAATCCTTGCACATCCCCACGACCGACCAACCTCGCCATTGGGCGATAGATAACAATCACAATATTGCACAATCACTTCTGCAACAACTGGACACCTAGAAGGGTGTGATTGTGAAGGTGTAATTGGTCTTTTGTCTGACTCATAAAAAACACCTTTCTTTGCAAACTTTCCAAACTATACTTGTTACCAGAGAGATAATTACATATCAGTTTTCTTTTCTTTCTTCTTGTTCTTCTTGTTCTTCTTCTTTTTTAACCTGAGACCATATTTATTGGACTTTTTGGGTAGTTGGTGAAACTAACCTATCAGCCGATCCGGTGGAGAGTTGAATCATATCACAAATGGGGTTGATGTGTGAAATGCGCAAACATATGATGAGCATGTGCTCACAAGGAAAACTGTAGCATTGTTAATTTCTTTACATGGGTTAAACAACCCTTGTTTACATTTTCTTGACAAGCAACCTCTTGTAGTCGTGCAAATAACTTTACTCTCAAACTAAAATGACAGAGATAGTCATATGTTGTTTAAACAGCATGCCATTTTTATAATAATAATAATAATAATAATAATAATAATAATAATAATAATAATAATAACTTGTATTAATATAGCGCCTTTCATGAAACCCAAGGACACTTTACAGAATTACAGTGGCTAAGCTAAGGGAGGTTGTTGGCTGTGGTGAACAGAGGGTGTTTCAGGAGTTTTTAAAAAAATGTCCAGGGATGTAGCATTTCGGAAATCTGCAGAAAGGGTGTTCCAGAGGGATGGGGCTGCAACACTAAAGGCTCTGTCTCAGAAGGTACAGAGTCTGGTGTGGGGTATGGAGAGCAGGCCAGTGTCTGAGGACCACAGGTTTCGGGGTGGGGTGTATGGATGGAGGAGGTCAGAGAGGTACAGTGGGGCCAGGGCATGGAGGGATTTGTAGGTGAGAAGGAGGATTTGGGAGCCAGTGAAGGTGGATGAGGGTTGGGGTGATGTGCTGCCAGGTCTCTGTGTGGGTGAGGACCCTGGCGGCAGAGTTTTGGACATACTGGAGCCTGTCTAGGGTTTTGCTGGGGACCCCAGACAGGACTCCATTGCAGTAGTCCAAACGGGAGGTAATAAAAGCATGAATGAGGGTTTCTGTCAGAAAGTAATGGCCGGAGTCTGGAGATGTTTTTAAGATGAAAAAAGGCAGATTTGGTGATAGATTTGATGTGAGTATGGAAAGAGAGGGTGGAGTCCTGGATTACACCAAGAACTCAACATGAGTTCTGATATTACAAGAGTAATATCAGATTGCAGAACAATACACTGTTTTCATTTCAACAAAGATGAAGGGACCATAGGGAAACGCTTACTTTATATATTGTCATATAGCCTTTAGTGCCCATACGTTGAGAGAGAGAGAGCTGTGTTCATATTGAGTACTTTCCACACATGAGATCAGACCACTTCCAGTCAGGTAGAACACTTTGACTATTCACATATTCAGTAATTTTCCTATGGCAGAAATCAGTTAGTTTTTATCTACATTCTCCATTTGCATTTTAAATCCCATCCAAAAACATAAAACCCCTCTGAGCTTTTTTGAGAAAAGAACACTTCTCCACTTTTAATATAAAACATGTTCCACTCATAACTGAGCTGGCCTCCTTCTTAACTGATCATGGGGTTATTTTGTTCTTATCAAGCCAACTGCACATGCACAATAACCTAGACAACTAATAAAACACAATACTTTTACATAGATCTTTGTAATACAAATATAAACATAATTACAAATTGAACTCAATTATTTATAGTCAATTTTGGCTCTTACAGGTTGACCTAAAAGGGACAACTTCAACATTGGTCTTGCAGCTAAGTGAAACACCATGCACACACATACTTGAATATAAAATACATTGAAATATTTATGTACTTAAACCCCTTACACAAGCTCATATAAAACAATGTACATATGCATAACTTATAACACATCCGACCATCATCACCCACCAATATTATGTGCGAGCATTTAACAGTGAGGGGTCTCCACTGCAGTGATCCATGCTGGATCAGGTGGATGACCAAAAGAATAAGGTTGCAAACACAAGCAGCCAAATAAGGACTCTCCACAGGTGATTGTTCTCACTCTGAGATATGGTGAAAAGGTTCCGCAATGGCACATGATCTCAAAGCTGCACTATTGCCTTTTCATATTAGTCATAGCTAAGATGAGGTGTTTTAGGTACCTGGTGAGGATGTGGCGCTCTCCAAGGTGCTGATTAAGCAGCTGTCAGTGAACTGAACCTGAACCTGAACCTATTGGATAATATGAGTTATTTCTCTTGGTTGCTTGAGTGTGTGTGCCTTTGCCTGATAATATGTTCTTCATAGTAGCTATTGATAAAGGTTGACAGTTTGGAGTATAATTATATCCTGTTTGAAGCTTTCTGCACTGTCAAGTGATCACCAAAGTTGGAGTTTAGTCATCTCAGTGGCTGCAGTGTTTATTGTTATGCCACGAAAATAAAACTAGATGTTTCAGTGCATCGTCAGTCTCCTTTAACTGCACTTCAGTTTGTGACTGACAATTTTTTTTTTACACCTTCCTTTGGAGGAGTGCTGGGTATGACCAGCTGGAAGGAGCCCCAAGATAACCTCAGAACACACACAGGAGAGACTAAATGTCTTTGACTGTTCCGGGAGTGCGTGGGAATCCCAAAAGAGCTGGAGTAAAAACATGTTTTGGCAAACGTAATGTATCTGAAAATAGAATATGCATACATTTTATTAATGGTGTGCACAGGCAGCACTGAAGGCAGCTCATATGCATGGACACATGCACACGCACACGCACGCGCACACGCACACGCACGCACACACACACACACACACACACACACACACACACACACACACACAAATACACACACACACACACACACACACACACACACACACACGCACATAAACATTTCCTGCAGCTTTAAAGTTCAGTTAGGCAACTTGACAGCTATCTTAACTGAGAATTTCCCATGAAATTAATTTTTCATTGTATTAAAAAAATTAATTTGGATGAAACCATCCCTTGAGTTTCAAAGTTTGATACGTTAATTAACTGCGACATGTCCAGGTCAAAATGTCTCACAAGAAAAGTAGAGCGCAGAATTCTTGAAGGGAGGATGGCTTAGACCACTGTCAGCATATGAGACTGCATTTGTACCTTAGATAACATAAACAATAGCATCACATGACCACACACACTCCAATCATCTGAGACAGAGATACATGGGAGTGTGCATTCTGATTCAAACTCTGTGTGGAAGTTTGACAAGGTTTCTGAATTTGATCCAAAGTTCACTCAACCAAAGTTCACAGAATCTCAACCAAAGTTCACAATGTCAACAATGTTGTTTTTGGCTCAGGAGAAGATACAAAACTGCTACTGTGGTCAACGGACATATCATGACATATTACAGCCTACCAAAAAGCATTTTTCAACATGGTTACTAAAATGACTGACTTTCCTAAAAGCAATGACTTCATAAAAGCAGTGGATTTGGATGTTTGATCCTAAATATTCCAGGGCTGTGTCACCTTCTGAAACGAGTCACTTTAATTCACCTTTCAAAATGTGGTATCCCATAGCAATAGGAACCCTACACAGTGATGGCAGTCATGTTAATCCACTGTTGATCTATCCTGGGATCAAGCTGTTCCGAAATCAATAAAGCCATGAAAGCTTGCCTTCTGGTCTTCATCACATCCTTTACATCCTCTAGTTAATACAGTTTGATACCGTGTGACTGGTGTTTCGCTTTGGTGTCAGATGAATGTGAAAAAAAAAAAAAACTGTGGTCATTTACATTTTCTGAACTGAGTCAAATCCCAACACTGGAACATAACCACATAGGACAAAAAAGGATGGCTGAGGTGAATAGGTGAATAAACGACATTTTACATTGCACAAATATATATGTTGTTCAAAAAACGCTGAAATATTATATTAAAAACAACTTAAATAGACCAATAAGGATTTAGAGATTTAGAGTAGTGACAAGTTGTTACCTTATTGCATTACTAATATTAAAAATATTACCTACCTACAGAGTTTTACAGATTCCCTGTAATAGTTAGAAGTCCATGTACAGCTGTATGTGTATTTTATGTGTAGCCTATTACAGTAAGTTCACAGACAGTTCACCCACCATCCTACCTATGTATTTTTTCTTATTTATTTATTTATTTATTTATTTATTTATAGGCCTACAACATCTCTGCTGGTAAGTGCCGACCTGCAGCCCCCCCCCCACTAAAGGGGATGAGGCTGGATTCCACTCCATATTTTGTGTCCCGCTTTGCCTCGCCGGTGAATCTGATGTGAACACAGAGCGCTCCTCTCCACACAGCATTTCCTCTTCAACAGAGCGACCAGGGGCTTCGTTTGCTCAGCAAAGTTGAGTCAACACGCCGGGAAACGCACTGCCTGGATTCATGTGGCACCTCCACACTCGCAGTCCTCTTTTTCTGCGGCGCCGGGGGACTTTTAATTATTATTGGCTGCACTAGAAACCCGTTTTGCTTTGGGAAATGTGTTGGTAGACACTAATAGCTGAGTTGCAACCATTAAACGCCCAGTCATTAAGTACCTGCGGATCTACTGCAGGGAGTTTCTTTTTTTTTTTTTTATCAGCAAGGATACGGCAGAGAACCTTAAACAAAAAGGATCTTCACAGAAGTGAACAATGCTCAGACTAGAGACCATCATTTGCACTTTTTCTGTGCTGTCTGTTGCAGCAAGAGCAGATTTTAAGGCACGGAACTGCAGCGATGTGAGGGAAGCTTGTATCGGGAAAGGCTTCAGCTTCGCACATGTTCCTCTTCAGGAGATCCCAGGTAAGGCTGGACGAAGTGCAACTCGTCAATTAGGAGCACGACCTGCCAAATACAGCATTATAGATAACCTCGGGAATAAACAGGCTCTTGTGTAATACACGCGTCTGTATTTAATGTTAGTTAAGCTCTGGAAGGAAAAGTTAAGAATCCCCAAATATCCCATTGCAACTCATTTATGATGCAAAGTCATTCCTACATTATTACTATAGGTCTTTGATTGGATGCTGCAGGGGTGTTATACAACCACCTGTCACTCTGTGAGTTGCAGCGAGTCTAACTGAAGTTTTAAACCGCACAATAGTCCTAGACTCCTAATTGACCTGATTGGATGGTGACAAACAGCTGGCGCAGCCTCCTGCATCAGTGAAGTTACAGGCCTGTTGTTATCAGAAAACCACTCATTTCAAACGCCTGAACCCAGCTCTCCGTTAATGTGAGCTCATTTACTGATTACATATTCATGCTGCGACAACTATATCCTATCAGCCAGAATCAATAGGCTACTGGATGTGTAAAGAGTCCCCCAGGCAGCCTAGGGTAAGATCTGTGTCCAGTAGAGGTCTGCGACTGTGCTAACAAAGCAGAGATAATGAATGATCAACTGTGCAGATTAACTCCTGTTCTGCGAAAATTAAGTGATAAGGTGAAATGGAACTGATGGTTCTTGCACTGCTTCAGTAGCAGTCCATAACCATGAGTCAACTACATAATTACAGCCACGACTACCCTTTGGAGCAGTTATTTCAAATACCTTACATAATGAATGTCACATTTAGTGTATTACATGCAGAGATGAATGATGCACGCAAATGATAGCCTAAAGGTTTAGTAATGTAGTAACATTTTTCGTAAACAATTTTCCAAATACATATTTTAGCTGCAAGTGGATATAAATACATTCTGTTTTAGCAGTTCAGATCATTTAATACAATGACTCATGAAACGTCTTAAACAATGTTTTACTGCAATAACATTTTGTATAATAATTCCTAAATAGTATTCTGTGATTTCACATGATCAGTGAATGCCATATACTTAGCACATTATGTCTGCATCTGAAGAAAAGTAATTAGGAATAAAAGGTTTTTTGTTTTGTTTTTACATTACCCCCAGCTGAGCTGTGGTGGTGGTGATGGCGCAGTGGATATGACATATTCCTTTGGTGTGGGAGACCCGGGTTCGATTCTCACTGCGATACATCAACCAATGTGTCCCTGAGCAAGACACTTAACCCCTAGATGCTCCACATATATAGCAATTCTAAGTCACTTTGGATAAAAGCGTCAGCTAAATGACATGTAATGTAATGTAAGGTCGTCATTGTTGGGGCCAATCATTCTCTCTATAAAGCAGGAAATCTGGCACAAATAAAAAGCTGCATATTTGATAACAGGCACACCTGTTCAGAGATGGGCTAAATAACCAACTGATTAAATCCTTTGGATCCATGTCCCTGACATCACAACTAATCTCCCAAATGAGTGAAATTTCAATCTCATCTCTGAACGTTGTCACACTGAATAAACGTCTTTTGATGTGGTCTTTGAATGAGTCATAACCTTACGTGTCTGCCGGAGAGACAACGCATTATCAACACCTCAGCAAATTCACACAGTGATGGGCATGCCCTTCAGACTCGTGACTTATTGCCTCTCACTCATGCAAACCATAATGGAGCTAAGTTATTTCTTAGATTAAGTAAAGGTGGAAATACCTTTTGTTTAAAAGTACAACATCTTCTGATCAAAAAGTAAAAATCAAAGATCAAAAGCAGGAGCAGAAATACATCTTCACCATTTAAACTCTGGAGATTATGTTGAGCTGATTAGAAATTTGATCTCATGGATGGTACTTTACTTTTCTGTACTATCTCCATTGAGTCTATTAAGAATAGAGTAGTTGCTTAGGTTTAGTAGTTTATTTTTGGATAAATCTGGCATTGCCTGCTTTGATTTATCATTTAAGTATGTACTTTCTCTGATTAAAGTGCACACATTCATAGTATAATTACTGTGTAGTTAAATGGTCTATAAAGGACAAAAAGAGAACACTCTATTGTTTTCATTTTGGGGGTTTTGCTGACAGATTGCAACATAAACACTGTACACACACATTTTTGTAGCCTTTATTCATCATTTTCATGTAGCAGGTTTGTAATATTATCTTTTTAGGAGCTGCCATGTGGCAGATGGAGAGCATCTTCAGTGACAAGATGACTTGGGAGTTGATATTCCAGTACTTGCAGATTAGTTGGTCCTCGTGGGACTCAGTGTAGCGGGGCTCTTAAAGCTTCCCGTATAGCTTATTGTTTCTGTCAGCCTTACAGCTGCCATCACACTCTATTCACTCTCTGATGATTTGGCAAAAACGTCAACCTTCATGTTACTGGTCCACCTCTATAAATGGCTGCTCTTTGCTGTTTGATTTCTTAAAATCTCTGTCGTTATCTGAGACTTCAACAGTAGTGACAGAGGGATGTGTGTGTGCTCCCACTGCTTTTGATGTAAGATGCCATTAGAGACCATGTTAGACATCAAATGAGATAGAATCCACTTCACATTTCTCTTATGAAGTTACATATATGCCACATTTTCTGACATACATTAACTGTTTAAAGTTAATCCTATTATACTGGTTAATTCGTAATCTCATTTATGTTAATGAATGCTATTAGTTTCCATTAAGAGCTATTTGCCTTTTTCAGATTTTACTGTTTTTGTTGTTGTTGTTGCCTATCACATTATGATCACATTGTATGTTGTTTTGCCCAATATAAAGCACTCATTACAAACATTAGAAATATAATAGAGAAATAACAGCAGGGTATTATTGCAGGAGTATTGCACTCAGTACCACTTAGACTGCTCAACCACTGCAACAATGTTTTTCACAAAGCTAAAAATGAAAAGCTTACAGTCCCATAGTTTTGGTGTTGTGTTTGGTCAAACAGAAGGAACCAGGTCAGGTGGAATGACAGCAGTGGAGTCAGTGTTATTGACAGAAATGTTGTTATGATCCAAAGCCTAAAGGCTCAGTTGGTACAGTAATTCCACAAGACTTAGGCGATGCTTCTGCCTGCTGACCAGGCCAGACTGGAGGCTGTCAACAGCTATGTGGTGAAGGTGTTTTAAGCGACGTGCGCATGGACTTGTGGATAGCTCTAAAAGTCTTTAAGTGTTTGCGCATCTAAAACAAGGATCTGGTTAAAGATCAGACCTGCACTCTGCAGTCTTGCCCCTGTTGTCTCATTTTCCACTCAGTCAGTGGATTACCCAAAGTCTGAGACAAGATGGGAAGATATGGAAAGTGAGTCACGCAGCACACTGTTGGATTCAATGGAACTTCTTAGCATGCCATACTCTATGCTATCATTTGACGGCCAGCTCTGTTTACTCCCAGCCAGGAGATGGAGAAGGGACAGAAATAACGGCGCTGATATTTTATGTGATCCTTGGCGGCCTGCACAACGAGGCAAATGTTCTCTGCTGAAGCGTGTAATGTGCCCAGGTTCTCTACCGTCATGTAATGGGATGGAGAGGATTAAAAAGGGCTAAATGGGAGTGCCTGCAGAGGCAATGGCCAGGTGACTTTGTTAGCCTCTGCAGCATACGCCACTGTCGCTGTGATGTATCGTCAGATTATTATGACCTTCCTGTCAATCACACATGTGGAGAGATCTGGGAGTCCTGAGAGGTATTGCAGCTTTTGATGGGTTTGTGTTGTGTTTTTCTGCATTTACATTTCACTCTACAAACATCAACATTTTTGCAATAAAATTGCAGATAATTGTTTTTTTTGGGATTGGCAGTTTTTGTTTGAGTTTGTATATGGTAGCACCACTATTTGAGGCTTCATACTTCCACGTATATAATTTAATGTGAATGTGTCCTATTGAGAATCCGAGGGGGGCACTATCAGGGAGGAAGAATCCAAACAATCATCATTTTTCCCGCGGCACAGGGGATTTCTCAAACGCTGCCTCCATCTCCATGTCATCAATCATGCTCATGAATGCCAAAATGGCCTCATGATGGGCTTTCTCTGCAGGTGTTCCCTGTGAGAGCTGTAGGAAACATTGTGTCCCACAAAGGTTTTAGGGAACAACACGACACTCAAAGCATATCAAAGCATAAATTATTTGTATATATATTTCTTTTTCTTTTCTTTTTGAACTACTAATAATAACTCCCCATAATTATGTTTCTTGTTAGGCGGCGACATCTTGTTGCTGAAGTAATTATCGCGAGGAAGCGAGGTGACAAAGTATAAGAGCGCCAAATTCCACGTAAGGAGGCAGGTTGGGGTGGTGGATGGGTCAAACAAACACAGGACTTTCACTCACCGGGATTCACACACCGTGTGAAACCATAAGTCAGTTGTCACTTTTTAAAATGAACTGACTTTAACCATTACTAAGGACTTTTGTTGCCTAAACGTAACTAGTTCAGTTTTACTACGCGTTTAAAACTGTGCCCGTTATGTTAAATAGAATGATCACATGATTAAAATTTCCATCACGGTCACGTTATGGTCACATGTTTTAAATGGCCACTGTGTGGCCTCATTTGCTCTAGCCATGAGAGGTCGCTGCCTAATTATGGGTCGTTATGAGCTGCTTCCATAACGGTCATATATGTTGTTTTGGGAGTCTTGACAATTGACCTGTTCTGTTATTTAATTATGAGGACATGTTGGCCATGGGGTCCAACATAAACACAACATTTCCTGCCAACATTTTCTTTATTTCACATAGGAGTTTATTTTATTTTTATTTTTTAAGATTATTTTTTGGGCTTTTCCGCCTTTAATGGATAGGACAGCTAGGTGAGAAAGGGGAGAGAGAGGGGGAAGACATGCAGGAAATCGTCACAGGTCGGACTCGAACCCTCGAAGCCTCTCAGTATACGTGCGGCTGCTCTACCCACTGAGTCAATCCGGCTACAACACATATGAGTTTTTTTACATTTGTGGTGTTGCCCTTACCAGGGGCATTGGACTGGGGGGGGAAAGGGGACCTAGTACTCAAGGCCCTCATGTGAGGAGGGCCCAAAAAGATGCTAGAATGAATAGCTGTGGATGCGGGGACGGGCCCATAGAAAATGCCTTTCTACAGGGCCCAGAATTTTGTGATACGCCCCTGGCCCTTACTATTTATGTTGTTGTATGTTGTCAGCATTGTCAATCAAATCTGATCCAGCCATACCTACACATTCCTAATGAAGCTGATTAACAAATGGGAGTTGTTGAGGGATTAACTCTAAATAACTAATAACTAAGAATGTTTTTTGTCTTTTTTACCTAACTTTAACTTTAATGTTGCTTATGTTGTCATGAATATTTAAAGTTATAGAGAATTTGAAACCAAGTTTTCAGGGGCTGTAAATCATGTGATTGTGAAGCTAACGTGCAATCTGGGTTTATACTGGACTTAATTATATTGACCTTTCTTTACATACATGATGAGCACAGGTGTATTTAATAAACTGTTGTTAATGCATTTTTTCTTCCATTCTTTGTACTTACTGTATCTGTTCCTTTATATGTTGGCTTTAATTCATCATCATATTCACACTACCTCCATCACTGTCAGTTGTATATGGGCCATTTGATTTCTTCAAATGCAATATAGAAGCGGACCACTTGCATGATCACCTTCATAGAGCCATGCAATTATCTTATTTTTTCTGACCAACAGTGCAAAACCCAAGTTATTTCATTCTGTCAGTCTGGAACCTACAGTCTATGCACTAATGCTCTGTTCCTGCTCCCAAAAAGAAGATGTCTGTTGATTTTGATGTGTCTGGGTTTCTACAGAAAAGGAGGGAAACTCATGTCTTCAGGGTTACTCTTTTTTTTTCTTTTTTTTTTTTTCACACTAAAAGTAGTTTCTGGATAATATTTCTAAACCCTAATCCTGTCTGTGACCCACGATTTCTGTTTATTCTGTTTGTGGCCTTCAGCAGGGTTTATGTCCATCTTTCTGCTGCTCATAACCCTGGTTGCTGAAACGTTAATACAACACACTCTTTAAAATCAGGCAGTTACTAACAATGGTGTTTGTTTTGCTAATTTACAGTGCACATTATGTGAAGACAGAAAACATTATTCAGATATTTTAAGTTGTCTTTAATTTGTTTCAATATAGCAACAAAGCTTTTTGTAAATTCTGAATACATTAAGATTGAAAACAAAAACATTAAAAGAGACACTGGGTTATTGAAGCTTGGACCAAATACTGTAAGCCTGACGTGCCTTGTTTATACCGTTGATATGCAGCTGTTATCATAAAGGTTACTGAAGGAATGATGGTGAGAACACAGCCATAAATAATTATTGTTTGTCAAACTCATTTGAGATAAATCTACTGTGAAAAACAAGGAAAATGGATTGAAGTGATTCTCCCGAGACGGCATGGCAATAGCTGTTTCATGGTTTAAGAATCATTTGAAATGTGAAAGAATGAGTGCTCCTGTTGTCAAGAAGAGATTGAATAGATGTTATTTTGATCTATTAATTCCTGTCAACAACTGTCCAATTAAATTCTAACCTGGAGCCACTGAGAAAGGGATTTTTCATTCCTCATTTAACAAGCTGGCATAAACACATTTCCTTTAAACTGATCCTGTTTTTAGTTCTTTTTTTCTTTCCTTTTTTTAAACTTTTGACCAGTACAGACTACACATACTGCATACTACATGCCTGATTTGTTACAGAAACATAAGCATTCAACTCCTTTTGGTGGGTTACATTTTATTGTAATCTGTTTCAACAAAGTTTAATTTATACAGTGGACATCATTCTGTTCACATTCTAAGCTCAAAATGGATGTTTTCATTTTTACTTTAGATTAAAGTGAAAGGTATGGACCTTGGATACATTGTGAGATTGACTGTCTCGCCTGCAAATCCTAAAATGCCACAGGAGATAAGTTCTGTGTGTGTAATATTATCGATATATAGATGACTGGCATTATTATTCAGACATATTTGGCACATATCTACTACTTGATATCTGACTACCTCATGTGATTCTATTTTTATTCTATTTTTTTAGAATTGTTTACACATTTTCCAGTATTTGACACATTTCCACTGTCTCTTTTCAAGCCATCACTGCCTTTTCAGAAAACAATCCTCAGGATCAATGCTCTTCATTGACATGAGGACACAAGGATCAAATATAGGCTTTTGGCTGTGACGTATAGCTGGTACCTTTCCCCGACACTTCGTCTGCCTGTCAAAACCTAGCCATCATGAAACAAAGCCCCCCTTGAATGCCGCGCCGCTGTCATTGGATCTATCTTTAGCCACACGTCTGCCACTCCTGTCTTGTTGACAACGTCTGACTAGACATGATGTGCAACTGGAGAGGATGCTTGCCTTTACACTGCTCCTTTGGGCGCTTCGGTGTGGCATTTTCCAGCAAGCCGCCGTGGGGAGCTGTGTGTGGTGCAGTTGTGTCCTCACCCTCTCACTTAAGCAGTCTGCTGACCTGAGGACACTTGCACTGTAACAAGTTAGCAGGGCTAATAATGGCCACTGTCTGTACACTAAGCTGTAAATGCTGAGTGAAAGGTAATGATCAGTGCAGGTCTCAAGGCCCTCCAGGTCTCCAAACAGCCACCAGCTGCTGCCTGTAGTGCAGTCCTCTGCCATGCTCCACTTAGCAAGTTGACGCAGGAGAGAGTGGCTTGCTTGCTCACGTCTCATTCTCAGGGGCTTCGAGGCGTGCTGCCCATGTGAATTGAATAACCACACCAGCCATCTCATGCCTCCACTAGGATTGTTATTACATAGTCCTCAATAAATATCAAAGCCAGACATAGTGCTACATATGCTGATTATGCGGTACTTGTGCTGCACATGGTGTTAGGGAAATCCATATATTAATCTTAGCTGTAATGATATTGGTGCACCTTGCAGAACGATATGGCACATGAATATTCCATAGCTATTACCCTTGGGGTCAAACATATTGTACTTTTTGGTTGTATATTTATCTTCTTGGCAAAGATATATACGATGAGAAATCTAGTCTTTGTGTATTGTTCCATTTATATGGAAGGGGATTGCCTAACTGTACGATGTAATGCAGGGCTGAAACTAATTATTAATAATCTAGAAATGTGTTCAGTCACCTTTATCTCTTCTGTACTAGAATACAGACTTTTCAACTTTGAACCCAAAGGAGTAATTGTAGCTTCAGAGACAGTTCTATGTTCAAATGTCAGTGTGAAGCCCAGTTTTAAATATATATATATATATATATATATATATATATATATATATATATATATATATATATATATATATATATATTTATTCTTCACAACAACTTCTTCAAAGCCTCTAAAAAATGTTTCTTCTGCAGTGACAGAGCCCAGCTATGCATTTATATTTCCTTTCGCAAAGAGATTTCTTTGTCGTACATTTAAAAATATTTCAACATGAAACACCAGACCATTGAGTCAACACTTGGTTGTTTTATCATGCACACAGCCTTGCACATGGCATGTTGCAGTGGAATATCTTGACATATTCAAAAAAGAAAATAATGACACATTTGCTAGGAGAATGAAACTGTTCCAACATCTTTATTCCTGTCCTTTTTCCCTTCACGCTGACTCTCCTGAGGATGAAGAATACCATCATACCATTGTACTGTGCTGCTTTTGTGTAGACTGTTTTATGTCACTGAGAATTCATTTCCTCTTGAACCTGTCCTCATTCACCCAAGGACATACACTCCTCTGTAACAGAATCCCACAGTTATTTAAAACACAAACATGCCTTTTATTATGACTTCTGACATGACCCAAAATGTGATAGGAATAATGTCAATTGTGATTGATGCAAGTTCTAACTTGAGCGAGAAATTTGGCTATTCTGTACACAAAATCCTCTAGAGACATTATTAAGAGTGTCAAGGAAAGACTGTGTGGAATACATTGATTTATAGATCCATGATGCTGATGTTCATATGCATTCAATTCTATCCTCATGTGGTTCCTGAAGATCTGATCTCATTGTAGTTTTCTTGCCAAAGTCTGATAGTCCATCAGTTAGAGGACATGTTTCAGTGTGCTATAGAGTGATGGGTGAAAATGAAACTATGTACATTAAGTGCCTTGGATGTCTGAGAGTGCATGACATTGAGTGAATATGGATGAGTGTTGGATAGAACAGTGATTTATAGCAACCTCTAGCTAACCTCTTGATTTATTTTCAACAAGGAGGTAAAATGATTGAGCAAACTTAGTCTGTTTTTGGTCCGATATAATGAGATCCTTACAAGGTATCATTTCTAGATGTGATGATGTTCATAAAGCTAGAAAATAATTTGCATATCAATTTATTCATTGGCTACATACAGATCCAACCACTTACTTCCTTGCAGTTCGACTAATTCCTTGATTTATTTGATAATGCATTTGTTCATTTGCTCATAGTTAGCCTGTCCATGCATGCCTCCCAAGACATCACAGCTAGCCAGCGTCCTTAATTTGATTCTCTGCAATAGTGTTTTAAAGTGCATGTTGCTTTATGTTTGTGTCCGTGCTATGGATTCAATGATGTGGCTAAAAAAACCTGAGTCTCACAGAGGCCAGCCTGAATCTCTTTAGCTCAGACTTTGCAACAAGATATTTTTCAGGGAAAATATCCACTGAGAATCGCTCGAGCCCATCAGTTAGAAGCTCTAAAGAAGTTGAATAGAAGCTGTCTATGATAACAGAATTGAGAAGCGCTGTATTTTTGGAGTTGAAATTAGTGTAATATTTTGTGTGCAGCTCTGACTGGATGAAGGCCAATTCCGATGCCCATCTGGTAAGGCAGGGAATTGGATCAGCCTTGGACAGCCTTTGTCTTGGGTATACTATAAGCAAACATCAGCTGAGCCATTTCAGACCACAGTGAGCAAAAAAAAATCTACAAAATTAATTAATTATTTAAATAAGTATAAAGTAATATTTTTTGCATTCTATTGTCAAGTCTGTGTCACTTGGAGCACCAATGAAGCAATAATTCTGAAAACATTTCCAGAGCTTGTGAGTGGCAGATAAAATGCATGATTTCAACAATGTGGTTTGGTAGGAAAAAATGGGCAGAAACTTGGACTCACTTTACTTGGAATATTCTGGAAAAAGAGTAAACGTGTTATTGTTAAGGCTGTCCCAAACGATTATTTTTTCGATTAGTCGACTAATCTAACGACTAATTTTTCAATTAGCGATTCTTTTCCCATTGCTCAATTATTAACAATTTACACAAAACAAATTTCAGTAAGGTTCAAATCTCTATTTATTAAAATTGTTTAACACTGCACTGTTCAAGTAAAATGAATTTGTACTGCAACCTGAAGCCAGATGTAGGCTATCAATCCAACAACAAAATAAAGTCACTTTCAGGAGGAATACAAAAATAAAAAATAAAAAGAGAAAGTGCAAAAACAGTAGCCTGTATTTGCTTTTTTTTAACAGTAGGTAAAATAATGAATGAGCTCTTGTTTAACATCCAAGCTCTTCTCCCTTTAATTTAACTTTAATTATTTGTATCTAAAGGCTGGTTAAGCACTGTAGGGAGGAGAAGTTGGACAGTTTTTTTATCTTATTCCAGTGATTGGCACATCTGGGTGATGGCGTTGGATATGCGGTAGCATGTTAGATGTATTTCCACTCACATACCCAACAACTGCTGAACAACGCCAACACACAGTCCTCGTCTTATCCACCACTCTCTCGCATGTACTACTGTAACTGACCCGAAGACCAGGCGGGAGGGTATGAGATGAGAGGGCATGACACGTGGAGGCTCCAGGCTGCAGTCATACAGTCTCGAAGTTTTCCAAAACTTGCGATCTTAAAGAGGCCGGCGGGTCCTCTAACTCTTGTGGGTCACCACTACTCGCCATATTCGTCCTTTCGTGCTGCTATCTCTGACTCACTCACTGGACCGTCGACCTGACAAAAAACTGCATGTAGGCGGAGAGCTCGGCTAGCTTCAGAGCTAAGACGGGGCTACAGATTAGTTGTCCCTAGAACCCGCGTATCTAACAGTAGTTCCGCATTACATTAATTAATTTACACACAAGTTTTATTTATTTATTTTATTTAGTGACGCGTCGACGCAAATTATTTGGGTGGACGCATTTACGTAATCAATGACGTTGACTACGTTGACGAATCGTCCCAGCCCTAGTTATTGTGTAAGGAAATAAGCTGTGACAAACCCCCAACTAAAATACTGGCTAATAATAAAGATGTACAGAGATTTTGTTGACAAAAATTAACCAAAAATATGAAGGAGTTCTGACAGGACTCTAAATCCAAGAAGGAAGTGCAGAACTATATTTAAAAAAATCTGCCAGAATTCAGAAGACTTTATAGTTGCTTTTAAGTGATGAAGTGATGTCACAAGGACGAAGAAACTGCATGAGCAATGTTGATCTCATTAGGTCCGAATGTAGCTTCAAGTGTGAACTCATAAAAAGTTTGTCAGGGGGAACCAGGGGACACAGCAGATGGTAGAGTACATATGCCGTGGGTCTCTTTGGCCAGGTACACTGATGAATACTTCCGAGAGTTGGCCTACCTTTGCTAGAATGCCCAGGAACTTGGACAATAATTTCTTACGGCTGACACATTAGTTTATAAAAGATTCTAGTCATAATATATTATAGACTAAAAAACTATTGGGATTGACAAAGCATATTGAAAACAAATGAAGTACTTCTTAAGTCATGTTCTAATTTTGCTCATAAGGACATGAAAGTGTGAACTATTTTTTGATTGCATCCCTACTAATTTGATCACATTCAATTTGCTTCACCTGTGCACTCCTGCAAGAATGATCATAGCAACCAAATAGATTAGTGTGGAAACACTTGCATACAAAGTTGACGCTGACTCTTAACGCTGGGCTTAGGTGCAAGGCTGCGACAGCTGAATGTGACAGACCTTAACTAGGAACAATGATGTGTTAATGTGTGTAGTTTTTAAATGGTAATTTCCTACACAACCTATTATTGTGGAAGGGGAATGGGGGAGCAGGGAAAACCTTGGAGTTTCGGTATTAACACTGAGTCAGACAGCTATTTCTCAGTGACATAGAACTTGCATTGGTGTGACTGAAGCAATTACAGAAATAGCAGGGTTTTGAAAGGCACAATGTGGAGGTGTTTTTTAAATGTTCTCAACGGTTCTTGTGGAAACGGATGCATGAAACACTGGCTTCTACAAATTTATAAATAATGAACATGAAACATACAAGCAAAAGTGAGTATATCTAAAAAAAGAGACGGAAAATAATTGGGGTGTTATTTTGTGTCTCTGGTGCTTCCACACACATACAAACTTTGAAAAAAAACATCCATGCTGTTTTGAGTGAGAAACGGGTTTCTGAATGTGTCCTGCCTTCAGTCTGCACGGCTTTCTACATAACTAGCCGAGACGAGGGGCCTAGGGGGCTAACCGTTAGCTAGCTCGTTCTCAATGGCAAAACACTGCTACAACACACACAAATTCACCCTAATCTACAAAATAAATTGTATAGAACTACTTACATGTCCTGTTCTGCAGGTATTCCACGCAAAGTTGGAAGTGCGCGCTCATTTAGAAGAAGTCTCCTGGCTAATCCTGCCTTGTACAGGCCGAAGTTGGAGAAACAGCTAGCTAGCTCATGTAATCCTTACCTAGCTACTGCGCATGTGTGACTGACAACAAAGATCTTACAGAAGTTGCAAGGTCTCACTCTGTAGCTAAAACAGAGACCTGACACAGGGTGAAAAGAGGAGCTGCAGCAATGTGCAGTACAACAAAAATATGGTGTTTTTTGAAAATTATTTACATTACATACAACAATTATGAACCTGAAAATGAGCACAATATGGCCACTTTAAACATTAAATTAATTATGTAGGATTATTACACAGATTCCCGTCAAGAAGCTTTACAAGTACTTAAGGAAGGATGGGGGATGGGGAAATGGGTACAGCTATGGAAATCCCAGTCATATTGTATTTGCAGTCCATAAAAATGATCAATATTGAAATCCTACTATTAAATGGCAGGTATACATTGTAAAATGTGAGCACATCTCAGCAGGAAGAAGGTAGAATTAAAATATTTTTTGTAGAGCTTCATCAGCAGTGATCATAAGCTTGTTGATTTGACTGACACTCCATTTGATTACAGACATGATAGTGACATGAAGTAATTGTGATGTATGATGACAGTTTGTAGGTGTTATTAAATCACAGAGTGGATGCATCAACCTCATTAAAACACAGCTTTGGAATTTTTCACAGTTTTGTTGCATGGTTAACACTTGTGACATAGCATTGATATGTGTGTTTCTGTTTTGTTATTAATATGATAATGTGATAATCATGGCTCGATGCAAAGGGAAGTATCCTGCTGTTGGCCCCGGACAAATAAAGGACAGGGAATGGGTTTGTACAGTGAGGTTAGGCTGGGACAAGTCTCTTTGTTTCACCCTCACAGCCCTCTTCATTCTGAATGACTTGCCAGCTTTGATACGAGGCTAGTGGGAAATAATTCCTGGGTCACAGACAGCTTTAGGGGGTAATCAGACTGGGTGCCATACCAGCAAAAAACTAACACAAACCCCATCTGTATAAGACTTGGCTCAGTGCAGATCCAATGAGTAAGCTATCCCAAAGCTGTGCTAAGACATTTACCTAAAGGACACTTTAGTTTTTACAACTGTTTTCACAAACTCTTTGGTTACACACACATTGTTCTATCCTTCTGTTTAAAAGATGGGATCTGGGGTGATAGGAAAGCTGATACAAATCTTACAGCTATAGTAAACTTCATCATAGAAAGCACATTTTAAAATCTACACAGGTATCTAAAGTCAGTACAAAAGTACAACTGGCCCTGGATTTCATAATGTGTCTCTGCATGTCTGTGTGAGTGATAGACAGAAGAGAGGAGCATTACTTTGACAATAGTTTGGATCAATGGAAGTACATTTCCAGGATAATTGTCTGAAATCCGGTGCGTGAACTAGAGCTGAATATCTCTGCCCTGTCGGGTCCGGTCTTAATTTCTATCATTTTACACGGGCTCGGGCTTGCGCTCCGGGTTGCGCGGTAAATGAGCGGTCAGGTGAAGCGTTTCGATTAGCGTGTAAATGGATGCTGAGGAGGTGAAACAGAGGCTGGCCTCTGGAGGACTTATTTTCTTTCTTTGTTCCAACTTCCATGTGGCCTAAAGCCTACGTTAGTCATGAATAAATTATGTTAAAAAATGTATAAATGACTCATTCTTGACGAAAGACAAAAGAGCTGTGTGCGTGCGGCGCAGTCTCTTTTTTCTTTCTCTCCCCTTTCCGCCGAGTGGTGCGTATGCCCGCTCGCTGTGTGAAGCGCGTGTCTGCGCTATTCTCCGACATGTACTCTAATCACTGCTGGTAGACGGCCTTTTGTACAGTCGGGCTGTAAACGGGTTCAGGCTTTTAAAAAGCTGTCAATCAAAATGCATTTGTCGGCTCGGGCCGAATTCTGTCGGGCTCGGTCCTTTTCGGGCTGAACTTTTAAGGCCGGATTATAGCTCTAGCGTGAACCTTCCGCTCTCTGTGTGTTGCCGTTCTCAAACTCTGTTTGCTTCGGGAAAGAACAACACACTTTGAGCTACCAAGCTACACGCTGAAAATGTCAAGTTTTAAAGAAAATTTGGATTGTGCAATATGGCAGGCCTGCTTGGTTCTTTCGGGGAATGATTGTAAAGATTTACAAAGAATATATTTACAGCATTTACTATCTAACTGGGATGTTTTGGGGCCGATTTGTGGGGATTTCTATGGACAAAGTACACAAAGCCATACACTGAGAGCAAATTACGTTTAATCATGTATCCAGCTAATTTAAATAGCTCACATTACTGTATTGTGTGAACAGTTATCTTCATTTAATATTGTATGTGACGTTTTCTTTTGGGGGGTGCAAATGTTCCACCAAAATGTTCCTTCCTTTTTTGCAGAGCCACCATCGCGGAAATTAGCGCCACTCAAGACGATTGTGATTGGTTTAAAGAGATGCAAACAACCCAGAGCATTTTTGTCTCCTATGCTAGAAAGTATTTGTGGTTTACTTCACAGCGCTGTGGACTTGTGAAGCTACTTTGACACTTTAGCAACGCTGTAGCGTGCCAATTTACAGTTTATTTAAAGAAACTTGCTGAGTCCTATAGAAATGCTAACAATGGAACTGTATACAGCCAATAATGTCTGGCGGTGGACTTGATTGCATCGCCAGCTCTCATCTCCAGCTATCCACAGCACAGCAGGATTTTTTTATACCTTTTCCCAAAGCCATGAACCAGCAACATATGCGTACATTGTCTCCAATATAGTAGACCAGAGCTAGTGTGACTTTAACTTACTACTGAGACATATACTGAATGCCTTTTCTGAAAAAAAATGCAGCGTGATTGCTGAAAGATCAACTGCTGCAGAAGTTGGGCGATGAACTGCATCGCTGGAAAAGCTGAGAGAGTGAAGAAACGGCTGTATTGACTGTAGGAAGAATAAGAGTGTTATTTGTACTTTGAGAGAAAAAAAGGATAGAAGGATTAAAGAAATCAGTAGAAAATAAAATTGCCAACTGCAACAAAATACCATACCAAAGATGAAATGTTTTGTGCAACTTTTCACTCAGTGTTTTAACAAATGATCTGTATGTAATAGTTATTGGTTCATTTCAAGCCCAATGAATTGAGCTCTGGGGTTGAATCACAATTATCTACATTGCAACTATGGGACTCACTAATGTGTAATTCAATCAGGAGAGACTTTGTTGCAGATATGCAAATATTTATTGAAAATAAGCATAACATGAAATGTACAGAGTCTTTGGGGATTAGACTCCATCATTAAAAATATTTAAAGGGGTATAGAAGCCAGACATATTCCCCCAGATGGAGCCTAGACACTGGTGATGGCGGAGAGGGAACCCGGAGACCGAATGAAGGACCTGTCTGCCGGAAAGGGACTCAGGTTGCAGTGATTGACGATGCCCGGAGGTGGAAGGGGAGGAGGAGGGTTGCACGTTTGCCGGAAAAGACAGCTGATTGCAAGGAGTGAAGACATTTAAAGCAGGATGTCATGCTGTGATTGGATCATGAATTTTGTGGCCAATTCTGATTGGTTTACTGAAAAGTGAACACCTCTTAACAGCTAAATAGTTTTAGGGAGAGAAAGTGGTGATTGCCGTAATATAGAAGTCTTCCTGAAAGAATTTGCGCTGAGCTTCATTAGTTGTTGGAATACAATTGAGGTCTATGGCAAAAAGGCGATGCTGTATCAGGCTTTTGCTGCAGGCCATACTTGTAAGTAGGTTCAAGTCATTGCTGGTTTCAGTCTTTTCATGTTAGATAGATGGACTTTATTGATCCCAAACTAGGACATTCATTTTATTGTTGACACAATAAATAATAATAACATAAGTTAATTTGCCTTAGTCTTTGTAAGACACTACAACAAACTTTAAGATGCAGCATTTTGTCTTTGCTGTAAAAGAACTGTCTGGCCCACACCATCCTGTCGGTTGCTAAGGTGTGGTCTGTGCTCCACTGGATAGATTATCTGGGAAGCCACAGTGCTGTTTTAACCTTGGCAGGGAAGGTTGTGGCACTTTGCTGAGTGGTGAAGTCCCTTGAAAGTGCCTCCTTCCCATATGTTGATGTATGACAGTTTTATTTTTAAGTGATGTTGTTGCTCTGTTGAGACTGCTGGAGCACATAGTAGGTTTGTTATGTCAAGATGGATTTTTTTTCTCCTCTTGACATATCTGATAAAAAGGCTGCACTCAAACTATGTAGCCAAGGGTCTTGCCAGTAGACTGTGTGTAATATTAATAAAGTTCCTAAATCATAACTATATTTTGAAATAAGTGGTGATTTTGAATACAAATTGAATTTCCAGTCATTGCAGGCCTGATCAGTATAGAGGAAGTGTGTAAAGAGAGAAGGACCATGATGCTGGAATTGTGAGCTTCATGGAGGGCCTTATTTGACTAAACATCTGCAATGGGAGGTCCACCTGAATGCTCCAGCAACATATTTGCACTGGAGTCACCCTTTACTCCAAGATCAAAGCCTTTTTGTGGATATGCATACCCTAGATCATACTGTGTATAAATGTCTCATTATTTTGACGGTATCTACTCTAATTTTCAGACACTTTCACACACCATGTTCTTGTTTATGATAACCATAACAATGCACTTTTTTGGAAGAATTAAATATGCAACATTCCATATCCACATGCTTGGCAACACCCACTGCCTGTTGTGAAATGAAATAGAAGATGAATGGTACATTTCTATAAACAATCTCCCATTATAAAAATGATGAAACACTTTTTCACACATTTGAATTCCATGCATTTAAAAAAAGGCTTTTTTTATGTAAAAACAAACACCCATGGTGAAGATGATGAAACAATTTAAAAGTCAAAATTCATACCATATAAAGTATATAAGACACGTGTTTTCTCTTCTTTACCACCCTCTGTCTAGTTTTATGCCTTGTGTACCAACACACACAATAATGTATCCTCACAACTTGCCATTTAATCTGTCTGTTAAAAAGTAAACCTAAGATTTATGTTTACTTTATGGAGAGTAAAGAGAAATTAACTGCACTGCTTTTATTTTCCACAAGCCTGTGTGGCTTTAGCCAGCAACTTAAGCATTTGTTCTGCATCTGTCACTGCCCCCAGTGTGCAACACATACACAACCCCACCCCCACCTTCACACAAACATTGCTGTACTTACTGAAAATCATTTAAATGAAATTATCAGCATAAGCACATCATTTTCTATTGTTTTTTCAACAATGACAAACATAAATCATGTTTTCCTATTTATTAAGAGAATTTCCTGCTAAACAAAAAGATGTGACATTTTCATACCAAAATACTTAAAATATATAGCCTAGGTTTTTTTACCAAGGTTGTAGTTGACTTCTACAGGATGTCTTAGAATATTTAGCTTAATGCCTTAAGACCTTATCGGATTGCCAATTCTGCTCCATGGTCTACACTGTTGTAATGTTGTAACAGTGAAATCGCTGTTTAGTTTGGTTGATAATACATTGTCACACACTGTAGTTACCATTCTGCATGTGTTTCTTGATCTGCTTTGAAATGCAAGACCCCGGCACTTAAGCCATTGGTTGGGAACCAATCTCTTATGACATATTACATACATTCTGGGTGTTGCAGTCTAAATCTTTAAGATGTTACCTCATGTTTCCATTTGTAGATGCTAATGTGCAAAACGATCTCCTGCTCATATCATATTGTTGCTCACTCAGTATGGTGCTCGCTAAGTGAAATCCATTTCTTGTTCTGCTGCTGTGCAATCTATCTGTTGCTGCATACAGTGAGCATTTTACAGTTGCCGTCTGCTTACAGCTGCTTCCCTGATTGGAAGCTCATACTGATTGCAGATGATGTACATTAGATCTGCATTTTATGAGGGGAAACTGAAATCTGATTTGATTTGGCTTGTGTGGGGAAGAGAAATCTGATTATAATGTGTGCAGGGGAAAAAATGGTGAAATATCATCCATGTAAGTCATATGACTATTTAGGACATGCGATTAACATATTTTATGCCTATATGCAGGGGCGCCGCCAGGAATTTTGGGCCCCATGACAAAAAATCTAATTGGGCCCCCTCTGCGCGGCTGTTGTCACCACATCTCTGGGACCTAACTGTCCCATCAAAAGCTTTACATAACTCTAATTAAAGGCTTGCAAATGTCTTGCTTCTTGTAGTTCAATACAGTTAATATTGTCTGTATCTTACATGCAGGCTCAGGTAAGCTACTCACAGTTTCCAACTGTCCAGCATCCAGTACAGACCGTAGGCTGTTGTTTTTTTATTTTATTTCATAATGATCATTATGTGAGAAAATAATTGTTATTAATATGTTTGAATTTCTGTCATTAATAAATATTAAATTTTCTTTTTTGTAATGGTAAAAAGAGCAAGAGAGACAGCGAAATCCCCACAGACTCCCTGCAATGATGCTAACTGGCATGTCATTGAACACAATGTTGCTCACCTTTTTCACTGGGACAGGGAGGGGCACAGTTAGGGGGAGACTGGGGTGCTGCTGACTCATCTGTTGTTAAGTCTGCTAAAAGGGGCAGGGACAATGATTTAATATGAATATCTTGCTAAACGTTTTCCTGCACTGATTAAATGGTGATTAAATGTAGGCTAACACTAGTCTGTAGTTAGCTAGCTTATTTCACTATGGACATTAAGCCAACAGGTTAATACCACTCACAGACTATAGGCTACCCACCTTTCTTGGTGAAAAACTGGATTACAGTTTGACACCCTTTCCTTTGTCTTTCCTCTCTTTCTTTTCTCTCTTTCCTTTTTTGAAAATGTTAAAAAGATTTTGATTTAACATTACTTGGTAACATTGTGGTCACTGTAATTCTGGCGCATCTACTGACTGCAACTAAACACCGTCACTGAGTGAGTGCGCTAAGGCAGGACCAAACCATTTCATGCAGATACAGGGGGTGGTTGGTCAATATGGATGTTTACTTTTTGGTTAATGGGGATATTTAACTTTTACTGCCAAAAACAAGTAAAAACAAAGACATCATTTATTTTATTATTATATTTGAAATATATATACTGAATGATGATGGTTTAATATTTTTTAGAGCTGTCAATCGATTAAAAAATGTAATCTAATTAATTACATACTCTGTGATTAATTAATCAAAATGAATCGCATACATAATTAACGGTGGCTGGACCGATACTTTTTAAGAAAGTAAAAAAAAACAAGAAATAACAAGAAGGGTGCTAAACAACAGTCAGCGACATTAAACAAGGCTTGTTTATTGCTAGGCCATATGGTCAAAATGAAATGATTCAATAATAATGTATAACAATAACTTATTTCACTAATAAATTGCTGTTGAACAACAAAAACAACCACCAGATTGGAAAAGGACATTTAACAATAACTTCGAATGCACCACGAGGCTGTAGTTTACCAGTTTCATTGAACAAATAATCTATTCAACATCTCTTTTTGGCCTCTGTCTCCCTGCTTGTCTTTTGCTTTCCCTCTCCTCCTCATCTCTCCCTTCTGGTGACGCTAGTGCAGCCACGACGCTGAAGTTGGCATCCGATTCGCAGCTTCTGATTTGGCAGTTAAGGGGAACTTAAAGCTGTTTTTTTAACCTCTTACTGTATTGAATGAGTGTTAGTCATTAAGGTAAATTTATAATTATGTCTAAAACACACTTTTAGATTTGTGAAAGCTTTATTGTCTTTATGAGAACACAATAAGTTTTTTTTCACATATAAACCACATTAGACTAGGTCTAGATCCACCTAGACTTGTCAAATCTGGACTACATTATCCCAGAGAGGCTAAGGAGTCTTAAAAACACAGTTTGGGATTTGTGAAAGCTTTATTCTATTTGTGAAAATGCCATAAAGGGAGATTTTACTGTTTTTTGCATATGTAGACCACATTGGACCAAGTCCACATCCAAAACCACAATACCTAAACTTGTCAAAACTGGACAAGAATTAACTCACTCTCTCCATGTCATTTATTATATCCATGAGCAGGTCTTCCCCTGTACTTGTGTAAACACGGTAACGCAAACTTGGTAATCTACAGTGGGCAATACAGCACCGTAAAGAAAAGACCTTTACGACAGCAGGTGTGGTGAAAATACTACCACTTTTGTCCAAAGTGGCCGCTAGAATTAACACAAACTGAAAGTTACATATAGCCACTTTAAGTCATAGAAAAAAATGTCTTCATGAATATAATGTGGAACTGCTGTGGACCTATCTCTGACATCAACACATTTAGGATGTATTTGATCCTGTCAGAAGACACCATGGTGCACACTTTATCAGAGAGTGTGTCACAGCTGTCGAGGAAGTTTGACAGGTATTTCACAATCCTGTCCAGCTGGGTTTCATCATCAAAGAAGATCGGGACCCAGCGTTCCCCAGAAGTGGGGTTGCTCCTCACCTGAGACAATGGCCTATGAAGTATGAATTAAAAAAAATCTTCATAAATACTCAGTCCTGCCTCTTTTTCTGAGGAAAGGTGAGAAAACAACACTTATGTTGAAGGAGAAGGATTTGAAGAGTAAATTAAACCACTGGCAAATCTATGACGATATTTGGATTGATTTCCAAAAGGTAAAAATAACTTTTTCTACTTTTCTTTTGAAGTGAGAAGGAAGACCTGCTCATGGATATAAGAAATGACATGGAGAGACGTGGACTTGTACGTTGAATGTCAATTAGCAAAGGCCATGCTGTGGCAATAAAATAAAACAGTTTATTTAGCCTCTCTGGGATAATTTAGTCCTGATTTGACAAGTCTTAAGTATTGTGGTTTTGGATCTGGACCTGGTCCAATGTAGTCTATATGTGAAAAATACAGTAAAATCTCCCTTTATTGCATTTTCACAAATAGAATAAAGCTTTCACAAATCTCAAACTGTGTTTTTAAGACTCCTTAGACTCTCTGGGATAATTTAGTCCTGATTTGACAAGTTTAGAAAAATGGTGAAATCTCCCTTTATTGTGTTCTCATAAAGACAATAAAGCTTTCACAAATCTAAAAGTGTGTTTTAGACATAATTAATAATTTACCTTAATGACTAACACTCATTCAATACAGTAAGAGGTTCAAAAAACGGAGGATCAGTCACTTAGCAATGTAAATTATGTTTCCTGCTGAATCGGACAGTTTTAAGTTCCCCTTAAATTTCCCCTTAACTGCCGAATCGGAAGCTGCGAATCGGATGCCAACTTCAGCGTTGTAGTGCAGCCTCCATTTGTTCCTTAGTCCCTGTTAAAAGACAGCAAACACAAGAAAAAGATCTTTACCATTATAAATGCTATAACGGAATGTTATACTTGTTACATGGGAAACTACTCATACATTTTAGCTTTCATTTAACGTTGCTAGTGAAGTTAACAAGGTGCAGCTTTACCTCCAATCCTGCAGCTACAACTGATAAACAAACCAATTTCTAAATCTCTGCTAACATTACGCATATACAGTAACGGCTTACAAAAAGAGATGAAAATGCCACCGGACATTAAACTTTACGAACACAAATGGCATAAAAGACAGCAACACAGCTAGCTAGCTAACAGCCTAATGTTAAATGATAGGTTCAGTTAGCTTAACGTTAGCTCGGGGTGTATCTACCTAATTATAATAGCAATTTGTACCAGCATTAATGCGTAACACTTGACATTGATGTAACACATTAACGGTGATAACAAATGTACGGCAAACACTAAATATACTTACATTTAAATGTTAATTGTGCCATCAGCGATGCCGCTCCAACTCCCACTTAGGTCCGCCATTGTTGTTGTTTTTTTTACGAGCCGGCAAAGCCGCGCGCATAGGATTGTGGGTGATTTGGGAGCGCGAAAGACAGACAGTGCGTCTGTCCAATCAGGAGGGTCCGTCCTCTACTAGATAGGCCCTACCTTTTCCGGTAGAAGTTAATGCCGTTGTGTTTTGTGATTTATTGAAGTGTTTTCCTATTTGCTGTCGTGTTTTCATATTTGCTGTCGTGTTTTCATATTTGCTGTCGTGTTTTCATATTTGCCGTTGTGTTTTCCTATTTGCTGTCGTGTTTTCATATTTGCTGTCGTGTTTTCATATTTGCTGTCGTGTTTTCCTATTTGCTGTCGTGTTTTCATATTTGCCGTCGTGTTTTCCTATTTGCTGTCGTGTTTTCCTATTTGCTGTCGTGTTTTCATATTTGCCGTCGTGTTTTCCTATTTGCCGTCGTGTTTTCATATTTGCCGTCGTGTTTTCCTATTTGCCGTCGTGTTTTCCTATTTGCCGTCGTGTTTTCATATTCGCTGTCGTGTTTTCATATTTGCCGTCACGTTTTTCTTATTGCTGTTGTGATTTGCACTTTAGGGCCACCGTAGTAATGAATATGTATCAACAAGCTGTAACCTGACACCACAGTGGAGCGAGCAGAGCTGCAGTTCAAGAGTTCAACAGCTAGGTAACCTAGCAACGGCAGCAGGGGGAGGAGCTCACAGAGCTGACAGACGGAGCTTGGAGTTAGATCAGGACTAATATGAGAAAATGGTTCCAGTTTGTGCCTTTCCAAATTGCGGCAACCAAATGAAGAGATATTTAAGCTTGAGCTTTCACCGTCTACCCCTCCGCAACCGGGAGATTTCACAGTTGTGTGTAGCATGATTATGTATAAAACCACACACTGCACTTTACATTGATTGTGTCTAGATTGTGATATTGTAATTTCCTTTTTGTTGTTGAAGTAAAGACACAAAAACACAAATGTAATGTGTACTGTTATATTATAAAACCACTGATAACAGACAGGTGCAGCAATATATTATAGAACTGTACAATGTACTTATTCTTACAATTTATTTATTCTTACAATTTACTTTACTTGTACAACACTTTTTACTAATAGAACTGTGCAATTGCTTTGTTTATTCCTAGTAATGGCAATACCAAGTGTTACTAGAAATCATATTATTAGACTCAGAAAATGTCCTCTGCCTCTTTGAATCCTGTGTAACTTCCAGTGGGGGAGGGGTACTCTTGTCTGATCACTGCTATAACACAGGTAGGCAAAGTTCTTCTGGTGCCACGGCCAAGGGGCTCTCCTCTCAGAACCCACTCCAGAATCACCCGGTAGGCCACGAGTCTGCATTGGCTGGGGGGGAGGAAGGGTGAGCTTTGGTTATTTCACTAAAGAAGTGATGCATTTACTTATAATAAATAATAATACATTTCATTTATAGAGGGCTTTTCATCGTACTCAAAGACACTTTACAGTAAAAACCAGCACATATAGCACATTAAAAACAGATAAGCAATAAAACCAACACAACAAGCATATTTAGAAGCAATTAAAAACAATAAAAACAGTAACTATCAGGTGAGAAATGTAAGATTATTGTATGTGGAAAGCTAATCTGAAGAGGTATGTTTTGATTAGTGTTTTGAATGTGTATTTACAACAAATGTACATGTACCTAAGCTAGGACAGAGTCATGACAGTCTGTTGTACTCACTCATTACACAGCTGGCCATCAGGTCCGTCCGGTTTAGGCTGCTTCTTCCAATTTACTTTCGGGACAAAAAAAAAAACGCTTCCAGAACATCCTTATAGATCAGATGGGGAAACCTCTGTGTATGGGCGAAACAATGTCCGTTATCTGGGGACCCATCCAGACCAGGCTGGATGAGATCCCATTCCTTACAGCACAGGCTTTCTTCCTCGGTGGTCATTGCGATACAGTATCCACACGAGCATCATGTACCCGCATCACGTGCAACCAGCCACAACTGTGAAATCTCCCGGTTGTGGAGGGGTAGACGGTGAAAGCTCAAGCTTAAATATCTCTTCATTTGGTTGCCGCAATTTGGAAAGGCACAAACTCGAACCATTTTCTCATATTAGTCCTGATCTAACTCCAAGCTCCGTCTGCTGCCGTTGCTAGGTTACCTAGCTGTTGAACTCTTGAACTGCAGCTCTGCTCGCTCCACTGTGGTGTCAGGTTACAGCTTGTTGATACATACGCATTACTATGGAAAGAACCTCGGCAAATCGTTTTTTGTGGAAAAAATACATTTTGGAATATTGGATTGTATGAGATCGGCATTCGACTAGTGTGGGCCAGGAAATAACCAGAGGTATGGATTAACACAACTTTTATGGCTTTCTGTCACATCTACTGCAGTCAAATTCGCTGTGTTCCCTTGGAAGGAATAACTGCACATGGCTAAGCACTTGTAATGGCATTTCGAGCATGTTCAGAGGCTAAAACTTGCCCTGTTTAAGCCCTGTTTAAGCCTTTGGGTGCTAACGCTAGCAGGAGGATAACGCGGTGTAGGCGGCACTGATTGGTTTCATTTTTCTCGCTACTGACAGTACTCCTAATTTACAAACAACAGAGCTACGGGTTGGAATCGACCGGAATTCTCCTTTAACCGTTTTTAATCCAGCTACTAGCTAGCGGTAGGCTAACATTAGCTGCTGTTGAGTATAGTGTTAACTAGCATCACATGCAGCGGTGTTTGTGTTGTCTGTATCGTCTGTTTCAGAGCATCCGAGAGAAGTGCAGACATATCAGTGGTACCAGATTTCGGTACCCAACCCTATTCAGGAAGAAGATTTTTACAAGTAAATGTTCCTACATTCTCGTCTTCCTCCTTCATTTTACAGTTGAATGGTGGCTAGAACGGCTCCGGGTCAAACGTCAATATGGAATGAATTAATCTGCGTTATTTTTTTTAACGCGTTATTTTTTCTCAGATTAATTAATCGAAATTAACGCGTTATTTTGACAACCCTAATAATTTTATATTAGTTTTTACCTATTTTTGGGGCCCCTGTCAGTCATGGGCCCTTGGAATTGTCCTAACTTTTCCCCCCTATACGGCGTCCCTGTCTATATGCATTATCGTTTAGCCTCAAATTTAAATTGTTGTGGGCGTGTTGATCTGCACTGTAAATTGAACTTCTGACGATCTAACTGATCCCCTAACCGCCATCTAGTTTATTTATACCGGTATGTCAGATTTGTGTCACGCCTATTCTAAAAATGTGGTCATTCTGAATGTAGCCACATCCCATAATAATTGTATTATTATTATTATTATTATTATTATTATTATTATTATTATTATTATTATTATTATTATTATTATTATTAGGCTTTTTTTTAATCCCATGTGGAGTGGGATCAGATCACAGTAAAACCAACCACCTCATATCAGGCTCATTAGATTTCTGAGGGCAGCATTTCATTCAGAAATCACATTCAGCCTCATCCATAAATGTGATGTAATTAGATTTTAGTCATTTAGTGTTAACTAAGCGCATTTTGACTTTTAAGATAAGACGGACACCACAAAGGCTACTGCTCTCTGTCTTCACTTGGTAAAGAAAGAGGCCACACTATCCCAGCTTTTATTTTAAAAGTAGGAACAGGATGAGCTTTTACTTCGCAATTTAAATTGGGTCAAATGTAGTTACACAATTCCCAAAGGTTAAGTTGTAGATTGAGTGGCCCTCAAATTTGTTTTGTGCTCTCTTAAATCTTTTGTCATCAATACACTTCCATAGTTTTTAGACTGTGAAATGAAGAAATTACAGACTGAGTCTTCTTGAAATTGCTGCATGGGAAAATGAAATGCTGTAGATGATTAACTTTTGATACACTTCAGTTTTTTACCAACATCATCAATGATTTAATGATAGAGAATAGTTTAAAGGAATGTTTTATCTGTTCACCTCACTGATTAAACTTTGATAACCCTTTGCCAATGATAACTCTTATTGTCAGACCAAAAAGAAACTACCTGTGATCCTCTTCTACAGTGCACAAAATCATGTTAAAGAACTTACAAGGCACACGGCAGTTTTTTTACTCTGTCCATTTCTGAAATCAGCAACTTATTTTCTGTACAGAGAAAATTACAATGAAAATGCATAGTCTATCACATCTCCGGGGAGGAAAATATCATGTTGGTGACACCTTAAATGTTGGTTTGTGAGCTACAGTTCTGAGAAACCAAGGGTTATGTGAAAGAGGAGGAACTATAATGCACCATCTACTCTCACCCCCTCATTTGTTTAGTATAGTTTTATGTTTAAAAGTGTTCAAATGTTTGAAAGGGTATCTGACAAACTGAAGTTCCAAATTATCCACACAGTAACATTTGACATCACAAAATTACATTTGGCTCTTTTTTGGTGCCATGTCTCAAGGGAAAGGCCACAGAATTTTGCGTACACCATGTTTTTGATTTTGCAGGATATTTACGAAGTCTGAATATGTCTATGGTAACAAAGCCAAACGAAAAAGTGTAAATGGTTTAAACCAGGGTTGCTATCTCTTAGTTGGTGATTGGTCGTTGGGTACGCACATTCACAGCTCATTCACACTTCTGTGTGGCTACTGATTGGTCGACTGAATGTGCTGCAGCTAGCAGCAATTTAATCTGCTAGAGACAGTTGTCATTTTAGGTGACAAAGTCAACAGTTACCAGCTAGAAATTAGATGCCTGTATTGTCTACCTATGTCTAAAATCAAGCACCCATTGTTTAACAAATTACCAAGAAATTTAAGTTGTAAGGCAAGGCAAGGCAGCTTTATTTGTATAGCACATTTCAGCAACAGGGCAATTCAAAGTGCTTTACATAAAACATTGAAGAGCAGTTAGAAAACGATTAAAAAAAAAAAAAAATTAAAACATTAAAGAGCAGGTAACAATGATAAAAAAAAAAAAATTCTCCGACCACAGGTCCTTTTGGCTCCGGTTACTTGGTGTTTTCGTTACCCACTACAAGATTGCAGTAGTTCTACTGTTCACTACGATGTAGCCGTCGCTACAAAGCTTAGTTTAATTTCAGTAAACCTTGCTAAATCCAGGACAGTTCTCAGTCTGTCTCTTGATAAGTCCACAGAAATATCTGACAAGTTCACAGACGTTGTCTTTCTTATTGACCTAGTTCGCAGACTAAATCTGACCAGTTCAGAGATGTGGTCCTTGTATGGATAAGCTATTGTCACAACCGTGTTGGAGAGGTAATATCAGAAATATGTCCGTTATCTTCCGGTCCATATTTTTCCGTCATTTCTCCGAACACAGGTCCTTTTGGCTCAGGTGACTTGGTGTTTTCGTTACCCATTACAAGATTGCAGTAGTTCTACTTTTCACAACGATGTAGCCTAAATCTGCCACGGGCATCATTGTAAACTGCACATGTGCCCTGTGAAAATGGGAAGCTTGTCAGACATAGCAACAGTAACTAAGTGGGGATGAGGCTTAGCAAACTCTCAATTTGAACGCATTTCAGCTAATTAAGATCTGATGGGATTTTGCAAACCACAATGGAAGAACATAAAAGTTAAATACTGTTATCAGCTCAAATGATTGTGTCCAAAATGAGAGATTTTGCTGTAAAAGTTTTATTGAATCATTGAGTGAATTTTAAGCACCCGACTTGCTGGAGTGAGAGAAAGAAAGGATTTCTTGAAGTTGAATGTTCTAATTTTATATAGCCTACTCCAGTCATGTTACATGTATTAACCCTTGTGTGGTGTTCATATTTTTGTTACACAGCCAATGTTCCCGGGTCTGGTGGACCCACCACATTATTAGGCTTTTAAATCAACACAGCCATAACAATTTATGTAAAAATACTTAACAGATGTTTCCTTTAGCTCAATTACCAAATATATATATATATATCATTTATGGTTCATATTTGCCATTTACTCCTGTGAGATCACATTTATGATCATATGATAATTTTTGTTTTTTGTGAGAAAACAAGGAAATTCAATTATAAAAAAAGTTAAAAAAAAATAGAAACAAGATTTTTGATCATTATTGGTGCTTATTTCTTAGAACTTAATCACAGCAGGTGAAAGTGCTTGAAATGTAACAATTTTATAACTTTGTGTGGGAATAGCAGGTGCAGACAGACAACATTACCGCACACAGACACCTACACTCACACGCACACATACAGACGCACAGACACACACAGAGACGCACAGACACAAAGACACACACACAGACACACACACACACACACACACACACACACACACACACACACACACACACACACACACACACACAAACACACACCCAGTTAGGAGGAGGACACAGTTAAGTTTCATAGCACCTACAATTATTACACAATTATTACACTTGGGTCCAGTAGACCCGAACACCTCATATGTAATAGTTATGTGTAGGGGGGGTGTACCGTGTGCAGTCATTGAAAATAAGTTATTTTTTATGTTCTTCACAGAAAATTGGCCAAGGCCAGTGAGTTTGAGTTAGAAGAAATAATAAATAGCATAATTTTTCTTTTAGCAAACATTGAAAACGGGTCCCACAGACCTAAACACCAAACAAGGGTTAAGTCTGTCTATAGTTAGTGCCACTTTTAGTATGGATACAAAAACACTATTTTGTTTTTTTGTTGTTGCTATTTTGCAGGTGAACACCTTCGAGTATGTCCTCAGGGAAACACATGTTGCACCCAGGAAATGGAGGACAAATTTGGCCAACAGAGCAAACAGGACTTTGAGAATCTGGTTGATGAAATAAGTCATGAGTTGAGAAGCACCTTTGTTTCCAGACACAAAAGATTTGATGGTAAGTCTTTTTTTTTTGCTTAATGTTTTATGATGATACATTTTTCTATTTTGTCTCTTTTTGTCAACAGTTTGGTAAGTCACCATAGAATAAAATGCTGCAATAAGGGAAAATCCAAGGATTTACAGTGTGTGTGTTAATTTGAAAAGGTTCACTGTTGTAGTTCTGTAGCTGTCTTCCCTTAAGAGGAGAAAAGATGTGAAATCTCATTAATATGCTTTGGAGTGGAGAACCCTCTTGTTGGATTAGACAAACATGGCTTCTTGCACAGCAGATTGACAGCTTTAACAGCAGTACAGAGCCACACTCTGCATTATTAAGGCTGTTTGGTGGTCCTGTGCTCTGTGTGATCTTGTCGTAGCCCAATGGGGACTATCTTGACCACCACACATCCACTGAGCTTGGGAGAGGATGTAGTACTCATTACTGAACTGATACTCACTGTACCTCGCCACCTCTCCCTGTTGGTATCTTCTCTATGCAGTCTGCTCCTTCCAGTTACACTTTAATTAGAAATAATAATCCCTCCAACTCCCAACATTATACTGTGTAGGAAGCAGCAGCTTATCACTGTGGACAATAGTAAAGGGTGGTGGAGATGAAAATTGTTAAGCATAACCACCTGTCAGCATTGTCAAACAATTTAAGAATGCAGCATAAAAGCTTTTAAGATTACAGTACCGTATCTGAATTCTCTTTCTCTCCAAGTGAATGGCAGGACTCTTCCTAAGAATAGAATATATACTTTATTGTTATTGCACAAGCTTATATACAATGAAATTTGCTGTGCCGTACCTGAATATGAAAGTAATAAATACACAAATACTCTAACATACACTCTAACATACACTCAGGCACAGTCATCACAGTCAATAAATATATGAACAAGCATGAACGAGGTGCTTCTCAGCATAAGGAAAGTGCCCTTTTTTAAATCAAGGAATATTGGATTATAATACTGAATGTGTCATGGTTTCGGTGTTTTGCTTTGTATTTTGTTCCATTTCTATTACCTGTATTATTGATTTCTGTATGTGTCTTGTGTTTGTATATTTATTTTGTATATTTTTGTTCCCTGTTGTGTTGGTGTATCCCGTTTTGTGTATTGTGGTCGGTGTATATTTTGTTGTGTATTTTTCTGTTGTGCATTTCCCTGTTTATATTCTGCTTCCTGTTTTATTTTGATAGTCTGTTTTCTGTCTTGTCATGTCTAGTTTTACTTTCTGTGTTTTCCCGCCTTTGTTGATTGTCCTGCCCCGCCCTGATGTGTTTCACCTGCTGTATTACCTGTCCCTCATTTGTTCATTACCTCATGTATTTAACCTCTGTGTTCCCTTTGTCTCCTGTTAGATCGTTTTGTATCCGTTCGTGTCTGTTGGTATGCTCGCTCTGTGTGTCTGTGTCTTCCCTGCGCTCTTTGTGTTCCCGCTTTTGATATCCTGTTCTTTTGTTTGACTTTGATTCTGGACTTAGTTTTTTGCCTCCCTCAGTTTGTACCCCTCATGCAGTCTGTTTTGCACTTTTTGGCTTTTTTGGATTCCTGTTTGTATTTGCTCGTATTTGCTTCCTGCAAATAAATCATCGTGTGCAACCTTCTCCTGCCTGCCTCCCTGCCTGCCTGTCTCATCTCTGCGTTTGGGCCCACTTTTCCCTGCCTCCTCATAACAGAATGTACATTAAGAGTGATGAGACTTATAAGATGCTATCTAATATTGTTATTAGTACTTAAACCTTTGCATAGGCTATACTGTATACTTAACAAGCCTCCTATATTCAAAACCCCAGATCAGTTTTTGCTTTCAGTAGTGTAAATGTTTTGTTAAAACATTTCCATTCGTAATCATGAAGAAATGGCAACGCTGCAACCATGTAACCATCAAACTTTGGCAGCCTTGACTGAAATAATGGGTAATTCTTCAGTGCCAGTATCAGCAACTTTATTTATTATAGCACTCTCCAAAGTAGTGAATACAAAGTGCCTTACAGGAGAAAAAAAAGAGAAATGTAGATACCACACATAACATCTAGAAAAGCCAAAGAAAACAAGAGAGATAAAGTTTAAAAAGGCTTTTGATGTGTACTGAGACTTTTGCGGGAGGCTATTCTTCAGTCAAGGAGCAGCAATAGAAACAGCAGAATCATTGAAATAAAAGGATATTGTATGCCCAACATGTTGCCATCTACGAGCACTGTAACATGACGGTTGATAGATGTTTACATTTGATTATGAAATCAAGCTCATTTATTCTATTGTAAATGGATCATATTTAGTATGATTAATACATAATCTTGTCTTCCTGTGACATGGTTTGCCTATAAAACAAGCTTCTTGCTTTCATGTAAGAGCAAGACATAAACTGAAGTTTTTTAGAGTTGGTCTAAGTCTAGAGTTTTAGAATGGTCAACATTTAACAGTCACAAACTCCACCAGCAGTTAGCAGTTAGTTGGATACAAGCACCCCATTTCTGCACCAGGCAGTCTGTGTTAACACAGCCCACCTCCACTAGCTAGTCTTACCCGGCAACAGAGCAGCCGGCCTGTTAGCTGGATAGTCCGATACGGCAATTGTTTCCACAACAACAAAAACACAGCAGTCTGTGAGCTCGCGTTGGGAGTTTCGTTGAAGTTGGATGTATCTGTATGTGTCTGATCTGTACCAATGTATCCCGGTGGTACATGTGTGCGGTAGTTTGAATGCACATAATTGTTCTAAAATTTCCGTCGGGATGAATATATCTATCTATCTATCTAAAGTTTTGATGCTGAGAAGCCACTAAGCTACGCAAGGATTCAAGATGGCTGACACTCGTTTTGGTTCGTGAAATTTCGGAGAATGCCGACAGTCCAACCCCCTATGGGCGGTTTGGAAATATGCGGAAGTATGGCTGTCCATTGCCTCTGGGCAAAAAAATCTCGTTTTACGTCATCAGAAGATTTTTTCCAGACCCACAATACAGAGATCTCTCAGGGGGACATGAGGGAGGGAAGCACGGTCATTCAAAAATACTACCGTGTTTCTACTGAGACAAAGCTTAATGCTAAATCGGTGAAGTATCCCTTTAATACGGTGGCCCTGAAGTGCAAATCACAACAGCAAATAGAAAAACGCAACAGCAAATCATAAAACACGACAGCAAATAGGTAAACGCGACAGCAAATATGAAAACACTTCAAAAAATCACAACACAACGGCAAATAGGAAAACACGAGAGCAAATAGGAAAACACTTAAACAAATCATAAAACACGACAGCAAATATGAAAACACAACAGCAAATATGAAAACACAACAGCAAATATGAAAACACGACAGCAAACAGGAAAACACTTCAATAAATCATAAAACACAACGGCAAATAGGAAAACACAACAGCAAATAGGAAAACACGACAGCAAATAGGAAAACACGACAGCAAATATGAAAACACAACAACAAATATGAAAACACGACAGCAAATAGGAAAACGCAACAGCAAATAGGAAAATGCGACAGCAAATAGGTAAACGTGACAGCAAATATGAAAACACTTCAACAAATATGAAAACACAACAGCAAATATGAAAACATGACAGCAAACATGAAAACACGACAGCTAATAGGAAAATGCTTCAATAAATCATAAAACACAACGGCAAATAGGAAAACACGACAGCAAATAGGTAAACATGACAGCAAATAGGAAAACACGACAGCAAATAGGAAAACACTTCAACAAATCATAAAACACAACGGCATTAACTTCTACCGGAAAAGGTAGGGCCTATCTAGTAGAGGACGGACCCTCCTGATTGGACAGACGGACTGTCTCTCTGTTAAAAGTAGGCGCTTTTCCGTGTTTTTCACCTCTCCTTCCTGTTAAAAGACAGACAGTCCGTCTGTCCAATCAGGAGGGTCCGTCCTCTGCTAGATAGGCCCTACCTTTTCCGGTAGAAGTTAATGCCGTTGTGTTTTAAAATTTGTTGAAGTGTTTTCATATTTGCTGTCGTGTTTTCCTGTTTGCCGTTGTGCTTTATGATTTGTTGAAGTGTTTTCCTATTTGCTGTTGTGTTCCTATTTGCTGTTGTGTTTTCCGATTTGCTGTCGTGTTTTCCTATTTGCTGTCGTTTTTTCATATTTGCTGTTGTGTTTTCATATTTGCTGTCGTGTTTTCATATTTGCTGTCGTGTTTTCCTATTTGCTGTCGTGTTTGCCTATTTGCCGTTGTGTTTTCCTATTTGCCGTTGTGTTTTATGATTTGTTGAAGTGTTTTCATATTTACTGTCATGTTTTCCTATTTGCTGTCGTGTTTTCATATTTGCTGTCGTGTTTTCATATTTGCTGTCATGTTTTCATATTTGTTGTCGTGTTTTCATATTTGCTGTCGTGTTTTCCTATTTGCCGTTGTGTTTTCCTATTTGCCGTTGTGTTTTACGATTTGTTGAAGTGTTTTCATATTTGCTGTCGTGTTTTCCTATTTGCTGTCGTGTTTTCCTATTTGCTGTCGTGTTTTCATATTTGCTGTCATGTTTTCCTATTTTGCTGTCGTGTTTTCATATTTGCTGTCGTGTTTTCCTATTTGCCGTTGTGTTTTCCTATTTGCCGTTGTGTTTTATGATTTGCTGTTGCGTTTTTCTATTTGCTGTTGTGATTTGCACTTCAGGGCCACCGTACTGTAAGGCTTATCTTCCACTACAGTATATCTCCTATGATTCCAACATATACATTTTTATGTCAGCACCTCTTTGTGCCGCATTACACCTTTTCACCATTCACAGCTTGTGGGATGATCTTTTACCATACTGATATACATAAATTACATAAGATACCTTATTTCAACATGAATACAACCTCTTCTGAGATCTCATGATTGAACAGCAACACACCCAAAGTTCAGTTAATGTAAAGTAATTCTAATGTTGAGGGCTGCAACTAACGATTATTTTCATTGTTGATAAATTTGTTGATTATTTTCTCAATTAATCGTTTAATTTTTTGGTCTGTAAAATGTCAGAAAATTGTGAAAAATGTTGATTAATGTTTTCCAAAGCCCAAGATGACGTCCTCAAATGTCCTGTTTTGTCCAAAACTCAAAGATATTCAGTTTTCTACCTTAGAGGAGTGAAAGAAACTTGAAAATATTCACATTTAAGAAGCTGGAATCAGAGAATTTGTAAAAAATAACTCAAACCGATGAATCAATTATCAAAATAGTTGGTGGTTATTTTAATAGTTGACAACTAATTGATTAATAATAAATACATCTTTGCAGCTCTACTAATCTTTGACCAAAAGCAAGAGGTTAAAGCATAGACATTTCATATCTAAATATATCCAATGTCAATAACTGAATTGAGTGATTTAATAGGACAATTCAATACTCACTAGTCAATGTCTTTCTGTGCTCATTCTTTTCAAACTATCCAACATATTATATGAAACAAATACTATTCAGTTACAGCATGGAACTCTCAGATGATTGCACATTGCCCAGAAACTCAATGTCACAATGCCTGGGTGATGGCTGTCTGTTTTTCTTTCCAGGAAGGAATATACACTTCTTTAGCTCACATGTGATTCCTGGAAGCATGCATAAATAAATAAGTGTTATTTTGATCATCCGCTGTCAGGATAGTGAATGTCATAAGGAGGACTCCAGTGAGGGGAGGAAATGGGGTTTGTCTAGCAGCACTTAGATGCATGACTCCAGGCACCCCTGTTCCTCTTGGGGTTTGCTGCCATTCTCCATAATTCCATCAGCGTCAAAGCAGATGCCAAATGCAGGGTTCAGCTCTGTAGCCCTCTGCTGTCTGTAGACTTTGTGTCTGCTGATGGTCTCGACTGACCACCCTCTCGGAAATCTGACATATTGATTGCTGGATTTGAATTCCACCCTTATCTTTACGTGGCATTAATTGAGTGTTGTGTGGTTTTAAGCAGGAGATATCAGTTGAGATTCAACCAGCCAATAAATTTGAAAAGAAAATACATGTTTCAAGTGTTTCAAGCACAATTTGTATATTATAAGAGTCTGCATTTCTCTGACTCCATGTTCCTTAAACAGTTTTTTCTCTTCATAAAGCAGTGATACCAAAATAATTGTGTTGGCCTTGATACTGAATCGGAACACACACTGTAGTTAAGGATCCAAACAACACAGAGTTGTTAGATCATTTAGATGCTCTTTACTATCTATTTAGCACCTGGCTCTGGAGTTCCACCTACACAGAGTCAGTGTAGGCTATGTGTGTATTCTCTTCTCTTTATGCAGAGTTTGTGATGAGTGTTACTGTAGCTGACAGTAGCTGGCCAGCCTACGCATACCTGACACCACAGCCTACGTGTCACAGTGAGAGGGCACAGTCTCGACTATGCCAAGACCATCCGAGCACAGATACAGAAATATCCACAACAACCCATGTTGCACTGTACAGCTGTGTGAATCTAAGAGAGAAACAGCATCATCGGAAAAATATGTGCCAAACATGCAGCCACTTACATACAAATTACTGGAATGTATTAATACATTTAGCCTGTTTGCTAATTTATCTTTCAAAAATCATCTCTGAATAATCTCATTGTTTTCAACGTAATGCATATCCTATCCCTATTCCTAAGTCCTCAGGAAACAACCATTCAGATACATCAGATAAATGGCCGGCACAGAGCATTCTTTTCCACTTGCTCGTTAAACACTAAGTCAAGGGTCTTAATTGCTAATCAATTGTTGGCCCTCCTTTGACCATGAACACCATGGTGCTGGGTAGCCAAATAGAATATGAATGTGGTCCATCCTCCACAATTGATCTTCTTTGGAGTTAATGACTTACTCTGATATCGCTTGTCAAATTGTCCCTGGCAGTCTATTAAGACAATATTTAGCAGCTGGCACAAAATGGCATCAGTTGTATTGTTGCATCACTGTGTCAAAATTGCAATATTTACTTACAGATATGTTGAAAATCACAGAAGACAATGGCTTATTTTGACTTAATGTTATTGTTTTGGGTTTTTTTGTGTAATCTTCTGTTACGGTATATGTCATTTTATATCACGTAACAGTATACATCATGATACAGTGATTGTTCTGTAAATTCAAATAAGAAGTGGTTAAAATAATCGCACCGTATTTCATCACATTTGATTACTTTCTTCTTTTATTTCCATACAAACAAAAAACAACTGCCTCACACGAGATAACACTTGAGTTAAAAACAAAAGACTCAAAACAGAAAAACTAAAGTTCTTTCTTTGTATTTTAGAGTATACCAATAAAACCCGACTTGATTTGCAGAATTCGCTCATCTTTCATGTTTATGACAACATTGTCAAAAAAAACTACAGCGTGCAAATGTATGGTAATTATCAACTCCAGCTTCAGTATAAACGAGAACCATATTTTTATTATTATTAAGGTTGGGATGCCTCCTCCTTATCTTTATTTACAACTTCACATTCGTTCTCCATTCCCAAAATCCCGTTACCCAGCACAGCAGCGGGATTCTCGAGAATCACAAGATCATGCCAGAATCACTAGATCAAGCGAGAACAGCTCCCGCGGTGGAAACGGTATTGCCAAATCTCTACTTGTGGACACATTTCTACAGTCGCACGGTATATACCGTCATGTTACCCAACCCCAAGGTTATTTACGATTATGATTGTGAATTGAATTGAATTTGTGTACCCTTTCGCAGTTTTGAATGTCATATGTGCATTGTTTTGTAGAATTGATGATAGATTTGTAGAGGTAAAGATTTAACTGTGAGGTAAAACTTAAAAATCACACAAACACTCGGTAAAAAAAAGGTAATGGATAAAGTTAACCCAGTAATTATGCTGGTGCCGTGCAGTGCTGAATAGGGCTTGCTTGCTCAGCAACACTCGCCTTTATATATGAAGTCCTATTGGACTATCCAGTTGGAGAATGGAAAAGTAAGAGGGAATCAAGTAGAAATATCACAATATCCCTGTGCACTACAGGATGTGGAAAAACTTGTGACTGTAATCCTTCTCTGTGGGATTTCTGATTGACAAACTGCAACATTTATGGAAAGGATTTAACTATAATTCTAGGACAGTATGCCAATCAAAGTTAATTCATGAACCAGCACTCCATCAAACATATTCCAGTTTTCCTCCTCATGTTAAATAGTTGGATATGCTAACTTTCAAATATGAAGAAATAGAATCATATCAGATGCACCACATTAGACCTTGTATTGTCTTGACTCACCAGCATACTATTCACTTTTTTATTTAGCAGCTTTGGTTTTACATTGAATTTCTTTGCTTTTAACTGCCTCTGTGTGACTTACAATAGGCAGTCTACAAGAATTAACACATGAAAATGGAGACACAAACGGTCAGCCATGTCATGTTCTGTACAGTAGCATAGCACTCAGAGCAGCCATCTGTAGACTGGCGCCTCCTGTCAGGCCAATCAATGATCCACTTATGATTGACATGTGGAATTAGAAGTGCTCCTTTTGCCACCAAAATTGTTAGTTTCATGTACAGGCATGAGAGCTCCAGTAGGTTGCAAACCAAGCTGTGTGTGTTATGTTATGCAGTTTAAATAATCACAAAGGGAGAGATGGGCTCCCTCTTTGATTGGCTGTAGTCCTGTAGGAGAAGACACTGAGTGGCTCTGCTGGAGATAACAGGCTGTTTATTCTGCTGCATGAGAGCCAAACAAGTCATTTTTGCAGTTGACTGGGTAGCTTCACTGATAAATTATAGATAGTTTATTATAGATAGATCTGAAAATCTTCTTGTATTGAATTCATCAACTTTCTGTGAATGCATTTGGCTCTTTTGGTACCTTCTATTGGTGTATGGCCATTAAATACAATGAAGCAATATGCTGTAAACTTGTCACCACATATAAATGTCATTGCAAAGGAGCTACCAAAGACAGTGCTTACAATAGTATAGCATATTTTATATGCAGCATTTTAGTTTTGGTCAGTTCCTCAACAAATTTCTTATTATATATGTACAAAAATTAAAGCAAATTCAACCAGTTTCTTGCATTGTTAAACAGTTAATTAAACAAATGTTCAATTTGGAAGAATGCTAAATAATGCATGAAATAATCCAATTCAGAACCAAATTTACAAGCCCAGATCAAACATCCTGGACCTCAACAAACCAACCAATCTTGCAAATTTCTTTGTAGGCATGGCACCTTGTTTCCCCGAGACTCAGGCAGAGCTTAATTGTATCTCCATTTACCACAAAATAAATAAAAAACTGCAACTGTATTTATTTCTGCCTGAAATTATCACAACATTCTCTGTTGGGACTGATTGGTAACCGAGGCCCCAGCTTTGATGAATGAAGGTGAACAAATTATCTACAATGTTCCCGAGATTTTGCAGTAATTACACAGCCTCGTTGTATTGACTCTTAATTTACACTCCACTCTGAGGCCCTCTTTATACCTATAGCTTGTGTCCAAATACTGTGTATATGGATTTTGTCTGAGACAGGTTAACACACATTTTGAGATATCCATCCCAACGCCCATCTAAAAAAACATCTTGCTAATTATTAGGGCTGTCAATCGATTAAAAATTTTAATGTAATTAATTACATACTCTGTGATTAATAAATCGAAATGAATCGCATACATAATTAACGGTGCCTGAACTGATACCTTTTAAGAAAGTAAAGTAAAGAAAAGAAAAATAAAGGGTACTAAACAACAGTTGGTGACATTAAAGAACGGCTTGTTTATTGCTAAGGCCATATGGTCAAAATTAAATGATTTAATAATAATGTATAACAATAACAATAACTTATTTCACTAGTAAATTGCTGTTGAACGACAAAAACAACCACCAGATGGGAAAAGGACATTTACAATAACTTCAAATGCACCACAAGGCTGTAGTTTACCAGTTTTATTGAACGTGTGGTTTTTCCGACGGCAGTTGCAGATTGTTACATACCAGTGTTGAATCCTCTACAGTAAAACACAGTCAAACTTTACACCGTTTAGCGTTTAGCATTTTAACCGTGTTTAATCCAGCTACTAGCTAGCGGTAGGCTAACGTTAGCTGCTGTTGAGTATAGTGTTAACTAGCGTCACGTGCAGCGGTGTTTCTGTTTCCTGTAACAACTGTTTCAGAGCATCAGAGAGAAGCGCAGACATATCAGTGGCACCAGATTTCGGTAACCAGGGTTGGCAGGAAGAAGATTTTTACAAGTAAATGTTCCAATTAATGATCCAGGCAGCACATTCTCGTCTCCCTCCTTCATTTTACAGTCCAATGGTGGCTAGAACGGCTCCGGGTCAAACGTCAATATGGAATGGATTAATCTGCGTTATTTTTTTTAACGCGTTATTTTTTCTCAGATTAATTAATCGAAATGAACGCGTTATTTTGACAGCCCTACTAATTATGAATAATTGCTCAAGATGTAAAACTGAAATTTAACTGTGCTACTATATGGTCCATTTCCTGAAGTTTTAAACATTGACTATTCATCCACAGACTATTATATGGAAACCCATTTTAGGTGTTAATTGCAGCCATATGCTTTTGATTACTTTGTAGTTTGTAGGAGAATGTAGTCCAAGAATGCCACAGTTTCCTCACCACACTGTTTTTTTTTAATCATAGATGGTTATTACTCAACTGAAGAACAGTGAATTGTCGCGGGAGACCAACCCTTTTTATCCTCCTATATTGTGGCTGGTTACAGTTCAGGAGACACTGCAGTAACTAATTCTCCAGGCCACTTCCCATGAGGCTCCTCACAGTAGATGTCTTCCCATCCACAGCTCCCTCGGTTGGTTATGTGCTCCATAGACTCTATTGTTTCCAAAAACAGTGAGCTGCTTATAAATAAAAAAGCATGCAACTTGCCTTCTTTTCCATCATCTAGCTCAAATGTTTAAAATAGGAGCATTCTGTTTCAAGATTGTTGGAATTGAGATTACTACTGACATATCTGACATCTAGGGGAGCATCCCTCACCAGGTTTCTGTGAGAGCAAGTGGCTGTGGAAGCACAGAAACACATGCTTACTCTTTCTCACAGAGAGAATGGCTCTGCACAGCTCTGTGCAGACAGTGAGGAATTTGAGCCAAACTGAGCTGTCTTAGAGAAATGTAATAAACTCTGCATGTCCAGCATTTCAGCATCATTATCCTCTGTTTGCAGCTCTCTCAGCCATTCATTTGGATATAGCTCTTAATTACTAAGATGTGTTGAGGATTCATGTAAGCTTTCCTGACAATTTTTGTCTTCGACATTTCACTAAATTTGTTATTGTAAAATACGATCCCTCTTATGACTTTCCCCTAATTAGATTAAGTTGTCTGTTTTTTTTACTAAATATACACTATTAGTCATTCAAAATGTAATTATTCATCGTTATCACTCCAAAACAGAGCTTAGAATGATATCAAATATACTGTCCACATTAACGATAAATACTGCCTTAATAACATTGGTTATATTCAATTAATATTTCAGCCACATTGGGCAAAGAACCTGACTGCATTTCTGAAATGCACATTTTTTTAATGAAATTAGTTTTGAAGATGTCATTAATCAGTGTGTATATCGCTCAGCACCACTGACTATTTTCATTAACAATGAGTCTCTGAAGCACAAATCATGCATGGAGCTTTGCATATTTAAAGAACTGCTCACTGTAGTCTTTAATTTACTATAGTCTCAAGAATTACTTTGACCAACATCACAAGTTCTGCGTACTGTATGTGCTACTGAAAGAAAAAGTCCTATCCTCTTAAGATAAAAGGAACATATGTGAAAGAGTAAAGCTAATTTAATCAGTTCCCCAGAGGACATTTTACAGTTAACACTCACTGGTACCTAATAAGACGTGCTAATGAACAATAATTAATTGTGATAATAATAGAGAAAGCAAGTCTTTAACAAGCATATTGCATGTGATAAATCAGAAGCAGTTTTGGAAATCTAGCATTTCTCCTGTGGCAAATGTGACCTTAACCCTCCAAGCTAACATGAAGTGAGTTATAGCTAAAAATACATTTGTATCAATCAGATAATAACATTATGAAATAACATCCTGTGTGTTCTACCTTGCAGATGAGTCAGTCATATTTTACTTTCTGTTAGTGTGTGCAACATGCACAGCTCTTGTTAGACTATCTAACCAGATGGGATTTGGTGTGGTATCATGGAGAGTCATACCATTTTGTTTCTATGCTGCTGTCATTTTTAATTTCTCCTGCATTGCTGAGCACTAATGACCACTTCAAATCCATTACAGTTCTGTCAGGGCCATTTCGATAAGTAAATGTAATATGAATGACTCAGAGGGGGAGGCTCTTAGTGGATATTTGGTCATATGAAAAAACACTAGGCAGTATTCATGGTATCAATAGGCCGCATGCTGTTACAGGAACAACCTACACAGCTCATTATTTTTAATTATCCCCACCTTTTTAGTGTTTGACTGCTGGCTTTGTTCACACCTTCACTGCTCTTATCACTAGGCCCTGTACAGTGAAATTAGAGACTTTGAAGCTGAACTAATTAATTTTTCTATATTAACAATGGCTGAAATGACAATGTGTGATGTGAAAGGTGTTGCTCGAGTGACCAACCCACAGAGAATTACAGCCTCAACTCCCCAAAGTCTTTTAGAGTCTCTCAGCTCATTGTTTTGGTTTTGTGGCTAACAACTTTACTGTTATGATTCCAATTAAATACGTATCTGTCTGGTAGATGTATAAATAGGTCACTGTTTGCTAACATGTTCACCATATCAACGTTATGAAGTGATTATATGTCAATATTGTATATACAGCTTTCCGCTGATTCCAAGTGGCAAAATGAATTCTGCTTCAACGCTTTGGATGGGACATATTGCCCTATAAAAGACAATAACTGAGGAATATAAAATACTTTCTGTCACCTCCATCACCCTTTATGGCACTGGAGTCTCCTCTGTCTAGTCTGAATCTATTTCACTTTGCAGTTAAATGTGCAGAGTTTTGAAGCCTATTTAAATTTTAATTTTGGTCCTTGAACACCAGGACTATCATTATGGATAGCAGATGGTCAGAAATATTATCATATCTTCCCAATTTGTGGTGAGTCATAGAGGTCATGAGGCAAACAACAAGTGGTGCCTAAAAAGGAGAATGCAGAAAGGCTGCAAACCTTACAGACAAATTGTATTGTGGAATCATAATCATATTGAAGGACCATGTATTGCACTTCATCTGACAGCCTTATGCTTCCAGCATATGGAGCAATACTCCAGTGCAAATCTGTGTATAGGATAGGGCTGGGCACCGAACGTCGATACTTTTATGGCACCGAAAAAAATACCCAGATCCTATGAGTATCGAAAAATGATTTATCTTTGGGTGCCAAATTTCAGTTCCAAAAGCGTCTGAGTGCGTAAGCGCAAGCTTATCTGTCCTCTCTGCATATTGACACAGAGCGGAGATCCGACCGACACACGCACGCACATGCCTTAGCATTAGTTCAATATTAGCCTGTACACAATGTTATTTGTTTATTTATTTATTATTTATAATATGTTCATGTTGTGGCAAAAATATTTCTCTTTTTTTTGTTAATTTTTAAAGTTTGGATTGATACCAATCCTGAGTATCTGACTGGTGCACCCCTATCCAAAAGCACAACCAGTTTTATTAGTTACTCTGAGTGAGCAGTTTTACCAGAATGTTTTAATTTTGATAACTGTTTTGATTCACAAAATAAAAGTTTTGTGTTTAATGTATTTTTGTTAATGTTGAAATGGATTTTAAAACATATGGTATCGAAAAAAGTATCGTAAAGGAACTGGCATCGAAACTGAGGTATCGAAATTGGCACCGGATCAAAATATTTTGAACGATGCCCAGCCCTAGTATAGGATATCATTCAGCAATGCCTTAGCCTTTCTATCAAGGTACAGAAATGTATTTTGGGTTTACAGGCAATATATGGACAATACAGACCTCATGCACTGCAAACACAGAACTTATTGCTTTCCAGAAATATATATGAGGAAGGCTCCCATTGCAATGACAAACGTAGTTTACTGAAGATAAAAATCAATGAATGAAGTTTCTTCAAAATGAAATCAACATCAGAAGCCCTAATTGATTTGCTATTTTGGTATTTTTTGGTTGTCGACATTTTTGCCGTCGGCATCGCAATCAAGCAGAGTTCCTTTTTATGCGGCATTCTATCTTGCAATCTGACACAGTTAATGTAATTTTGCTGCATGTCTATTTTAATCACAAATTAAAGAAAGGTTCCCAGTGCATCTTATCAAGCCATATCTACAGTATGTTTGCCATGTACTGTATAGTATAACCTATACCAACACAGTCACACGTGAAATAAAATCAGACAATAAGTAACACTTTTTCTTTTCTTCTTAACCCAGAATTCTTCCTGGAGCTATTGGAGAACACAGAGAGGTCCCTTAATGAGATGTTTGTGAGGACTTACGGCAAGCCTTACATGCAAAACTCAGAGGTCTTTGAGAACCTGTTTGCAGAGCTGAAGCGCTATTATACAGGAGGAAATGTTAACCTGGAGGAAATGCTAAATGACTTTTGGTCGCGGCTGCTGGAGCGTATGTTCACACTGCTAAACTCCCAGTACGTCATCACTGAGGACTATCTGGAGTGTATCAGTAAGTACACAGACGAGCTCAAGCCCTTTGGAGACGTGCCCAGGAAGCTCAAGGCTCAGGTTACCCGGGCATTCATCGCCGCACGCACATTTGTCCAAGGGCTCTCTGTTGGCCGGGAGGTGGCCCAGAGAGTGTCTAAGGTAACAGTGCTCACCACTTTAATAAAATTTAACTGGATTATAAAACACTCAATCAACTGCATGCTTCTGTCATTTCAACTTAAAACAAAACCATATTTCATTTGATTGCTCTCATTGCTCATTCTGATGGAAAGAGATTCAGCATTTTTAAAGATTATTTTTTTGGGCATTTTAGGCCTTTAATTCCACAGGACAGATGAAGACATGATAGGGAATGACATGCAGCAAAGGGCCGCAAGACGGAGCCGAACCCGCAGCCGCTGCATCGCGGAGTAAACCTCTATACGTATATGTGCGCCTGCTCTACCAACTGAGCTAACCCAGCCACAAAGATTCAGCATTTGACCTCAGCTGAAATTAAGACTTGCTGTGTATCTACACAGATTTTCACAAGATCTTGTTTGGTGTTTCTGCAACAAGCACATATTTCCCCCTGTTTTTTTCCACTGCAAACAAGTTTCTCCCAGATACTTTTCTGACTAATGTGTGCTCTCTTGGTGCATGTCTTCAGGAAGTTTGGAGCTTGAGGCAGCTTGTTCAGGTGCTGTCTAGAACACAGTGTTGAAGGGTATGTGGATTGCTCAGGAGAAATGCCCAGACAATGAAAAATAAGAGAAAAGACATGTTGTGCCATCACTGTTTATTGCTCTATTTTCTAGTATGTGTTTACCCAGTCTACAGAAGCCATTAATCATGCTGTTGCCTTAGTATTCTGTTTGATGCGATGTAATCTTAATGCAGCTTCTGCCGTATGTCACACTGCTCTGGGAGTGTGTGTAGTTTAGATCATGTAAAAAGTAAGATTAAAGGAGAAGCAAGAGGCTAAGGCTTGGATTTAGTCACACTCCACAACAACAGGGCTCTTTCTACATGCCTTCTTGTGGGCTGAGAGAAGCGCTGATAAGCACTATGCTGCAAATCCCCAATCACCCTGGTTTCTTTTCACTACTGTATTGATATCAGTTAGACTGGATTATCAACACTATTATGAATATTTATAGACCTGCTGTACAGTATATAAACAGAAGGCAGGGTGAAAATATAGTAACCCTCAATCAATCAGAGAGGAAGACACTAAGGAAAAGACACTACTTGTATCTGAGACAATTAGTTTTCTTGTAGGCCCACCATGATGCACTCATTGAACTTTAAAGATGTTCCTTTCACTGCATGTATCAGTTCCCCCTTGCCAGTAGTAGTGGTAAGGCTCATTTAGGAGCAGCCACAGAGGATGTGTTGTTAGTATGCGTTTACTGAGTTACACTCTGCGTTTCTCACAAGCCAGCATGTCCCAGCGTCACCTCTTGACATTTCAGTGGGACCTGAGATCCAGGTCATGTGTCTGAGACTGCAGCCCTTTGATCCCCAGGGTATAAACTCATCATGAGGGATTGGGTGTAAGCATAATTAAATAAGACACCCTGCTAGAGGTGTCTGTTGCACAGCACCTCCAAGATGTGACATCCATGCTTATTGCTGCTGGGATATATACTGAATTAAAGTAGATGATGTAGCACTTTGTTGCTTTTCACAGCTTAAGAGACAAAACACAAAACCTGGCGGAGCTTTGAGGAAGCTGTGTTTGGACTCTGCATCTCATAAGCAAAGCTCATACTTATCCCAGATCATTACCCAAACAGTTCATCTGTTTCTGCTTATCTGAAGTGATTCAAATCATATAATCATCGTTCTGATTATTACTACTTAGAATATTTTCAACGTTGCTATCTGAATGCACTCACTGTAGTAAGGTGCCAATGAATTTGACAGAAGCAAAGGTGTAAGGAATGTGGCAACATTGTGCTCTCTTTTCATTAAAGTCACAGTGACCGTTAATGGGTTGAATCAATGTTGTAAAATGGAAATATTATGATATTTCACAGTATGTTGCCAGTGTATATTCCTAAGTGAACCATTGCCACAAGAGGGTTCCTTCACTCTAGTCACTTATTTGCGTTTCTATTTCCATACAGTACAATGGAAAACTATTTATTGATTTCATTCACTTCTATTGTTACCAGTGTTGGTTATTATTATTTAGAAAGTGTGAAAGATTTATTTATTATTATATATAAAATATTAAAATGATTTTGTCATTTAAAATACCAATATATCACTAATGAATGTGATGATTCATAATGAATGATAATAGTAACACCAATGATTATTTCTCCTCATGACCTCTAAGTCAGCTGAGAACTGTCTCCTGTCTATTTTGTAAGGCTGCCCTACCCCTGTATCAGGTGTGATAGATGTTGGCAGGAGCATTTCTATAATATTCTGTGTCAAGTTAATATGTGACATGTCACACCAGTTGTCTGCGAGGTGATGTGTGAGGGTTGTCTGTTATTCAGGGCGGGTGTGTTTGAGCCTTCCTCAAAGCCTGACTCTGTAGCTACAAAAATACCTCCAGTCCTCTCTTTATGATACTAAGCACTGGGCTGAGAAAGAGGTAGGGGTTCAGGCACATCAAACATTAACACATATGACTAAGATGAGGTCATTTCTCTTATTTGCAGACCTAGAGAAGGTCCTCCATGTTTTTAACTCCTCCAGGCTTGATTGTAACTGTAACTCATTTTATTCTGATCTTACCAGGCAAAATATCCACCGGCTAAGACAAAATGTTGCTGCCAGAATTTTATCACATTCAAAGAGAATTGTCTGTAATAAACCAATCTTTGCTGCACCACACTTACCTGTCTGGTACAATTGATTTGTTAAGATTTTGTTGCTTGTTTTTAAAAGCTTTGCTTGGCTCCTGCTCTTTGATCAGCTCATTCCGCACAGATCTGATCACTACTTGAGATCTTGTGGCAAAGCTCTTTCAGCCTTTTAGTGGGTCCAAAATCTCTGTTTGTTACAAAACTTGTTGTCCCGGCTCCGCATACTTTTCTTTTTTTTGGAGTTGGAATTTTTTTTTGTCATCCGAGTCTTATTGTACTTGCTTTTTTAACCATCCATTGCTGTATTATCCCTGTTTTACTGCAAATTACGTTGCAGCATTGTTTTAAGAAGTGCTTTACAGATAAACAACATATTACAGTTAGAGATGGTCCGATACCATTTTTTGCTTCCCGATACCGATTCTGATACCTGAAATTGCGTATCGGCCGATACCGAGTACTGATCCGATACCAGTGTGTCATATATTTTATTGTGTTTTAACAAATGTATACTACTATCCCTGTATGAATGTGATATGATTTCTATCTTTGTTGTCAGTCTGGCTCAGATTAAACTCTTTGTGAAACATGAACAAACACAAACAATGAATGCCACAGAACTTTCTTTTATTATCCAGTTTGACAGTCAGTTATAACAGAAAAAGAACATAAATAAACTACTTTAATGTAGATTTTCTTTAGGGCTTTATTACGTGGTATCAGATTGGTGCATAAACTCCAGTACTTCCCGATACCGATACCAGCGTTTTAGGCAGTATCGGAAGCGATACCAATACTGGTATCGGAACATCTCTAATTATAGTCAGATGCCACTGTCAGAGTGAAACATTCAGCAAAGTGTAAATTCACTTTACTTGTCAATTTCCTTTCACTTGACTAGTAAATGCTTTAACAACTTACTTGCAACAATATTACTATTTACTTAAAGTGCTCATATTATGCTTTTTGGCTTCTTCCCTTTCCTTTATTGTGTTATATATCTTTTTTGTGCATGTTATAGGTTTACAAAGTGGAAAAAGCCCAAAGTTCACCCCAAAGGGACTTACCATCTCCAACAGAAAACACTGTTCACAAACTGCTCCAAACAGCTCTATTGTAGTCCAGCCTTTACTTCTGTGACGAACATGTGTCACTTTGTAACACACGTTATAATGCTCGCCTAGCTGCTAGCATGGCACACCTTCATGCTCTGCTTATGATTAGCTAGTAGTCCTTACCTAGCTACTGTGCACGTGTGACTCCCAACAAAGATGGAACAGAAGTGAGATGCCTCACTCTGTAGCTAAAACAGAGAGCTCAACACACAGGGTGCAAAGAGGAGCTGCAGCAATGTGCAGTACAACAAAAATATGGTGTTTTTTGAAAATTAAACAATGTAAACCTCTAAATACAATTATGAACCTGAAAATGAGCATTATATGAGCACTTTAAATAATTAGATATAAAGCAGTACAGATTCTTGAGAATAGCAGGTTGTTTTTCTTGTTTTGTGACGTATTGTTCAGCCACAGCAATCGTATTTCGCTGTAGCTAAATCATCTGAAACTTATATCCGCAGCATAGAGGAAAAGAATTGTGTCAGCGTAGCCAAATGCCATGATCACAAAGTCCCGTACAAAAACCATAGCCTATTTATTAATATTTCATATGGTTGCTTTTTTCTATGCTCTGAGAGCCGACCATCGGCTGATTCTACTGTTGCCTAGCTGCAACAACACAACACTGTATGGGATGTTCTGCTTTAAAAGCATAAACTGGAATGGCAGTCTTGTATCCCTGTGTGATATAGGGTTCATATTCCACTGAGACAGAGAAATAACATTCATCATCCTGCTGCGATAATGCAGTTACATTCAGTTTTCATTTTATATACTTTGTATAAACTCATTGATTGTCTTTTGTGTGGCTTGAGATATGTCATCAGGTAAAGAAACCTATGACGTTTGGTGTATATTTTCTATTCCATGTAAACATATTCACATAAGGCATAAAATGCGATAGGAATTTCTTCTCTTAGGGGTCTTCACATTGCATTCATTTAGCAGAAGCTTTTGCCCAAAGCAACTTACAATGAGTGCATTCATCATCTGTAGAAAAAGCTGGATCTCTTTAAAAATTGTTAGTGCATCCCTTAAAAAAAAAAACACTACAGCAAGAGTGTCTTTAGTGCTACAGTACATGTGCTTAGAGTAGCATTTGTATTTGTTTTATGAAAATGAGACATTAGTAAGTGCTTGCATGGCATGTATAGATGTAGTCTGAAAAGTTGGGTTTTCAGCCTGTAAGATACTTAATAAGATGCTTGTTGGTGCTTCATAGAACACAGACAAAAGTCCATTAGCTGCGACCCAGTCTGGCTTGTCAGGCTACTTTACTAGGTCACGCAGTCAAGTTTGTATTTGCTATCTGAAACGTCACCATACAAGCTTACACGTGGCAAAACAAACAATCACTGATAAAATGTTGCACTTTAGGACGCACGTAGTCTACACATGGCCTGAATGTAATACAGCAGAGCGGCTAATTTAGCCAATGGTTAGCTGTTTCCTGTAGTTTGTTCTCTGGGTATTCCATCACTATCACAATACCTACTGAATGAGACAGATGAAAGCCTTTTCTTCTTTATAGCTTGTTCAATCCCTGCTGTTCACAAAAGTCACACCAGTCAAGTCAATTTTATTTACAATAAATAGAAGAATTTGTGATTTTAGCTTTATAATTTGTACAACAAATTATAGTGTGTGTTGGAAAACATTTGGAAAGCATCAGTGAGTTGTGTTATGGGTAATTTGCTTTTGGATTAACAGCAACATTTTATAAATTGAATTTAATCATTGCCACAACTGATTGCTAATTATGTTGTTGTTTTTCACCCTCTTCAAATGCATTATGCATTAAATTGTGGCTAACTAATTCATTTAAATTTTGCCCACTAAAATAATAATCATGTGGTTCAGACCGAAACCACTTGAATGTGCATCCAAACATAATATGTATGACTTGTGAACTGAGACACATCTATACAAGGAGCTCTTAAACACTCATAAGTAAGAGATCTGTGTTAGTATTGATCATATGTCCAGAAATACATTATTTAGTTTCAGTATTTCTAAATCAATTTCTGTAACATAATCCTGTTTTAGAGGTACTTTGAATATCTGTGATATATGTTTAGGCAAAAACACAAATGCAGGCTCAATTTAAGAGCTTTGAGAGCTCAGTGGTCAACAAATTGAAACCAAAAGCTAGGATGAAGAGGAAGTGAACGAGTTGCCTCTTACAGCCCACTCCATTATCTATCTACTTTATTATCTATTAATCCAGTTACTACAACACAATGGTATTTCAATGTGTTGTTGGGCTGCTTAAGGCCTATTGCAGTCTTTCTTGTGAGCCAAATGAGTAGCTAAAGTAAGGATGAGGTGCTAAACATGTTTTATAAAATTGTATTACTGTGAAGTGATTATCTGTGAACACACTTACGAAATATTCTATCAGTGTTATTTTTGCTTGTCTTGTCTATAGCATGTGCTATTTATTAGTCCTATCCTATCCATCCTATCCTTTTTGTATGTGAAGTAATGGAAACAAAAAAACAGAGAAAGATGAATAAGTGAAATACAAAATGCTTGACAGCTAACTCTGGCTGATGTGTGGGCAAATGAATAGTTGTCTTTATTTAATATTTTACATTTAAATGCAGGTTAAATTATCTGTCAATTTGTCACCCACACTGTGATTGACATTTCTCACAAACGTCTATGGTCAGCAGAACATCTCTCTTGTCTCGTCTCTTCTGGCATTTTGGAACGTGCACGCTAAAAACTTTTGATCAAAATAACAAACTGACAATATAATTTGTACAACTGGTGGTAGACTCTTTTTTGGACTCACTTTAAAATAGCTAAGAATCCTTAATTGTGGTGCGTTCAGTAACATTAAGTAAAAACAAGAAAAAAAATAAATGTAAAAAACAATTATTTAAATCCTCCTTGAATCAATGCAATTACTAAAGGACAGAATGTAATTCAAATTATGATGGGTTTTGAAGGAACTGTCCAGGTGCTAATGACTGCCGTCACACTCTGTGTTCTTGCAGGTAAGCAGCAGTCCAGCATGTATTCGAGCCCTGACCAAGATGCTGTACTGCCCCTTTTGTCAGGGCATGCCAGCAGTTAAACCCTGTAAAAACTACTGCCTGAATGTCGTGAAGGGCTGTTTGGCCAATCAAGCTGATCTGGATCCTGAGTGGAACCTGTACATTGGTAAGTCTTTTCAAGTGTCACTCCAGCCATTTTTCACCTGGGTCTCATCAGACCAATTAGATATTTTATATGTATTCATGCCTGGGTGTATGGCTCTACAAAATGGCCAAATGGGTCTAATGGATGTGGTAGTTATGGGGGAAAAACACATCACATTAGCATTCGCAATAATTACACATTTGTAGAATCAATTTTCACATTCACCGTTGTGTCATAGCTGCAATTATGTGTTGCTTAACACAGTGTTGCATGGTTAAAAAAAAAGCTGTCAATGAGCTAAAAACTGTTTAAAGCATAAGCTGAAAGCTGCAGACTGGAGTATTGATTGGGTGAGATTGGCAATAACTGCAAGCAACCTTTACACTACAGGGAGTAACTGGATTCAATTTATTATCACAAATATTGCTTAATATGGCTTTACACCTTTTGTCTGTTAAGCTCATGAAAGAGTAAACACCTTAGTGTTTAAACATTAATTATTTGGCACTTTGAGGCTGATGGTTTATGGTCACAAAAAAAGGCTGGTAAACAGCAAGTCCTCCAAACCATACAATAATATAGATACCCTACCCTCTAATACGACCCACAAAAGTGTTTTTTTGTTTGACCCATCCACCACATCCTGCCTCCATACACGGAATTTGGTGCTCCTATACTTCGATACCTTACTTTCTGCTTTGCTCCCGTCATAATTACTACGTCCACTACAGGGCACCGTCACTAAAAACGTAAATATGAGTCGTAAATGCTGCTTGAACAAACGACTTAAGCAGGTGTTTTTCGGGGGAGGATAGTCTTAACTGCAAAACTAATGGTGAAACGGAATTTATAGCACTGAAAAACTTTCAGCAGAATAAATTTCACAAATAGGTATTGAGTTGCTCATAGGATATTAATTATAATGGCCTGTCTTTTCTTCCATAATTTTGGGTGTTTTTTGGGGGGCCGAAGCAAGCTGAACGTTTGCAACTATAGTAAAGCATTTTACACTGGTTTTGTTCAAAATGGACTGATATGATAAATAAAATGTAAAAATATGGCTCAGGTCAAAATGTTAACCTTTTAAGTCTGCAGGATTACAGAAATAGGTGTGTTATGATGTTTAGTTTGACTTTCTATTTTGAGAGAGGTTACAGCTGGTGCTGTGTTGTTATCATGTTTTGACAACATCTGTTCCATTGACACACATTGGGCCCTCGGATAAGAGGCTGCTTTATTTGTCATTCTTCTATCAGCATTTTCTTGCATGAAAAGATTTTATTCATGGGAGTCTGCTCTCCTGCTGGGCTAAATGGGGACTTGTAATAGGGCAGAAGTGCACAGTGGGGAGTGTAAGGTTTTGTGAGACTCAGCTCAGAGACAAAAAGTACAAAGATGAATGTAATATTTATATATTTATTTAATATATCATAGAATGCTTAACACAGATGAATCCCGCTGTCATTTAGATAAGCTCATCCTGTAGGATTGAACTAAAATGGTGACAGTGAGAATGTGACTAGGCTGCTGTGTTAAACAGGAAAAGGAGCTCCCAGCTCTGAAATTGCAGAAAATAAGAGTGGGAGTTTTTAGCAGAATACATTAAAATGAAAAAGTTCTGGGGGCTGTTTCACAAAAGCAGAATTTATAAATCCAGGATAATCGATAAAGCGAGGCTCGACCTAGTCTAATCTGTGCATCCTGGCTTGGTGCGTTTCACGAAGGCCGAGCCAGGCTGAAGTAATTCAGATAGATGCACGTTCACGGCTTTCCTTAACAGACCGCAAGGTCGATAACAGATTTACTGATGCTAAAATGGAGAATACGCATTGTTCATACTTTATACAGAGTGACCAGCAGCTTCTTGTGGAAGTATTATAACGTGAAATACATTATTTGTAAAAAAGAAACCCGGCCGTTGTAATGAAACAGCAAGAGACAGCGTGGCAGACGATCGCGGACCGACTGAATGCGTAAGTAGCCTAAACATATACATTAACTGACCACTGCTCTGAATTGAAACCGTCATAATCATACCATTCAAGGATTAGGCTATCATTTGCACAAATTAACCGTTGTACTCTTTGCCTTAAACGTAAGCAGAAGGTAATGTTCCTCAGGAAATTTACCATGAAGATCAATTTTCTACAACGCCAGAATATGATGCGTAAATATCTCTTTCACTCTGTTTCTCTCTCTCTCTCTCTCTCTCTTTCATGGGCTAAAATATAAATGTCATAAGTCATATTAACTTCCACTGCTCGCTTTTAATGCAAAGTGTATAACTGTTTGCAAATGACAAGTGACTCATTGAATGGTTTCAGTTAAGAGCAGTTGTTCGTAAATGTATATTATTAGACTATCATTCAGTCGGTCTGCTTTTATCTGCCACGCTTTTTCTCACGTCTTTTTTTTTTTTTATTATTTTTTATAGAGGACGAGTTTCCTTCTTTACATATTATATAATTTGCTCTCTCGTATATATGGATATAGACAAGAAAGACACTGAAGAAATTGGACTCTAAAATCTAGAAACTATAAAGATAATTAAGTGATACATTTCATGCACAATGTAAACATGAATGTAACAGAGTGATATTCATCAGTTATTTCCCACTGGCAAAATATAAGGTCATAAACCATTGAGAATGAATGCAGTCTGCAGTGTTTCCTCTAGGTGGGGGGGGGTGGAGGGGATTTGAACGTCAAAAAGTAACGTTACCTGAAAACAGCGTGTAGTTTCTTTTTAGCATCTCACATCACACTTTCAGTCACTATGACCACTACTACGGTCAGAAACATTGTGCCAAAATATGAACAATAACGTCGCTGTCAACGGGCTTATCTGCTAATGTTAGCTACCGACCGCTACCTTCAAACCATCCAGCAAACAGACGGTACCGTAGGGTGCCGTTACCTGAAACCGGTGATTTAACGTCACCGCTCATTTTACAAAGTTTAACAACAAAACAAAACGCTGAGTGAACATTATTAGCTACGTTTTTCATGTTGGTTTTGAGCGGTATGCACCCCCACTAACCTGGAAAACGGTTTAAAACAGTAACGTTAATACAGCGTGTCGGAGGAATACAGCGTCTCTTGCAGTGGGGAGGCAGAGGGACCGTAGCGTTCGCTAACGTTAGCTTATTGTCTCATCTGGGGTCTGATAAACAGTAAATTCATCAACTTCAGTGTCCACAATGCTATTTTCCAATAAACTGTAGCTGTCATATTTCACGGGACCCGCTTGAGTGCGGATTTCGTCGCTGTTTGTCACTTTGCCTAAGATTGACAAGTAGTTCTCACCCTGTTGTTTATTTGACGCCAATGTGATGTCATAGGAACACCCTAACTATTTATACTGGCGCGTGGTGAGCGCAAAACTAGTTGCAGTCTTCTCCTGAACAGAGGTGTCGCTAATGAGGAAAGGCTACCGACTTTGCTATTTCTACGGACTAGAAGAAGAAGAAAAAGGTAAACAATGGCAGAACTGGCAGCAGCATTGACGTCAGTGTTTCGATTTGATTCGATAACCTACTTCGTCGGATCAAGCCTTTCATTCATCATAAAATAACTCATCTTAACCCAGTAAGTTTACAAGAGAGATTTGCAGTCGCTCTGAGAGTCCGGTTGCCCTCAAACTCGTCCATGCTTCCTGTTTCCGCTTTGTCGTGTGCCGATGAAAGAAATAGAGTGGTGCACAACCTCTGGTCGCGCACTTAAAATCTTGGCGCGCCAGTGAGATCTATGTCATTTTGACGTCACATTGGCGCGCGACAGGTCAGCTGCGGCGACTGTAAAAAGGCCTTTACCAGGCTAGCTGTAGAGAATAAATCTCCATGGTAACTTAGGTGCCTCTGCTTTTGTGAAACCAAGTCAAGGCTAAATTGAGCCAGGATAACTGGGAAATCCCAGGTTAATCCCTTATCTTGGTTTTGTGAAATAGCCCTCTGGTCCTGTGTCCATGCTTCAATGGCTTTGTTACCTCTTGTTCCTATATTGTATCTATTGTAATTAAATAAACTTCATTGATCCCCAAGGGGGAAATTGCATTTTTACACTCTGTTGATATTACACAGAAAAGACACACACATGCACATTAGGACCTATACATGCATTAATGGAGTGATGTCAGAGTAGGGGGGATGCCCATGAAATGCGCCCCAAGCAGTTGGGGGTCTGAGCTACCACTGTCCCCAAAAAGCATGTCTGGGCATTTATATTGATCTAACATCGCTGGTTGAGGATTCTCCAAAAACAAATTCTTGCAAGTCATGCTCACTTTTGAGTGATCAAAACCCTGAAGGATTTGATCAACTCCCTCTCGAAATTATTCCCTTGCTCACATACTCTGTTTCACTCTGAAATATGTCACATAACAGAGCTAATGCAAAGACATTAGACATTTGTCTAACTTTGTTTCTCTGGGATTTAAGGCTAAGACGTAAGACTCACAGAAGCAGAGGCCTCATACTTTATCCGCTTATCAAGACTTAGCAAACAAACGGCTACTTACCTTTCTAGCAGATTCTGAGCACTTGATGCATGTACCTCCAGTATCCACTCTCTTTTTTAGCTCGTGTTTTTATTTATTTTGTAGTTTTTTTTTCTTTTGGGCTTCCTTGATGTTTGCCAGAGTGCCAGTGCCAAAGACAGCGAGGGACTGGTGAGGAGGGCCCTCACCAATCCCTCGCTGTCTTTGGCACTCTGCCATTTTACGTTGGGCATGTAGTGTACAAGCAGCTTGTGCAAGCTTGTGACCTTGGAGCGGCTGCATAAAGTTTTGTGCCTGTCTTTGTGAGAGCCACTGGGACTGTTTGGACCAGCTGACCAAAACAATGACCAGCTCAAAGAGGGTAAAAGCCGCAAAGAGCTTCAGGGTGGAGGGTTGATTCTCAATTGGATCAGCAGCATTAGCAACATTTTCCCATTACAGAGTCATTTGATTCAGGGTTCTTATTACAACTATCTCAATGGAGCTTTAACATATACTGTATTTGATGTAGACTTTGAGGAAAAAGGTGAGGAATGAGTTTCAACAGCAACGACCACAACAGAGATGTCTGTAAAAGTGCATAATGAAAAATAAAAGCAAATTGTTTATTTTCTCAGTGAATAAAAAGCATGTGACTTGTTTTAGTCTTCATTTTGTTAGTAATTAAGAAGGTCAGGGGTATTTTTGCTTGTTTTGCAAAGCACTTGAAAACAACCATTTTAACAGATTACTGTGATCATATGATACATTATGTACTCTACCTCCATTCATGCTGTCTAACAGTTTATTTATGTGACTATACATTGCATGACAGGAAGGAAAGAGAGCAACATCTGTGGGTGTTTGCTGTCAATGCACACATGTGGAAGCAGATCTGTTTGAATGATCTATGGTGGCCTGAATGTCTGTTTTCAATAAGCACAGGGCAAAGCAGCTGCAGTGTGGAAAGAGAAAGGACAAGTTGTTTGGGAACTTTCTTCTAAAAGCAGGGGTGTAGTGGAGTGTAAACACACATTATCCCGGTTAACATTGCTTTAGTGTTATCCTTCATGAGGTTTTTACCAGGAGCTGAATTATACATTCCAAAACAAACCGACCAGGTGATTAAAACTGGTAAAAAACACTGAATAAAGCATTTTCATGTTGTAAATCAGTGTTTCTCTGATGCTGTTTGGCTCATTGCTGCTAGCGTTAGCTCAGCTTGTTTCTCTAAAAACTTAAGATCCAGACGTTCAGGAGCAGAGATCTCCTCCTCCCCAGTAATGTCCAAGGGCGTAAATCCCAGGGGGGTCAGGGGGGGTCAGGACCCCCCCCATCTAAGGGTTGTCCCCCCCAGAAATATCATTAAAACAATGTTGTGTATTGTAAATAACATAATGATGTATACTTAAAATATCTGTGTAAGCAGTAAAACAATACAAACCCCAAAAAATGCTTTTTAAGTTTAGAAACATTTTGAGTCCCCCCTCCCTTGCCTCACAGTGGTTTGGTACACTGCATGCTGTAGTACAGGGGTCACCAACCTTTTTGAAACTGAGAGCTACTTCATGGGTACTGAGTCATACGAAGGGCTACCAGTTTGATACACTCTTCTGAAATAACAAATTTGCTCAGTTTGCCTTTAGTTATATATGATTATTAATGATTAATGATACTCATCTATGTGAAGACACTGATTACGTTAATGATTTCTCACAATAATTATCAACAATGACTTAACAAGGTGGGAAACAGATAATGTCAATATTCAATTTTCATTTTTAGAACAGGCCTGAGGGTTACTCATGTGGTCCTTGGGGGCTACCTGGTGCCCGCGGACACCGTGTTGGTGACCCCTGCTGTCTGCGCTAGAGTCGGTTAGACTCACAGTCACATCGGGTAGTGACAGGAATGTAGCTAGTAAGTAGGCGGTTCAAGGCTGTTTTATTCACATTAAACATCGGATTAAGTTTTTCTTTTCTCAAATAGAAATGATGCTGAGTAATTAATGAATTAGTCATGACAAAAAAGTTCGCTATGTTAGTGTAATATAATGTAGCCTAGCTTGTTTAATAGCTTGTTGGATAGAAATGCACCCACTACAACTAACGTTACCATGCCGATAAACCTAATGTTGTGTGTGAACTGATATTAGGGTTAATATTGAAGATCTACAGTTGTGTTTTGCTCAATATGAAATTAAGTGGCTGATCAGTTAAATATATATCCTCTGTCCCAGAAGAAACCTAATATTTATGTGGAGGACGCAAGATCATTTTATAATTATAATATGACCGCGTGGTGAACCTATGAAACTAACTCATATTTAGACATCTGACGTTAAAGATTTGTGTTGTTGTTAAAAATGACGCCAAGTAAGTACAATAAGTCCTCATATCAAGACAATTTGATAACATCTTTATAAGAATGGGTGCTGATGAAAATACTAACGTCACTATGTCACAGGCAAAGGAGACAGAAAGAACTGAGGAATAGGGAGACCAGGGCCAGTCAGGTGTAGAGTCTCAGGGAGACCAGGGACAGTCAGGTGTAGAGTCTCAGGGAGACCAGGGCCAGTCAGGTGTAGAGTCTCAGGGAGACCAGGGACAGTCAGGTGTAGAGTCTCAGGGAGACCAGGGCCAGTCAGGTGTAGAGTCTCAGGGAGACCAGGGACAGTCAGGTGTAGAGTCTCAGGGAGACCAGGGACAGTCAGGTGGAGAGTCTCAGGTAAGTGTGTTGAGCTTAGTTCATATTTTTGGAGGTGTGTGGCTGTCAGGGTGAGCAAATGAGCTTTACCAGTGGCTCACTAATTTACATTATGATCAGCTAATTTAACAAGTGTACAAAAGCATTGTATTTCTTTTATATGGGGACACTTTTTCAAAATAAGTCATTATGTTTTAAGGTATTTTTGTGGCTTGATTATAAACAACTTAAAAATAAATACATGGTTTTAAAGAAGAATATTTTGGTCAATGTAGTCAGCTTTTTCATTGAATCAAGAGAAACACTGAAAAGAAGGATAATGGTACAGTCTCCATGCTACACTAATGTTAGTATTAAGGCTTTCCTCTGTGAACACATGTCCTCTACGAGTATAATTGTGGCTGTATTATTTGTGTCCCCTTCAAAAATTGCTCTTCAGAAATTTTATGTTTATTGTCCCCCCCCCCCCCCTACTGTTAGATCAGATTTACGCCCATGCCCGTGTGTGCTGATGCGCTCATCTGTTGACATTTCCGAATGCCTTCCTATAGTTGCTTAATAAAAGCTTTCCACACAAACAAACGTAGGCTACATATGTTATGCTACATGTGCTATGAGAAAAAAATTAGATTTTAACAGTGTCGGGCTCGGACACAAATTTCTTAATGCCTGTCGGGCTCGGGCCGGGTTCGGTCACAGCTCTGTCGGACGCGGGCCGGGCTCGGACAGAAAAATTCGGCCCGATCCAGACTCTACACCTTTGGTCATCGTCTACCACGGCACACTGAGTCCACTTCCGGCAGACAGCTCCTTCGTTCGGTCTTCGGGTTCCTTCTCCACCATCACCAGTGTCTAGGCTCCATCGGGGGGATATGTCTTGGCTTCTCTACCCCTTTAAAAATTATTTTATAACGATGGAATCTAATCTCCAAAGACTCTGTACATTTCATATTATGCATATGTACAATAAATCTTTGCATATCTGCAACGAAGTCTCTCCTGATTGAAATGGTAAAATAGACGCCTTATTTAACTATTGCTAACAATTGGTAAAGGCTTATTACTACATTAACTAATGTTAAAATACATACCTAACTTTTATTAACAGTTATTCAAGGCTTAATATTGCATTAACTAATGATATAATAGGTACGTTAATTACCTGTTATTAACAGTTAGTCAAGGCTTATTACCAGTGGTGTAGTGGTCCCTGGAGAAGTGGGTATACTCTCAGTTTTCACCTTTTTTTTTTTTTTTTTTTTTTTTTTTATAAAAGTAGTCCAGAAAAAAGCCCTGTTTTAGAAACAGTGACATGTAAGACTATGATTTAGTTTACCCAAAAATCTGTCATTTCTACTTGCTCACTATTATAAAATGATCATGACTTGATTAGGAGCAGTTTGTAGTTACTACTGGTCACACAAGCAGCCTGGATGAATGTAAAATGTATTTATTATGAGGCAAACATGGTGTTATCTCTTCTCCTCTAAATGTGCAGTCATATTGCCACTGGCAATTTTCCAGTAGTTTAAAATAATGATTCATTTGGAAACCACCTTAAAACTTACCTCAGAATTATGTCTTCCATCAACTGGGGTGGCACACCGCCGCTTGTGTTATTTCTTCATCTGTTGTTTGGTCTGCTGCCGTTATCGTAGTCAAGTGGCACCGGCACGTTTTTTTTGTTTTTTTTCACTGGCACCTGAGGTATTAGCGATATTTTCCTCGGCATGACCCGCCCTACTCTGCCTCTGATTGGCTCATCAGTCCTCATGCCTAAAGTTAACCAATCTAATCAGTGAAAGCAGCGAGTACCAGCCAATTAGAGGCAGAGAAGGGTGGGTCATGGCTTCACTATCCTTGAGGAAAAAATGGGCAATCTGGCTCACAGATATTACTGAATGGTGCGCATCAGGGGGGATTTAGAAGTGGGTATACGCAATGCTGACTGAAAAATAAGTAGGTATACGCCGTATACCAGCGTATACCCTGGACTACAACACTGCTTATTACTGCATTAACTAATGGTAAAATAGACACCTTAGTTAACTGTAATTAACAGTTAGTTAAGGCATTAACTAATGGTAAATAATGCATCAATTAATACCTTAGTTCACATGAACAAACATAAGCATTGTTAATAAATGTTTATTAGACATCTTATTTAACTGTAATTAATGGTTAATTAATGCTTATTAATGCATTAAGTAATGCTAATTAATGTACCCTTATTGTAAAGTGTTACCAATATATCTTATTTAAGGGTGATCACATATTATTTTATTCTAATACAAGATCAATAATCTTATCAAGCACCATTTAAAATTTGTGTCAATGTAAATGGTCTTGATTTTTCAGACATTCACTCTATTTTCAGTACGAGCTGTAAGTCTAAAAGTTGTTTGCATGGATTTCACACTAATGGTTTCATGTTTTACAGTGTAGTTCGCTTCACGGCCAGAACAAACAGGAGGGATCAATAACTTTCTCAACGTACATACATGGCAGACTTGGAAACAAGTGTTACTGACTAGTTTTCTTTGGACACTTGAGGGCAACGGAACCAAGTTGTAAACACAACATTAACATATCCTCAACTTAAGTTGGGGAACTTGTTAGCAAATACCTATATATATAGCCAACAGTTACAGAGCAGCATTATCATTAATTTGGAGTCATGTTTCTGGCCTCCTGAAAAAATGCAAGTCTATTATTCCCTCTCTTTTAGTTCTGCTTTTAGTCTCTACCAACTCATGAGGACAATGGCTCTTTAGCTGCTAAAAAGTCTGCTGTTTGGTGCTAAGCAGGTATACTGTGGGCTTTAGAACTTTTTCACTGAAAATAGCTTCCTGCTTCAGCCGAAAAAACTCTACGAGAGCGTGAGAATGAACCAAAACAGTAAGGTTGCAGCCGGACAACTAAACAATGAGCTGAAACTGTCTATACAACTCTGTAAAGTCGAGGGGAGCTGCAGATTCAGTTGATAATTCTCTGTAGGTTCATCACTACAAGTGATCCCTTTGCCATTGTTACAATGTAATTTTATCCATTGTTAAAAAATAATTCTAATAGCTGCTTTAAGAAAAATTGCACTTACTCAGACATTTTTTGAAAAAAGCCTTATTTTAAGAGAACACAGCTTCTGTATAACTTTGGGTCAAGGTTTACTGTTAAGTAAGCTCCTTTACCTTTACCAATCTGAATAGGTCAACACACGTCACCTAACCTGGCTTAGTGACCCTCCTCCGACCAAGGTTGAATGTGACTGGCCATAATTGTCTTCACCCTGTTTGGGGTCCAATCTGTGATGTAATGTCAAACTAAAATTACTGTCAAAGGTACCTGCAAACTAACTGCATCCTCTATTTTCTTCATGTTTTTCCTTCCTGTTTGAGGTCTGAATTCCCATCCAGGATCGATGCATTTGAACAGCAGTGATATAGAACAGCAGTGCCTAAAATCCACTTCACCCACACCTTTGGAGTTAAACAGATTTAATGCAAACTAAATATAAAAGATCTTTGGTTGAATCGTTGCTGCTTCTGACAGTTCAAGCTCTCTGATTTTAAATCCACTGTAGCTCTGATTGCACAATCACATGTGTTATAAAGCACAGATCAGATGCATGCAGCTTTCTGTCTCCCTTTTTCTTGGAGGCCATCTAATAAATTCGTGATGATACAGAATGCAGGATGAACAAAGCAGAGAGGCTGATCCAAGACAAATCAGTGACCACTTGCTAGACAATAGTCAAAATAAAGACAGAAGTAACTGAAAATATTTTACATTTTTAAAGTGTCGTTAGTATTTTCACTTATATAAAGGATCTTAATACTTCCTACACCACTGGTTATTTAACAAGAGACTGCTGTCATAGGTTAATCGGTGGCTGTTACCGTTCAAACACTCAAGCCTGCGACTATAGTTCAATATGTACAATTATATTGCATAGGTACCAGAGATACGTTTTAGCTTTTTCAATGCACTCGCTCTCTCTTTCGCCCACTCGTGCTCTCTGTCTCTTTCTTCCTTTGTCAGATCAGTTGGATAGTTCGTTAAATATTAACACCTTTTTAACAACACAAAGACAAGTAAACACTGTCAAAGTGATCATCTTAAAACAGATATCCAGGGATTTATGCAGAAAGCGTAATGCTCTATATATCCCAGAGGACTTGGCGTGTAGGTCCTGATTATGTTCAGTATGGAGTTCTCAGGTGCGGTGAACAGACTGACAGCTTTTCATCAGACGCTCCATGCTTCAGTTAATTCATGTAATTAAAATCTAATCCCACTCCTAATCTCATCAAATTGCACACATGTTTTTTTAATGCTGGTTTATGATGATAAGCAAAGTAATATTTATTACAAATGAATTTCAAAATGTTGGTATTTGCTATTAAAAAGGAAAACAATATATTGCTTATGAACATTCTTTAATTAGTGTCTGGTTCCATAATGAATGCCTTGAGCAAGTCTCGTCTTCAGACGCAGCAAGGGAGGAGGTCAGCAAGGATTTGTTCTCCAGTGGGAACAAATGGATTAGAGACTGACTACTCAGCAGAGCCCATTTAATCTACTGTATGATTTATTCAGATTTGATTTATTCAGTGTAACATTAAGGCAGAAATATACACAACAGACTGACATTCTAGCTCTGTTTATCTTATGTTTCCTAAAACTATAGGTATCATTATAGCTGCTGCATGAACACATATTTAGTAACACTACTGAGCAAAAATGTTTTATATCAATATTAATAATCAGGTGACCCTCTGGAACTAAAGCTATATTAGTTCCAGGAACAGTACCTTTCAAAATGACGATGTGCGATAAGTGTATGTACAATTGACATTTTCCTTTTGGAGTCTACAGTCAGCTCATGTTTTAAATTACATTTCATGGTCATATTTTATTCGCGTGTCTAATTAATCTCATGCTCAGGGGCAAGTAAAACAAGCATAATATGCACAAGGACTGATTTGAGGTTGTTACTGGATACATTAAAGATTCCCTCACCGAGATGCGGGTGCATACTGTATGTCACATGAATACAAATACAGGGGAATGATGTGATTTAGGATGGCAATTTTTCCATAATTTATTGTACACTGGCCTCAACAACAAATCAAAGAAAGTCATCCAAAAATGAGAAACATTGAACCAGTTCTTTTTCTTTCTATAAAAATGTTGTACAGCTACAGCGAATCAATTCAAGTGGGAGGAATATTTAGCAGTGCAGCTGCCCTTCAAACATCTGTTTCAGCTTGTCTCTTCAGTGCCACACATTATGGATTTATAGATAAATGAAGGTGAGACCTTGGTTAATGTGAAGTTCTGTCACAAGTTGGGATTCATTTAATTAGAAGGTGCAAGTGGAGTCATTCAGTGAGAAGGTGTTGGGAAAAATCGTTGCTATCATGGGCACAGCCTCTAGGTTTAAAGGATTTGTCACTCTCTGGTTGGATTAGTTTTCACTCCCCAATATCTTGTCTTCTCTGGTCAGTGGAGCAGGTATATGATGTTGGTCTGAATGGAAGCAACAGGAATCAAGATCTTAGCTTCAAGTCTGTACTGGCTCTGTGTCAGGACTCTCAGGTGTTTCTCCCAATTTCTCTCTGAGCCCTCAAGCCAAAGCTTCTTATTCTTTTTCAGTGAGCTGATATGACCCATTTTTATTTGATCGCACTGTGTAAATAACGGCAAGAAGACTAACACTAATGTCGGCGTAATAGTCATTTGCTTGTATGTAAGATAATGACACATTCTGACATTTTAACACCACAAGCCAAGTCAATACCTTTTTTTGTGGTTAGACCTTAAGCTAATTAAAAATCTTTCGACCTATAATGAGCATGAAATGTCAGAGCCAAAAGATATAGAACTGCCATTTAATCTACACTGAGGAACAATAATCCAATTGACAAGAGTCCTGATGAAGACAAATGGTTGCTGCCAACGGTTATTGGCAAAAATGTAAAATTGTCAAATTCAAGTGGAGCCGTGTCGGAATTATATTCCTCGTTAATGGAGTAAATGTAGAACCCTTTTAGTTAGATTGAAATACACTTGGTTGATGACACTGAAGAGGATAAATAGATTAACATTATAGTACAGACATACAGACGTACATGTAAGTTTAACAGCTGTTGGGCCAGTTGAAACTGTCATTTAGGGATATCAATGCAACTTCTGATGGGGCCCCATTTACTTTGTTGATTGCTTGTTGAATGTAAGCTGTGACAGGTGGTTCTTAGCAATACATTTTCTACATTACCATGGGCGTGAATCTGATCTAACAGTAGGGGGGGGACAATAAACATAAAATTTCTGAAGAGCAAATTTTGAAGGGGACACAAATAATACAGCCACAATTATACTCGTAGAGGAGATGTGTTCACAGAGGAAAGCCTTAATACTATCATTAGTGTAGCATGGAGACTGTACCATTATCCTTCTTTTCAGTGTTTCTCTTGATTCAATGAAAAAGCTGACTACATTGACCAAAATATTCTTCTTTAAAACCATGTATTTATTTTTAAGTTGTTTATAATCAAGCCACAAACATACCTTAAAACATAATGACTTATTTTGAAAAAGTGTCCCCATATAAAAGAAATACAATGCTTTTGTACACTTGTTAAATTAGCTGATCATAATGTAAATTAGTGAGCCACTGGTAAAGCTCATTCACTCACCCTGACAGCCACACACCTCCAAAAATATGAACTAAGCTCAACACACTTACCTGAGACTCTACACCTGACTGTCCCTGGTCTCCCTGAGACTCTACACCTGACTGGCCCTGGTCTCCCTGAGACTCTACACCTGACTGGCCCTGGTCTCCCTGAGACTCTACACCTGACTGGCCCTGGTCTCCCTGAGACTCTACACCTGACTGGCCCTGGTCTCCCTGTTCCTCAGTTCTTTCTGTCTCCTTTGCCTGTGACATAGTGACGTTAGTATTTTCATAAGCACCCATTCTTATAAAGATGTTATCAAATTGTCTTGATATGAGGACTTATTGTACTTACTTGGCGTTTTGGTGTAGGCCTACTGAAAAAGGATCTTATGTCTGTTTTTCTTTTCTCTGTCATTTTTAACAACAACACAAATCTTTAACGTCAGATGTCTAAATATGAGTTAGTTTCATAGGTTCACCACGCGGTCATATTATAATTATAAAATGATCTTGCGTCCTCCACATAAATATTAGGTTTCTTCTGGGACAGAGGATATATATTTAACTGATCAGCCACTTAATCTCATACTGAGCAAAACACAACTGTAGATCTTCAATATTAACCCTAATATCAGTTCACACACAACGTTAGGTTTATCGCCGTGGTAACGTTAGTTGTAGTGGGTGCATTTCTATCCAACAAGCTATTAAACAAGCTAGGCTACATTATATTACACTAACATAGCGAACTTTTTTGTCATGACTAATTCATTAATTACTCAGCATCATTTCTATTTGTAATCCGATGTTTAATGTGAATAAAACAGTCTTGAACCGCCTACTTACTAGCTACATTCCTGTCACTACCTGATGTGACTGTGAGTCTAGCCGACTCTAGCGCAGATCCTACAGCATGCAGTGGACCAAACCACTGTGAGGCAAGGGAGGGGGGACTCAAAATGTTTCTAAACTTAAAAAGCATTTTTTGTGGTTTGTATTGTTTTACTGCTTACACAGATATTTTAAGTATACATCATTATGTTATTTACATTACACAACATTGTTTTAATGATATTTCTAGGGGGGGGGACAACCCTTAGATGGGGGGGGTCCTGACCCCCCCGACCCCCCTGGGATTTACGCCCTTGCACACGGGGCAACAAGTGCACGTTAATAGGCTGTTTAATTTAAAATGTTCAATGTACTAACCTTTCCTGATTGCTTCGTTTCCGACCATGATCAGAAAACCAGGGGAGACTCGTTACCTCCAGGGCCGACGTTATATAACGTTAGGGTTATATCCCGTTTCTGGTGAGCAAATGAATGAACTTGGCTTTCAGTCTGGGATTTATCTCGGACACCACACAATACTGTTGGCTACAAAACTTAAACCTATTCCGCCAACTCGCATCTACCAAGGGGGTAAGCTTCTCCTCGGACCGCGAACCTCCTATGGCGCCATTTTAATGCTACAAAGCGATCACCCCCCGTTAGAATCCCATTGACTGCCATTCATTTTGGCGCCACTTTGACAGAGAATAACTTTACATCTGAAGAGTTTAAAGTATAAAAGGCTCCATTACCGTGTACCTCACGTTATGGCTCCGTAGCAGACGTTTTTGTAAAAATAGGCTAACGATTGTGTCATAACCACTCAACTTACTGTCGCATAGTAGAGGAATTACCGTATAGTACAGGAGAAGCGCGCAGGCAGTTTTGTCTCACATTAGCTGTTTAAGTGTAATTACTAATGTTAACTATCATTTTAGTGATCAATAATTAGCCTGTGCCTATGTTATCTCCTTACATATACCTACGCTCTCCGTCTCTGCAAGATTGGGAATGATTGAGATTTCTCTTGGCACAGCTACCAGAAGACTTACAACTTTCAGACACGTTGCTCACTGCACATTTACGTCGTCTCTCTCAGTTGGAGGCTGCGCAGTAACGCTCAGCGCTCACCGGAAAAGTGCTTCTAACGACCTTCACTGGTCTCCGTCCAGAGCAACGGGATCTGTTGGTCCATTCTTATATACAGTCTATGGCATCTACACGTCTGCTTCCTCTTTCTCTATCTCTCTTCTGCACTTTACACACGCACTGAGCTCTCTTAAAGGAGTCGCAGCACCATTTTACAACAAATGCCTTATCGCGCTGATGTGACCGAGCCCAACCCGAACCCGACCATAATTTCTAAATATCTGTCCGAACCCGGCCCGGCGGGTACCGTTGGGACCCGTCGGGCTCGGTTCGGGTAACCATGCCTTACAGAGGTGGAAGGGGAGGAGGAGTGTTGCACGTTTGCCTGAAAAGACAGCTGACAGCACGGAGAAAACATTTAAAGCAGGATGTCATGCTGTGATTGGATCATGAACTTCGTGGCCTATTGGTCGGTTTACTGAAAAGTGAACGCCGCTAACAGCTGAATAGTTTTAGGAAGAGAGCGGTGATTAGAAGTCTTCCTGAAAGAATTTACACTGAGCTCCATTATTAAATGCAATTTTAAGCCTGACTAACTCTATAAGAGTTAACTAAGGTGTCTATTTTACTATTAGTTAATATAGTAAAAAGCCTGGACAAACTGTTAGTAACAGTTAACTAAGGCATCTATTTACCAATTGTTAATGCCTTGACTAACTGTTAATAGCAGTTAAATAATGTGTTTATTTTACCATTAGTAATTGCAATATTAAGCCTTAAATAACTGTTAAAAACAGTTAACTAAGGTGTCTATTTTACCATTAGTCAATGCAGTAATAATCCTTGACTAACTGTAAATGTTGACAAAAGTCTCTTCATAACATCAACTAAGGGTTTACTTGTTAATTAAGGTATTTCCTAATATTACTATGTGGTTGATAAAGATGTTTGATAGCATGTATGTTTTAAGGTTCACAGCCAAGCCATCTCATTATGAGAAAACTGTTTTTATTGTTTATTTACAGGTTATGGATGTCCACATACTTTTGTCCACTATATTTGTTCATCCTCTAACGTATGACTTACTTTTGATAGAGGGTGAGATCAGTGAAAAGACTACATAGTCTCCATGCAGAGGTTTGCTTGTTCCTTTGTCTTCATGTAGACATTAACTTAACGCCCAAACTATATAAATTATTGTGCATGCTATATAAGCATACTTAACCATAACTGGTCACTTGATTAATGTATAATAATACTGAATAAGCATTACTAAACCATAATTAAACAGTTATTAATGCTCTTTGATAGCCTTATTGTAAAGTTGAGAACATATGCACATTAACTATCAATTGATTAATGTATAATAATACTGAATAAGCATTATTAAACTATAACTAAACAGTTATTAATGCCCTTTGATAGCCTTATTGTAAAGTTGAGAACATATGCCCCTTAACTAACACTTGATAAATGTATAATAATTCTGAATAAGCATTACTAAACCATAACTAAACAGTTATTAATGCTCTTTGATAGCCTGGAAATCCAGACCCAAATCCGAAAGATTAAGGGTCTGGCATTAAGTAATGAAAATGGCCCAACTCGAGGGGCAGCACCAACCATGCATTTGAAAATCTCACTGCACGCAACTGGATAACACTACGACTAATCACAACAATACACGGGGTGATGTATCCAGAGCCCCATACGCTTAGCTACCAGTGGAGCTGACTGGTAGATTAAACTGTCGTCATCTGTTTAGCTCGCCTCTGGCCCGCCTATATCAGATACACCGATGTGATTGGTGCAGCTCGGCTACAAGGGTATAGTTAATAAGCATCATTACTCAAGGCCAGATTCATTCAAATTGTGCTTTCGCTAGAACTCTGGATTTCCAGGGTAGCTCTTTGATAGCCTTATTGTAAAGTTGAGAACATATGCACCTTAACTATCACTCTACTAATGTATAATAATACAGAATAAGCATTACTAAACCATAACTAAACAGTTATTAATGCTCTTTCATATCCTTATTGTAAAGTTGAGGACATATGCACCTTAACTATCACTTGATTAATGTATAATAATACGTAAATTGAGACAGCTAGCTAGACTATTAACTGGTTCTTCAGCTCAAGGAGAGGAAGCTCATAGACATTGTCAAGCAATGTAAACAAGCTGTTGAGGCTGATGAAGCCATTTTTTTTTTTTTTTAAAAGTACAGCAGTTGAAAGAGATTCAAGAGCTTCTGCCAATAAAAAAGCATTAAAATCATTTGCCTCATGCAGGCATTTATATTGTTATAAAGTTATAAAGTGATACAGTTTATGTTCAAGTTAATTAATACCCAATCCTAGTAATTGTATAGCCCACTGCAATGTTTTCTTTATGCTTAATTCCTTTTGGAGGCTTTTTAATTTTATTAGAAATTACAAAAGCAAGTGGCAATTTGTAGTGATTGTTGATATACATTTTGTATGAAGAATAGTTTTTTTTCTTTTAACATATAGCATATGGTCTCTTTTTTGGGTGGATAAAAGATGGTTGTTCAAAATTTTTTTTCCATTTGGTTCACTACTGTTGAATGACAGTGACAGTTTAATTAATTATGGTGAATTAATGCATTAATGCATTACTCAATGCTCAATACGTTACTCAAAGGGTATATGCTTTCATCTTTACAATATTGCTCACAAAGAGCATTAATAACTGGTTAACTATGGTTAAGTGATGTTTTAGCAGCACTATTATGCATTTATCAAGTGTAGGTTAAGGTGCATATGTTCTCAACTTTCCAATAAGGCTAACAAAGATCAATAATAACTGTTTAATTATGGTTTAGTAATGCTTATTCACTATTATTATACATTAATCAAGTGGCCAATTATGGTTAAGTAATGCTTATATAGCATGCACAATAATTTATATAGGTTGGGCCTCTACCAAAAGTAAGTCATATGTTGGAGGATGAACAAATATAGTTGACAAAAGTATGTGGACAACCATAACCCGTAAATAAACAATAAAAACAGTTGTCTTATAATGAGATGGCTTGGTTGTGAACCTTAAAACATACATGCTATCAAACATCTTTATCAACCACCTAATAATATTAGGAAATACCTTAATTAACAAGTAAACCCTTAGTTGATGTTATCAAGATACATTTGTTAACATTTACCTAATGTTTAATATTGTATTATTAACTGTTAACTGATGCGTATTACTGTAATAAGTAATATAAATAGCATCTTACAAACCATTAAACAATGAATTAATCAATACCTTAGTTAACATTAACATTAGTAAATGATAGTTAGACACTTTAGTTAGCTGTTATTTCCAGTTTAGGCTTATTAGTTCATTAACTAATGTTAAAATAAACACCTTAGTTAACTGTTATTAACAGTTAGTCCATGCTTATTACTGCATTAACTAATGGTAAAATAGACACCTTAGTTAACAACAATTAAAAACTAAACAATTAGTTAAGGCATTAGCTAATGCTAAATAATGCATCAATTAATTAGTTAACATGAACAAACATGAACATTGTTTACAAATGTTTATTAGACACCTTATTTAACTGTAATTAACGGTTAATTAATGATTATTAATGCATTAAGTAATGCTAATTAATGTACCCTTATTGTAAAGTGTTACCGATATATCTTTAGAATTGACCTTATTTCAGAATTTGGAATAAATATACAACTCACCCATCCAAGTCATCTATTAATGCTTCCAGCTGTGAGAAAACTGTAAACTTTGAATTGAAAATTGAGGGCTTAGGAAATTATATTACATTATATAGCTTACACACATGAGTTATTTCTGGCAGAGTATAGACCGAGCCAGTGCCACCCTTTCACGTCATTTGTCTAAAAGCCTCGAACAAATATTGGGCAACATATTGTGCTCCTTCTCAAGGCAGCACCAGGTCAACATTGTGCTCTCGCTCTGTTTCATGTGCAAAGGCATTTGTAGCGACATTAATTTCCATTTTGTTTCATAACTCTTTGCTTGCGTAATCCCTCACAGTTACATGAAGATGTGGTTGAGTGGATCTAATTGCAGACTCACGTCCCACCTGTGCAATTACAAATCTACAGAAAGATAGAAATGTTGTGAAGAGAAAGAAATTATTCTCTCTGGTGTATTCATGAGCAGTGAGGCCTAACATTGTCTTTGCTCGAAGCTGCTCCATTGTCTTTGCTGTTGAGCCTGTCCAGATCATGTAACGTGGATTTTACAAAGTGAAAGAAAGGATACTGACTGTGGGGATGGGCTTTTTCAACATATTTGTGTACAAAATTGTTGAAACACTCCTGTCAGCATCCATAGACTGAAATTCCATGACATCTTTCCAACCCCATTAGTAACACAATATGCTTGTGAATGGCTCATTATTGGATTATGCTGTTTAGTTTCATTAGCAGTGCAGTGCAGTAGCAGTGCTGCACCAGTATATGGCTTTTACATTACTAGCCTTGCATACTATTTAGTGTGCTTTTATCACTCAATTGCAAATATGTACTGTAATAATGGAAAAAGAATGACGATGAGTGTGTCATGCTTTATTTTTAAACACGACTAAGAGTCTACACGCTAGCAGCTCTCTGAGGCTGTATTTAGGCACAGCTGTGCTTTGAGCTAAATGCTAATGTTGGCATGTTAACATGCTGATGTTTAGCAGGTCATGTTTACCATGTTCACTATCTTAGTGTTGCATCCTAACATTTACTAATTAGCAGTAAACACAAAGTACAGCTGAGGCTGATGGGAATGTAATAGATTTGCAGGAATTTTGTCATAAATCAAAGAAAATAGAAATGTTGAACTGATGATGGCTCTAGATAAAGTTAATACAAATCCTCGTGAAGGGCACATTGTTGTCTGTGCCAAATCTCATGGCAATCCAGCCAATAGTTGTTGAGATACCTCACTCATAACCACACATTCTGACCTCAGGATGATGCTAGAGATAAGGCCAAGGAGATCGCCAAAATCTTATGATACATCGTCTAGGAACAACCTGTTCTCATGAACCATTCGTTCAAAAACTTACATAAAGTCAAGCACTGTAATTCATAAGCATTCCACGTTTTTTTGTGCTGTATTCACAACATTGACAGGGGTGGATGGTTGGGCGTTAACATACAGGACTTTCAAGCCAGAGAGCGGCGTTCGCTTCCTGGAGAAAATTAAAGCCTTTCACCCAGGAAATGCGTGTTCCTTAGGAGTGTTTTAGTCCTATGCAGCCTACTGTATTCATACAGTCATGACATGCTCTTTGTAATCCTTGTATCAGCAGAGGATATTTTGATAAAGGCAATGATAGTTAGACGTTATTGTAACTCCAGATTCTATGAGTATAGGCGTAGCCCTCTAAGACACGCTATTGGGTTTATCCCTTCGCGCATGCGCAGTCGTGAAGATTTTCTTTCCCGCCCTAGCGTGCCACTCGGGCTTCAACTACGTCCGCAAATACTGTATATAAACAGAGCGGACCCGTAGCTCTGCTCCCAACATAAGCTTTTTCTTCAGCTAATGTAACTGGAGCAGGTGGCCCGGGTCTTAGAGGGCTACGCCTATACTCATAGAATCTGGAGTTACAATAACGTAACTATCGTTCTATTTCGTATAGGCTTCGCCCTCTAAGCCACGCTATTGGGTTAGGGCGAAGCTGATGTAGTCAATGCTACCTGTGACCCAGAGCCCACAGTGGAACATAGACTAAACCTTTTTTCCCCTCTGTCTCTCTCTCATGCACTGACAGGGGACTGTATCAGATAATCCGTTATCTAGGTAACGGGGCCTGCCATGGTAATAATTTGGCCTAGCCGAGAGGGCAGGCGTGCATGATTGGTGAGGGTAGTACATGATTGATAATTATGGGACGCCCGAGTCCCTCCCAGCCACCCAGAGTAGGGGGGGGGAGGACCCCAGGCAGTGCACATGCAGTGGCACATATCATGATTGTAGGCGTGCATGGCAGTGAGAGAGGATGTGTGATAGCGACAAATATATATATATACATATGTACATATATACATAGGCTACACATATATGTGGGACGGCGCTCTCCTCTCGGCACCCGGCCCACATACGACGGGGCATCATCCGTCGTTGAGTGAGGATAGGACCGAGTGAGTCAGAGAGGGCTCGGACATATCCCGCAAATAGAAACGGATGAAAGGGCATGGGGATGCCCAAGAGGCCGCCGCGCAGATGTCGGCTACTGACATGACTCTGAACAGAGCTGTTGATGCCGATAGTGCCCTTGTAGAATGTGCCCGGATGCCCTGGGGGGGCTCCGCCCCCTCCGTGTTATAGGCCTGGGTGATAGCCTCACACAGCCAGTGAGACAGACGCTGTTTTGACAGGGCCACTTCTTGGGAGTGTTCCCTATAGTGTACAAACAGCTGTTGTGTCCGCCTTATGTCCGCCGTGCGTAAAACGTACTGTGATAACGCACGCACCGGGCACAATCGGTCAGCACAATCCTTCACGTCATTGTAATGAGGCGGGGGGAAAAAACCCTGGAGGGAAAAAACCCTCGACCGAAAGGAATTTGTTAAAATTTTCGGTGTGAAAGAAGGGTTAGGCTGTAGGGTGGCTGCGCTCCTGTCCCCTCTAATGGAGAGACAGGACGGTGAAACTGACAGCGCACATAAGTCGCTCACTCGCTTGGCTGACGTCAGAGCAAGGAGGAGCGCCGTTTTTAGGGACAGCAACCTGAGAGAGGCTTGTGCCAAGGGCTCGAAAGGAGGCTTTCCCAGAGCTCGAAGCACCAGGGCCAGATCCCATTGGGGAGTGAGAGAGCGCACGGCGGGTTTTTGTCGTCTGACCCCTTTCAAAAAACGCTTTACTAGGGGGTGCGCAAAAAACCTTCTCTCTCCATAGCCTTCGTGGCAGGATGAAATGGCCGCTGCGTAGGCTTTGACTGTGGACGGAGCCAGGTCGTTATCTACCAATGTTTGGAGATAAGTCAACACGAGAGACAGGGGACACGATATAGGGTCTGTTTCCCTCTCCGTGCACCAGCGCTGGAAAGCGGACCAACGCGCCGCGTAATACGCTGTTGTGGAGGGGGCTCTCGCGCTCTGAATAGTGCGCACCACGGCAGGGGGCAAGCCTAACCTCTGCAAGCGTTCCCGCTCAGCAGCCAGCCCCACAGTCGCTAGATTATCACTGTGAGATATCGCGCCGTCCAGCTGTGACAGGGCGTCCTTGCGCCACGGCAATTGCCAGGGGGGACCCGCCAGCAGCTGGACCAGTGTCAGGAACCAGGATGCGCTCCGGCGCCACCAAGATGACCGACAGATTCTCCTCCTGGATGCGTTCCAGGAGACGAGGAATCAGAGGGACCGGGGGAAAAGCATATAGGAGGGTTCTGGGCCAGGGGTGGTGGCAAAGTGTTTCAAAACCTTCAGCACCGTGGACAGCTCCAGACAAATTATGTGTGGGAGAGGGGTGGCCATTCTCCTCCCACCACCTGTGATTCGCACATTCCCCCCCAGCCAGTGAGGGACGCGTCCGTGTACACTGTCACATATGACGTCACCTTGCCCAGGGGAACCCCAGCTGACAAGGTCCGGGGGTTCCCCCAATGTGACAGGTCCGACTGTAGGGAAGGAGGAATGATCAGCATTCGCCACTTGTGACGTATGGGGTCGAGACGCTGACGGAGGAAGCACCTCTGGATTTTTCTCATGTGGAGAAGCCCCAGGGGGACCACCATGTAGCCCGCGGACATCATGCCCAGAAGGCGCATGACGGACAGCGCTGATACCTTTGCGCATGGCGTGGTGTGCAACAGGAGAGAGAGCAGCGCGTCTTGCCTTGGTGTTGACAGCCTGGCCCTCATAACAATCGAGTTTAGCACTACACCCAGAAAAACTATCGATTGTGTGGGAACCAATGAGCTTTTCTGCCAGTTTATGGCGAAACCCAGTGTCTGCAGGTGCTGCAGAACTGCCACAGTGTGCAGCGCTGCCGTTTCCCGAGAGGGAGCCAGGATGAGCAAATCGTCTAGATAAAACAGGACTCTGACGCCTTTTTTCTGCAACGGCTGAAGTGCCGTCTCCATGCACTTGGAAATGTGCGGGGGGCCAGTGAGTAACCGAACGGTAGTCGGTTGTACTGAAAATGGGCCCCTTGGAAAAGAAGCGCAGGAATCTCCTGTGTCTGGGAATGATTTGGATGTGAAAGTATGCGTCTTTCAGATCCACAGATGTAAATCATTCTTGGTGCCGCACACATTCCAACACATGTCTGATGGTCAGCATGTGGAATGGGCGCTCCATGACAGTAGCTCCCCTAGCTCTGTCATGGCATGTGGCTCTGCCTGGGATGACACGGTTGTCTCCAATACGCCCGTGAAGCGAGGCGGGGGGGAGGCGAGCTGAAGTGTATAGCCCCGTGTTATCAGCTTTGACATCCATGAGTCCATGTGTGTCAGCCTGATCCATGCTGCGCTGTGCTCTGAGCAGGCGTGCACATGTCTGTGTGTTTGTTTACGGACATGGTCAGCAAGGAGCGCAGAGCCCATTCCGCCGCTGGGCGAGACGTGAGATTGTGACGCCCAGCCCATGGGACCGCTGTGAGAGGCGGGAGCGGTCACCAGGTCATTGTCTTCCTCGTCCCGCTGGCATGGCCGGGGGGGGGAGAGGGATGACTGAGCGGCACCGTTCATAGTGAATGAGCGTTCGCTCTCGCTGTCTGCATAGTGAGAGAGCGGTGGAGCTCCACGTGCAACGGTGGGCTGGTGTGCGCTTGTGTGGGGAACGACTGTCATGTTGTCAGCGCACTGTTCAATGGGAACAGGGGCTGCTTGGCTGAGGGGAAACTGCTCGTTAGATGGGTCGTTAAAAGGGCCGTTGCGTTTCCATCTCTCAACTGTATGTGGACAGACGTTTCCCGCGCCCCGACGCCGCTGTTTGTTGGGGGGCTCGGGGGTGGGTTAGACCAGGTGGGGGCCGCCTTCATGGTCCTCCGGCTCCGAGAGGCCTGCCGGTCATGTGGAGCCGGCAGTCGCTGCGGAGGGGGGCCGGGCGGAGGAGCGGAGCTCGAAGCCTGGGAAAACGCAGCCGCAGCAGAGGCTGTGGTGCGCTTCCTTTCATGCCGGTTGTCATGGCGACGGCGCTGCTGTGGAGGAGCCGCCTTCCAAGAGCCGAGCATTCGAAATCGTTCAACTTGGTGCAAATGGGACGTGGCTGTCTGTAGGCGGGGCCCAAATAGTCCATCAGGAGCTATGGGGCCGTACAGAAGCTCACGTCTGATGTCAGTGGGTAGCTGTGTCATGTGGAGCCAGATGTTTCGCTGGCTCCACAGTCTGCCACGCCATGACTCTGGACAACACCACCGTGGACGCCGTGGTCAGGGTGAGGATCGCGGTCATAGCTTTGCCAATCTCCGTGACTAGCTCCGGAGGAAGAGCTCCCGGAGTAGGCTAATGGCCATGGCGGAGGCTAGCAAAGCTATATTGTTCTGTGCCGCGAGACCCTGGGCCGCACACTGGTGTGACCGGTCAGTGACCTGAGCACATACCTGATCCATGGGGTGAAGGAGGCGTAGGCTTCCGGTGGCCGAAAAAAAAAGTGGCCTTCGGAAGCAGGATGAACGCCAGACTCTGCTCCAGAGGGGGGACCGAAAGGAAGCCCGCTTCTGTGTCGCCTTGAACCCGGGTAAACGGGGCGTAGCGAAAGACGGGAGCCTTCAGTTTCCCGGGCTGGGAGAGCTCCTCTTCCACAAATGGCCGAAGCTCCGTGAAGCGCGGCCAGAGTGGGGTCCGTGAGGAGGGCGGCTCCTGAGCGTAAACATCCCCGCTCAAGAGGCCGCGAGCGGGGGCTGGAAGCTCAGCCGGGAGCGCTATGCCTCTCTGGTCTGCCGCCTTTTGATGATCTCCGGCAGATCCAAAAGAGAGGGTGGAGCCGCCTGAGGCAGAGGGGAAGACCGCCGGAGCGGTGCCCTTGGCCATTCCGGAGATGGGGAGAGCCGCAATGGGAGGGCATCGATCCCCGTTTCGAGGTCAAGATCTCCCAGGGGGAGGAGGGACAGCCGGTGACGGAGGCGTTATCCAAGAGAATCGAGCCATCGGACTCGTGCTCGTCGATAAAGCCTTCCTCCGGCGGATCCAGGGTGTTGACGGATTGCCGTCTATCTGCCCAGCTGCCATCCCCTTCCCCGCTAGCCTGACACTCCAGAAAAGCTTCCGCCCGCCGATAAGCTCTTTAGATGGCAGGCGGATGCAGAACTAGCAGGAGGCGTCGGGGGTGAGAGCCTGACACTCCAGAAAGCTTCCGCCCGCCGGTTAAGCTCTTTAGATGGCAGGCGGATGCAGAACTGGCAAGAGGCGTAAGCGGCGCCAAGGCAGGTCTCACAGCGGGGATGGAGGTCCGGCGGCAGGATGCAGCCAGTCCGGCAGGTGGGGCAGAGGTGAACACCGCTGGAAGTTGAGCTTGTCTTCATACTGCTAGCTTGAAGAAAAAGTGGGAGCAGAGCTACGCGTCCGCTCTGTTTATATACAGTATTTGCGGACGTAGTTGAAGCCCGACCGGCACGCTAGGGCGGGAAAGAAAATCTTCACGACTGCGCAATGCGCGAAGGGATAAACCCAATAGCGTGGCTTAGAGGGCGAAGCCTATACGAAATAGAACAGTATGTTGTCCTTTTCTGTGGCTGCCCACGTGTGTGTGTGTGTGCGTGTGTAAGTAAGTAAGTAAGTAAGTCAAGTTTATTTCTATAGCACATTTAAAAACAGCTCACGCTGACCAAAGTGCTGTACATAGCGCATTAGCCACAGGGTCATAAAATACACTTACAAATCAGTAATTTAGACTAAAACGACATCAAAAGACAAACACTTATTTACAAACATAGCAGGCAAGACAATTAAGATGCCTGGAAGGCCAATGTAAAAAGGTGAGTTTTGAGCCTGGCTTTGAATATCACAATTGAAGGGGCACTTCTGATGTCAGGTGGCAGTCGGTTCCACAGCTGAGGGCCAGCAACAGAAAAGGCTCTGTCACCTTTTTGCTTAAGCCGGGACCGTGGGACATGGAGGAGGCCTTGGCTGGAGGATCTGAGGGACCTGGGAGCTACGTGGGGATGAATGATATCTGCTATGTAGCTGGGGGCCAGGGCGTGAAGAGATTTAAAAACATCAACAGTATTTTAAATTGTATCCTAGACTGGACTAGAAGCCAGTGCAAGGAGGCTAGGACAGGTTTAATGTGTTCACGCTTTTTTGTGTTCGTGAGCAGCCTAGCTGCTGCATTTTGAACCATCTGAAGCCGTGCCACCAGAGTCAGAGGGAGACCAAAGTAGAGAGAGTTACAATAGTCTAGGCGGGAGGTTATGAAGGCATGGATGACTTTTTCCAGATCATTGTATGACAGAACAGACTTGACTTTGGAAATTATTCTTAATTGTGTTGTCTTAATCTGTGTGTGTGTGTGTGTGTGTGTGTGTGTGTGTTTGTGTGTGTGTGTGTGTGTGTGTGTGTGTGTGTGTGTGTGTGTGTGTGTGTGTGCGCGCACGCACATACATGTATGTTCAAGGACTTTTTTGATCAGGTGTGACCAAGGAACAACATGCATTTTCTTTGTATTCATTTTTATACCGTTTTATATAGCACCATTAGTTGGTTGACTGAACCACAGATGAGCTATGCTTTACAGAATCCAAATTACACTAGAGCCATTTTTCATTCTGTGGAGCTCGTCACAGGCAAAGAGCCATAGATTGGCCTGTTCACTTACCTTTTTTGTCCTTGTCTGCTGGAGGTTGCCGCTGGCTGACATAGTCTGATTTTAAGTGGACATCAATCTCGATGAAGAGGCAGAGGCCCAGAGTAATATTACCTTCTCAGATGTTTTTAGCTGTTGAGCAAGACAATGCAAATAAGCATGTTTCACATGCCAGACTTAATCATTAACATCCAATATTAAACAAAACAAATTTGGATAATGCTGTGGTTTCAGGCCATTGTGACACTGTTTAGTTTTACATGTCATGCAGGCACAGTCTCAGTTGTTGTTTTTAAAATCCTCAGCTCTGAATAGGACAAAATGCGTCTATTTGCATGGCTGTGTCGTGATGATAAAAAGATTTCCTCCGGCTGGCCAGTGGCCTATCTCAGTGCTGCAAAAGTGATGCAGGGAAAATTTGGCTCAGAGTGGCAGCCATTCCACAGCGGACTGGACTTCATACACTCCTCATAAATGATGGTCATTAATTCTCCATGTAGGTAGAGTTTTTTCCACATGCGGTGTAGGAGCCCTTCCTCTGGGACAAAGCCATACCCTGGCCTGACTCAACCCAGTCAGCACCACTTCTCATTCTCCTGTTCTCTTCTTGCTCTCTCTCTCTCTCTGTTCCTGTCGCTCCCTGTCTGCTCTCCCTCAGTTATGTATGAAGACAAAGTTCCTGGCTCCCTCTGTTTGTCGAGCCCATCTGATAAGTTGCAGAAAAGTCACCATGGTTTCCATCGTCTCTGATGCTAGAGGCACTCTTCTTTTCTCTTATGAAACATGAGTTGTTCCCAGTTGGCTCTCTTGACCTACATTTTCAGTATTTGCACTTGGCAGTTTTTAAGCTTACGCTTCAGTTGAGATTTTTTTTATGTGTTCGTTATCAAGTAAGCAGACATACCTGAGGCAGATGAATGAATTTACATCATAATCAGATTAAACAGCAAGCTATATGGCAATGTCAGGTTCAAATTATATAAAAAAATAAAAAAAATACAAGAACACAAACAAAGCGTTCTGCCTAAATTCCAGTTTAGCATCATGAAACACTTTAAAGAAGCGGATCAGCATAAATGCTAAGAGACTATTAGTATAAAATCTCAATTGTTTTTGTTTGATTTTTCTGCTGGTACAGGTGTCATCTACACTAAGACCATATGGTTGCACAGTGGTGCGATTGAAGTGCTCCTTCAGAAAACCATTTGGCTCCGACATAGTCTGTGTATTAAAATTTCAGCAAGTATCACAGGCTATTAGATCTTCCTATGTTACCAAACAGAAGAGCTCTTCAAAGGCTCAGACTTCGTCATAATTGGAAAGGATATCGAGCCAGAGCTGCGCTAATGTTTCACAGCTCTTTTCCTCTGCCATTAGCGATCTCAGGACAAGCCTGCTATCAAAGAACTGTGTGATTTGTTTTTGTTTATTTATGTTCAGTATTTGTCTCCTATATCCCCTTTAAGTCTTTGGCTACCTTTTACACAGAGTATCAGTCATTATTTTTTCAACTAAGGCCTATTGTTTTCATATATGTGGTTTTTACGCAGTGTCGGTCACTGCTTTTTGCACTGTTCTCTGGAATATTATCTGTGCCTTCGCCACTTGGGAATAAATTATACCATTCTCTTATGATGGGTGGGGTGATGGGAGCAGCAAGCCAAAATAAATATTCTTCAAAAAACAACACTCTTACTTACTGTATTTCAGTGTGGATTAAATAAACTAATGAGGCAGTCACAAGCACGTCAGAGGTCATCGTTTTCTTAGTCTCTAAATGGCAGGATGACCTTATTTAGTATGGACATAATTGTAGAGTCATTACAACAGCCTAGTGGTGAGGTCTTGTCCTGGGAGGTCTATGGATGGAGAAACCTCTCCTGACAGACTACTTAAGTACTGTCTCCAGATCTGGGACTCGCTCAGTTATGAGTTAGTGGTTTGGTGATGTCCAACTCCCTGTGGCACTCCATTCAAATGCAGAACTGCCATTACAGAGACAGTGGCACATTAGTATCACATTAGTATATAAACCCTGCGAGTGTGAAAGCACTTTACCACTGTTTCTGTTTCATGGCAATATCAATTGACACACTTAACCTCTAAAAGTCGACAGCTGTAGCCTAACCACTTTGAGCTACTGTGAAATCTGCACCATCACAGCTGTAAATATAACATTTTTTAACTGAACATTTCTTTTTAATATGATCAGATGTGTTAATTGAAAGTGATGAAAACAAATAGAATCTGTGGAGATGATAATGTTAAGTGTCTCATGTTCAACAAGGCCTTCTGGCTGGTGTCTACACAAGGATAGTAATGAGCCATTGACCTTATAGTATTCATGGCCTGCCCGGATGTAAAAAAAAAAAAAAATGCTAGGCTTTCAAAAGTTTAATTAAATCAATTACTCATCAGCACTATTTGTTGCATGCAACATAACAACATTTTGTTGACGTGATTGAATTAATCTACATAAAAATTGAATTTCCCCCAAGAAGCATTCATGCTTCATAAGTGTGTGTTGGTGGACTGTGATGAGAGGTGGAGGTAATGGACAATGCTGTGTAGTAATCAGAAGGCAAGATACAATAAGTTGCTGTTTGAAGCTATGACCGTTGGCAAGTCAGTGCCTAAGAAGCTAAGGATTATTTTTATTATTGAGGGGTTTTTTCAGTGTATTAATGATGTAGTCTTTTAAATGTCAGAAAATAGTGAAAAATGGCCATCACAATTCCCGAGAGCCCAAAGTGATGTCTTCAAGTTGCTTGTTTTATCCGACTTACAGTCAAAATACCCAAAATATTCAGTTTACAGTGATATAAGATAGAGAAAACCAGCACATCCTAACATTTGAGAATCTGGTCATTTTGCATAAAAAATCACTTAAACAGTTGGCAATACATATTCTTTTGATTAATTGTTTTAGTACTGAGGTAGGCATAGCATTTAAAAAAATTCATGTGAATACAAGTTTGCAATATGGAAATTAAACCTCATTTCTTTAGTTGTCTAAGGAGTCAACCTGCTTCTTCTTCTGTGCGAGCTGACAGAGCCTGGCACAATGCCACTTAAGAAAACACAAGCAACGTGGGAAATCAGAAATAAATTAGGAAAACACTAACAGCAGTTTGAGAACTCATGCATTGCATTTTGGAAAGCACTTCAAATACGGAAAACATAAGCAAATACAGAAAACCCTTACAAACTAAATGCAAGCAATTACTAGCAGAAAATACACGCAAATGCAGAAACACTGTAAATGCACACAACCAAACTGATCTGCATCACAGTATCCAGGGACATGAGTGGAATCCTTCTTGCTTGTGTTTTATGATTGTGTTATGCTCATTTAAAGTGAACTTCTAATTGTGTAATCAAACGTGTGAATATGTTTTCTTTATTTGCTTGTATTTTCTTAAATTGCAGTGCACTGGGTTATCTCAAATGCTACTAATATTGGACCCTGCCACATCATCCATGACAGGAGTGTGTCACTGAGCATGTGAATGGGACCATATAATACATCTTAGACAAAATTGGACATGTTGTGCTATGTTGAAGGTTATTTTTGTATGCAAGTGCTTGACCACTTAGATACCAGTGAAAAGTGTTTCTCCAACTGAATATATCTCTGTATATATCTCACACCCCACCTTTTTTACCACTGTTATTACAGATGCCATGCTGCTGGTGGCACAGAGGCTGGAGGGACCTTTCAACATTGAATCTGTCATGGAGCCTATTGATGTCAAGATTTCAGAAGCCATCATGAATATGCAAGACAACAGTGCCCAGGTCTCCTACAGGGTATGTCAATTGGGTTTATTCCCCAGAGAACTAAAGCAACACGTCCGACAGGCTGTTGAAGTCCAACTTGAAGCAAAACTAAGAGGGGATCTTGGGGCTGGGCTGTGTCTAAGGTGTGTAGTACAACACGTTTTAATTATGTCCAAGTTTAGGTCCTATATTTGAATTATATGTTTCAATTTGGTCAGATAATCTTAGTTCAACTAACAGTAGTTAATGTGTTTCCTGTGTTTTACTGCATTTTTCTTTGCCCACAAAATTTTATTTAGAAAGAAAAAAAAATGTAGGTGGTTGTGAAGAATTTTTCCTGCCTACGCAGTTTTAGATGCCTGTTCTCATTCAAAGCTAATTGCTCTGTTGGCTTTCCCATGCAACAGATGCAGTTTTGTTTATCTTTTAAGTATATGTGGTATTTTCCCAAAAGCCCGTAAAAACTTAACTCTGTCATCCTAAATAGCATTGGTCACAACTCCTAGTTGAATCACCTATCTACGTGGTTACCTCAACTTGACAAAAAGCACTGTCAAGCTGGCAATGTGGGATGAATGCTTCACAAGACCTTAACAAAACAGCATGTTTTCCCTATTTTCCACTTCCCAAGTAATTTAAACCCCTGACAATTGGGTGCCCATGTTTTTGTAATTGCAGGTTTTTCAAGGCTGTGGCCAGCCTAAACCCGCAGGAATGACTAGGTCTACACGTGGTGTTTCGGATGTGTTCAACGCTCGCTTCAGGCCGTACAGCCCAGAGGAGCGGCCTACCACTGCAGCTGGCACAAGCCTAGACAGACTGGTAAGGAGACAGAGCCAATGCTGCTGTTTTTAGGCGAGACACTGCTTCAGTGTAAACATCATTTGTCTTTCTGACTTGACACTGTTGATTAAAGCTGGTGATTTGCCGTCGTAAGCCCCTGGAGCCGGAAATTAATTCTTTGTACTCGTCCTCCATTCAGGCGCCTCTATCGATTTGTGTTTGTTAACGAATCAACAGCTTTACCCCAAGAGGGCAGCGGAAGGTGCGGTGCGCTGCGTTCAGTGCCCTTCTCATCTCTGTGTACTTGGCAAACAGAAAAGAAAGGGATGAAAGAAGAGATGGATAGATTTTGTGAGGCTGACCATATCAATTGTTTGCTGTAAAGCACACCTTTATTTTCTATCAGATTAGCTGTATGTTTGTTGGATTGAATCTTGATACATGGATTTCCATCTCAAACAACCTTGAAACCTAAAATGCTGCATCGGGGTAAAGGTTAACACGCAGCTGACACACCAATTCAGCTGAGAGACAGTTCTCATCATGGATTACCTTTGCAGCCACAGTGCCCTTCTTTACTCCCCTCTAGCCCTTTTCAAAGTAAATCTTTTCAAATTGTATCTTAGCTATGTTGAAGAAACTAGAAACCAAAACAAATATTTTTTGAAATTATTTACCTATTGACCTGAAAAGGAGCAACTGTATTAATTCAGTTTACTGGAATGGCAGTCTCGCCCACAGTGTTTAAAACATGCAAAATTAAATGTCTCAAAAGCATTGTGTCAGGTTAATAACAGGTTGATGAATACATTATTTGAAAAGCAGCAGTTTTTGCCATCTGGCTCTTTGAATCCCACAACAATTAATTAGTTATTTGTTTTATTCAATGCTAATGATGTTTTTGCGCAATCTAATTCATTCTCCACATTTTTGATGTCTCATATGCAGCAGTTGTCTCTATAGCTTTGTATGTCCGTCAATGATTTCTTCCCCCTTCACTGAATTAATTAAGACTTTCTGTTTCCCTGCCTTTATGCTGCAAACCAGAGGATTGTTTGGAATGTGATGCAACACAGTGTAAGGTTCAACATTTTATACTCATTTCAACTCCATCTGCAACTGTTTGATGCATTATGACAGAGCAAAACTGACATTTTAATATTGTGTGGTTGGGGATACATATTGTGTTGTAAGCATTAGAGATTTACAGCAAACAAGCATTGTTAACTGTAAATCCCAGTAGTATGTGGCACTTGCTGTGCTAAGTGTCAGTCAGGTTCTCATTTCCATCTCACATGGGAGACAGTGTCACCTAGTCGCATAGGATTTCCTATTTTGTCTTTCATTTATTAGGGGATCTACTGCAGGAACTGTTAAGACCTCGATAATAGCTGCTGTGGTGTATTATAGCATCAGAGTATCAGCTGTTAAACATGGCTTTTTACAGTTGAGTTGCTAACACCACAGGGATTGTTGAACACATGCCATGGTGTCCTCAGCTAGTGAGGATTCCTCTCTGGAGATCCAAAACGAACCTTCGTTAACCACCCCATCTATTCTAGAGACATCCCAGTTAAAGACCCTCATTGCTATAGCTAATAGAGTCAACTGCTCGAGGAAGGCAACCAATCAGCAGGTGACCTGCTTCGTCAGAACTGGCAGAGGGGAGAGCTGTAAAGAGTTGGTGGGAGAGTGTTGAAACCAGCATCTGCTTTAATGGTACAGTGAAGTAGGGGCTCCAGACTACTCATGAATAACCGGGCAATTAGCCTGCTTGGAGAATCTCACAAGATGGAGCTAAGTGACAGGAGCTTATTTCTAACATGTGATAACTAGACCAGTGTACCTGAGCGTTTTATTATTATTATTTTAAATTGGGGGGCTTTTGCCTTTAATTGATAAGCTGTGAAAGGGGGGAGAGACAGGGGATGTGCTGCAAAGGGCCGCGGGTTGGAATTGAACCCGGGCCGCTGCGGTAAGGACTGAGCCTTGGTACATGGGGCGCACGCTCAACCAAGTGAGGGCGCCCAGAGCAGCAAATTTTATTATCAACATGCCTGTGCCCGAGGAATCCATGCTGATCACAGTGGCCACAGGAAGCTGCAAATCGTGAGAATTCAGTAATATGCTGTAATGGGGGGTTGTTTGGTTCATAGAAAGAAAAAGAAAATGCTTAGTTTGTCTTTTTGCTTGGTCCAGTTCACATCCATCATTTCAGCCGCACTCAGAACCAATTCAAATAAAAACAGAGCAACATTAGCATTCATTTGGAGCCATAGTTCAGAAAAATTAACAGATATTCACTCTGCTTTTAGCTCTGTTTTTGGTCTCCACTAATTCCTGAGAAAATATCTGGCTCTTCAGCTGCTTAATGGTCCACAATGTTCACCAGCTAGCTGTTAACTTTTTCTGCCTGCTGTTTGGTGCTGATCAGGTAGTGTATTCTGGGTTTATTAGGGTTTTTCCTTGGAAACAGCTGCCTGCTGCGTCCGCAAAAGTCATTGTTGATCAGAGTGGTGAGAGTGAACCCAAAAGGTAAAGTTACAGGTCTTAAAGCAACACTATGTAACTTTTCCTGCTTCGGTCACACTACAGGTTGGAAGCGGAATTGTCCATTACATTACATTGTCCAGTTCATTCGAACTACAGATCAGCTACCCGATCTGGCAAACTTGCACAATGTAATGTAATGGACAATTCCGCTTCCAACCTTTAGGGGGACCGAAGCGGGAAAAGTTACATAGTGTTGCTTTAAAACCAAAACAATGAGCTGATACATGCTTTATAGCACAGTAATCCTGAGGGTCAAGTGGTCTTTTGTTAACAAAGAATTATTGATTATAGATGCCTATATATATATATATATATATATATATATATATATATATATATATATATATACACACAATTTGTCTATTCATATTGTCAGTTAGAAAAAAGTCACACACTGTAAGAAATTGCAAATGGCACTTCATATCCACTCATATTTGACCATATGTGGCTGTTAACCACATCAGATACTGTGTAAAGTGATACAGCACAGCTGAGTGTGGAAATACTGTATCATAAGGTGCTGCTCTTCTAACTGCAACTAGATGCTGGCTCAAATAATACTGACACTGTAAAGTCCATGATAAAAACTCCAACTTGTCTCTAAAAATACATTGTTAATAACTATTAATATATGATAACATCAATGTTGTAAAAAGAAATATAAAAATAGCCAACAGCTGTCTTTTATGTTGACAATTGTGTAGTCCCTCTGGATTAGGTTTCTTATAATGAGCTGTGAAACAAAATATTAAATACATAAAATCATGTCAGAATGCCTTTATAGTCCAAGCTGCTGCATGACATAAACCAAAACTTACAGCATTGTATTTATTGTAAGTCTTTAACAGCTGCTGAAATGTCCCTCCTCTGTTTGACATAACTTAAAGGTTTAATTTAGACAATTATGGCGCACTTTTGACAGTCAAAACTTTTCAAAACTGATAAGTGTGTTATACGAGTACTATAAGTAGTACAGTAGTTTCATCTCATAAATGAAAACTGACTGCTGAGAGCTTGTGACATAGTTTTTGGTTACAGTAAATGGAACAGCCACAGTGGTAGAATATTAGTCAGCATTAAGTATTCTTAACTAAAGATGGTAAAAGTTATATTCAGACAGTGAGACATAGTCTTTATCATTGTGATGAGTCATGTTGTGGGAATATTGAACTAATTGGTTTGCTCAGCTAACATTGAATTACGTTGGTCAAGGTTATATTTTTTAGAAATCACACACATCTGCTATTAAGTCACTCCTGCAGCTTACCTCCAACATTGTTGTTAACATATAGCAAGCAAGCAAATGCATGGCAAGAACAAGTAGACAGATGTCATAAAAAAAACCATGAATGGCCTGGATATGCATACATTTCTTGTGAAAAGTTTGATGTATTTCTATTGGGGTCCTACAGTTACCACCACTGCCTCTAACAGCCACTATACTGGCAGGCAGAAAATACACTACTCTCGATCTTGCTGCATATAGTCGCATCAATACTGACTGCTGAGGTAGCTAGTTTGCATGAGATAATCTTATTAAAGGATAGTTCCACTATAGTGAAAAAAACTTAACGAATGGAGGCTACCTTTGCAGGGATCATTTAAAAACCAAAATGTCTTTAAGAGAAAAAAACAGCATTTGCATTTGTTAGAGAAGGTATAGTACAATGAGTCAGGCAACATAGAGTACTAAACTACTGTAGCCATGCTGTGGTCAAATGAAGACTGCAGCAGGATGTGATCTTCACTATGGTCGCATTAGCTTATTAAGAAACAAACGTGTTATGGACTCATCAGTTGCCAGTCATTATATATATATGTATGTAATTAAAAGTGTCAGGAGGATGGTTTATGTGGTTGCTATATGCAAATAGTTCCTGTTGATTTGTCTGTAAGGGTGTCACGATCAGTGATGGGAATAACGGCGTTACTAACGGCGTTACTTTTTTTCAGTAACGAGTAATCTCGTTGATTACTCTTCCCATCTTAATAACGCCGTTACCGTTACTGCCAAAAAATGCGGCGTGTTAATATATTTGAAGCAGTTTTTTTTCATCAGACCAACTAGATCTCTGAGTCTGAGCCGAGAGGCAAATACTTTTTTTTACTGGTCTTCCTTGGTTAGTGGGCAGTGCGCGACGCAAGCGCATACATGCTGACGATTGGCTGAGGTTGAGTAAAATGTCATGGTTAGCCAATCAGAGGTAGAGTTGGGCAGGTGTTCCAAAGCACGCATAGTCGGACACACAACGAACAACACAAGCGAGTCAGTCAACGAGAGAGAGACAGGTATGGCATTATGAAATCAAGGAGAGGGTTAACTTTTCCTGCTACAGATTTCCCACCGTGGTCAGAAAACACAGGGGAGACACTTTGTTTCTCTTAGGGACTGTTCGTTATTTATATAAAGTGCCACCAGAGGAGTTTTGGGATCTTTAGTAAAATTAGACTTGACCCTCCCTTTGCCAGTAAAAAATTTTCAATGACCCTCCAAAATGATTGTGAAAAGAGGAATGACCCTCAGCATCAATTTATGGATGCCTTCAGTGCTTAATTTGTTAAGTGGGAGGTCCCGGAGCGCAGAGGGGGGGTGGATCCGGCGACTCAAAACGGGGGTTGGAGGTAACGGAACAAAAAAAAATGACATCACCTACGTAGCTTCTCTGACTAAAAAAAACTAAACAACGCTGTGTGTACAAGGCAGTGTTTATTTTTATTTCAGAACGTGCACTACGAAATGTAAAAAAATAAATAAATAAATAAAATACACTGCAACAATCGTTTTCACAAGCAGCAATTATCCATGGGACTATTAAATTAACCAAAAAACCCACTGTGGTCTCCATATTCTTGATCGGCGGAAACGGTTTTTGCTTATTTGGGATCCGACTGGCCAGCGTTTTTGACAAAGTTAAGCAAGCTTTGTTGTCTTTTTGACATTTTTCCCCTGAGTGAAATGAGGCTATCAGCAATCTCAACCAGCACAAGCGCTTGTGTCACTTGAAGTGCAGCGCCGCGCTGTTGAAGTGCCTCCCCTCCCGCCTCCGTCTTACCCTGAAAATTCACCTCAAAACGCATCGGAAATGCAAGAATTTTGTGGAACTTCAATGGGGGATAAAGACTAACAAGACAGATAACAACATTGAACACTACACAAACAGTAATTTATTTTTTTCATTTAGGCGATTCATTTTTCATGGTGATACAGGAAGTGTTGGATTCAATTAAGAAAGGTTCCGGATCCAACATCAGAGGTGCCAGAACATGTTCCGCCGTGTTGCTGCTCAAATTAAATCCTGGATGCCTTCTATACTGGTTTGCACTGGGCAAAGATTACAGGTTCCCTTTACTTTTTCAGCCATAATATACACGGTTTAACCTCTGCCTTCTCATCTTATACATCACACTCCTCTGTTATGGTGTAGTGGCCATTTCAGTTGATTTACTCACTAACATTGTTGTGGAAACACAATAAGCATGGAAACTAAATGCACACTTCCTGTATTACTTCAAATACTAAGTTAAAACGATAAAACATTGAGACCATTCAGCAAAGCACACTGGGTAATTAATTCAACACGCAAACTGGTTGCTATGGACTCGTCACTAGGCTTCCTCAGTCATTGTATATTTTAGCTATATAGGTAAAGCTGCCGAAGCTGAACATTATCCAAAACACGTTTTGTAGCCTAAACAGAGCAGCTTATATTGGTAATATTAGAGAGAGCAACAAGTTAGCGGACTGCTGAGTCGCCCTCTCTGCTATCTGTCTGCTAAGACCGCTGTGCTGGGTCAATGGTGTTTTAAGCCCCCAACCAAGACTTCAAGGCAGCGCTGCGGCCGTCGTCTTCAAGGCACCTAACCATAACCATTGCCTAATCCTAGTGCCGACGTTGGGGGCTTCAAACACCAAACACCGCTGTGTTGCAAAGCATCTGCCCTCAGCATTGTTGGCTAACATTTTTTTTCTTTTTACTTTATTGACAAATTGTCAAATTTCCAATTGACTGAAGATATAAGTTATTGTTACATTATGTTGTTAATAAATGTTTTAAATTTGACAATGTAGTGTGGTACATTGCGACCAAAGGTCAGATATTATATTGCATAAAAGTCTAGTCTAAAAATGGCATAGCAACCTGTGCTTTAAAAAAAATTAGGGCTGTCAGCGATGCAATTCATTTTTTTTAATCGCATGCCGGCATTTATTAATTTATTTTACACTTCACTCGGCTTTGCGTCGTGCCTAACAGGCTACTATTTTGACCCTTTGCAGCACCGTTACTTATCATCAAGCTGCCACTTCCTCGTAACACATCCTGCTGTTGCAAAAAAAACAAAAAAAACAAAAAAAAACATCCTGCTGTTGCAGGCTGCAGGCATGATGGAGAAAGACAGCAGCAATAACTCTGAATGGGGCTTTTTATTTTCCAAAACTCCCGGACGGCTCGTAGACAAGTCGAAAGCCATATGCACATTGTGTAAAGCCGAATTAAAATATCACCGAAGCACGTCAAGCTTGAGCTACCACCTACGGAGCTAAGCATAGTAGTACAGTTAACGTGATGCTACCCGCTAGCATGCTACCCACTCAGGCACTATTTTGGAGAGTGCTACTTGCAGACCTGTGGATGAAACCAAATCTCCCAAAATTACTACAGCTTTTGCAAAACGGGTGGCAACTAACTGCAGACCTGTCAGCAACGTAGAGGACTCGGGTCTTAAAGACGTACTACGGTTGGCATGTTCTGACCTGTCTCGTTGCCGTCGAGAGGGACAGTAGTTTCACCATACACAGCCTGTACCACACGGAGAAAGCAGTCACACTGGAACAGCTGCAAAGTGCTGCAAACGCTGTCTCATTAACCGGTGATCACTGGACGTCAGTGAGTAATCAACATTATTTAGGAGTTACTAAACACTATATTGACTCTAGTAAGGATAGGGTTTTTTAGTTTTTTAGTTAGGTACTTGGAGAAATTGTGCAATAATGACAGATTCACACATTTTTCTGTTTACAGTAAATAAATAATTACAAATCTTAAAATCAAGTTCATAAAGTAACTTTCTTTGCATTCATTTGATTCCCAATCAAGATACACTGGTAAAAATTGCTTTCGATTGTTAATATGTACTTAAAAACTGTTCTGAAATGCAAAATAATAGAATTTTAATCATGTGATAAAATATGCGATTAATTTTTTTTAAATCGCGATTAATCGCTGAATTTCTGTAGTTAATCGCGATTAAAAAAAATTTATCGTTTGACAGCCCTAAAAAAAATAAATATAAAAATCGAGAATCGAATCGAACAGTGACCTTAGAATCGAAAATGTAATTGAATCGAGGATTTGGAGAATCGTGACACCCCTGTTTGTCTGAGGTTGCATTAGGATGCATGCTATTATTTGTTTGGTGTATATATAGCAGCAGACATCACATGTATTTCCTGCCACTTACCATTGTATCTCTCTTCAGAGTAGGTGGTGGTCAGTGGGAAGCTTGTATGAAAAGCAATGTATTAGCCATTATTTATTAATTCTGTTCCTGCTTCCTCCCTTCAATATGGCAAAGCTGCAGTACCACAATATGTTGTTAGTAATCTTTTTGAAAGGGTTTGGGGTTTTGAACAAATAGGTGTCAGTCTGTAACTGCTGTGGTCGAAAAGTTTGGCCACGGTTCTCGATTCTCTTTTAATATCCAGCATGAACAAAACTAAACATAAAAAACTAAAGTTTTAAATGCAGGTTTCTACCAGCTCTTGGATGCCTGGTACACCTGAGAAATATTACAAAAATATGATAAACAATAGTGACTTTTGTTTCTAGCTGAAGCTTTCTGTCAGTATGTATGTCTTAATTAAAACTGCTGCCAGTTATGTGTTCATGCCTTTATGCTGTATTCTCGGAAAAGGGTGTTAGTCTCATGTAGCTGCTGCCTCCTGTCATCATTAATGTGGCAGCATTTATGTGTAGCAGGAACATGACTGGGTTCCCAGTGAGAGGACATTTTTGTTGTCCCACACATTGTCCTCCTTTACATTCTGGCACAAGATAATTACCTGCAACAGTGACACTACTCAGCCTTGTAATAGTTGACAATTGTTTAAGTTGTCCTTTGATAAGAACTTCTTGTCTGGATTTAGCGGTACGTTTGTGAGTCAAAGAAAGTGTAAGGAATGGCAGGGAGAGCCTGCATTCATTTCTTCTGCTGGCTATAGAGAAGCCTGGAGGAGCTGGCCCACCTCCAGCTCAATGAGCCATGACTGTTTAATTGCCTGACATTCTGTCAGAGCACACGCCCTCAAAGCTCTGAGAGAAATGGAGATTTGAAAGTCCAAAGAGGGGATAAAGGCACAACAGACTGTCAGGCTCAGAGGCGCATTATAGATAATAGGTGGAGCTTTTAATTTGACATTTGTCACAAGTTTGGTGCAATTTAATTCAGTGTAGATTTATTGGCCCTTTTTGTCTCCCTTGTGTAATACATGGTTCACATTTTATCAGTATGGCACTATAAACAATAGGGGCAAGACAAAAACAAGACCAGACTGTAGAAAGAGCCTGTAGGGAACAATATCTGTCAAAAAAGGATTCCTTTGATCCTCTTTTTACATAGCTTTCACATGGTTTTTCTTGAAAGTCAATCAGATGTATCTTTTTTTTAAGTATTAAGACCTTAGCTATAGACTTATTCATGTACATGCTCTTCCGTGATTATTAATAAATGAAACCCAAGTCATCAATTACCAGCTCCAACATCCTTGATGGATTCAGAAAGCCGTCTTCATTAAGGCTTGGTCAGTTCATTTATGTGTGTGCCTAGACTCGTTGGGTTTTTACAGAATTTCACGGAAAAATATCAGGAATGTCTGGAAGTTTTAAAAGCACAGAATTAAGTTGTGTTTACTGGTACAAGAAGAAAACTATTCTCAGTTTACATAAAACAAGGCATTCTTGCAACTTTCAAGAAAAAACAGAAGAAAATACAATTGAGGTTCCATTTACCTTTATTGATTAAGTACTATATAGTCCGTCTTTGCATTACAAATGTTTCCAAATATTAACATTTACCAAAATGTTAGCATTTTCTTAAATCCCCGTTTACCTGCTTCTCGATATTCAAATATGATATTTTGTTTTTCTGTGCACACAAATATCATAGAAGCTTGATGGTTGAATGACTACTAAGGTATAATTGTTAACAAATGATAGCTCCCCTTTCATCTGTGCAGATATAATTTATCCCTGCCGTTCTCTTTTTCTCCTCTCCCTTTCTGCCTCACCCTGTCAAACATTTTTTGTACTGTTGGCTTAAGTAAACATTTTTGAAACCAAAGTCAACAATCAAGAGTGGCTATCCAGCATGCATTCAGCCACAAACCCTAATATTAGTCTTAACTTGTCACAGCAATTCAAACAGAAAAACAAGTTTCCCTAATATTGTAGGAAATAGTCTGCATGGAAACTGCTTGACACAGTGGTTTCCAACCTGGGGTCACAAAATAAATATGAGGGTTAACATGAGGATTAACAATGTAAAACGAAAATGGTGTGTTTGTTTTTCTTGGGAATTACTGCATATTTTTACTTCTCCTGGCCTCTGATAATTATTCAAAGAAAACCGTAAGACTTGGTTGAACTGCTCACTCTTTTTGAAACTGGTACATGCTGGAATCTGATTGGCCAAACTAGTCGTGATGTCACAAATAATGCTCTCACGTACATGTCTTAAACCCAGATTTAAAGTGAGCAGAGAACCTTTCCCTCTTTTAGCAGATGAATGTGAAAACAGCCATCTGAAGTCCAACTGTGCACATACTGTACATCATTCTGCACAGTGAAGGTCAAACATCCAAGTGAGCTAAATGTATTTAGCTTGGAGTTGGACTTTTTTAGAAAATAATAAAAAGCCACCTCCTACTGTGACATTAGATCAAGGTCAGTTTGTCGTGTGTTATATCCCCAGGTTTGCTGTACGCCTTATCGTGCCAATGTGCATTTCAGTTGGTGCAAGTCCGAAAGAGACAATCACTCCTGTCCTCTTGGCTAGCCCTCTCAGTAAGAAAAGGTGGCAGCATTGTGGATCAGTGCTTAGAATTTCTGTCTTACAGCAAGAAAGTTTTGCACTTTAATCTAGGTTTCCCCATGTTTGCTTCTGTTTTTTTGTCTCTCTTGAGGTACTTTCCTACAACCATGGCATGCAGGTCAATAAACTGCAGTTAGGTGTGACTGTGTGATTGTCTGTCTCTGTTTGTTAGCATTGTGAGAGACCAGTGATCTGCCCAGGGTTTTTCCTTGTTTTGTTTCCAGCCTTCCATGACTCTGATTAGGGTTAAGTGTGTGAAGAGTGTGAAATAAAAGGTGCAAAAAGGTAGTTTTTCTGCTACGTGGGAGTGATCTGACTGGATTGCCATGTCTGTCAAGCTGCTTTCCGAATCTTGTGAAATCACTTGTAGTTTCTGCTCACATTCATGTTTGGATAAATTATTCACTCATACACTTAGTACATAGGTAACGTGCAATAGTATAACATTAAGTAAAACGGAATATTCATGCACACAATCCTTTTTTGCCATGTTCAGTTGGAAACACTGAGTAAAACATCCGTGTGTGGTTTGTGAAGTCAGAAGCACAACCACTCCTATCCCAAAATCTTGACCCTGGCATTATATTTCTGCAGTCCAGGAACATGTCAAGCCACTGAAACATTCTTGTTTTGGATACAGCTTAATGGAAGCAAAGTGGGCCTATCCACAGCTCCTTTCTCTGAGTTGTTGTACCTACTCACTTTTGCCCAAGGCATGCAATTATGGAGATTCCACAGATTCTAACATATTTTTTTTAAGACCACAAAAAAAAAAATAGTCTAAAAGTGCATATGTGGCGTGATAGTTCAGAGCATTGTTTGACCGTAGATTTACTTTGACCTTGATTAGGGGTGGCAATCAAGCATAAATATTTGATAGTAAAATGATCTGACCTGACAAATTCCAAATCTACCTTTAAATGTAAATCACCCCTTCAGAAAAAACCTATTTAAAGAAACCTGAACCCAAGCACTTTTTTTAATTAATTATTACTAGAGAAATGTGAAAAACAAACATGTATTGAAAAAGGTTCATTATGACTGTATGATGTATATTATGGAAGGTCAATGACCTCTTAAATTGATCAGTTCCCTTGTCAAGCTAACTACATGTGCCATACACAATAGTCATGCTTTTACTAGCGATGGTCTTTGTGATGAATTTTTAAAATGAAAGACCCAAACATAAAGCTTACCAGTCAAACAGCTGTGTTTACTGTTGGTGAAGTTAGAGAAAAAGTGACTTCCATTTCCAATAATGATACGCTGATCTGATTGTTTTGGACATTCTACATTTCACAATAGGCAGATTCCTAAAGGCACTGGCATACTGTATGTGCATCTGCGTTCCCACACAGCAGTTATTGTACTGTATGTTCTCTCTTTCAAGCATTTACATTAGCGTCCGAAAACAGCCAACATGCTGAAGCATTATTTACTTATATCTCAGTGTCCATCACCCACACGCTTTTAAAGGAACATTTTAAAGCTTGTTGTTAGGTTTGCTGCTTGTTGCCAGTTAAAGAAGGGTGGAGCTGATGTGGGATAGGGTTGAATGCAAGGAATTGAGGTTGTGGGATTTCCCGGGATTTCTCGCTAAAATATGGCCCTGTTTCCCAGGGGGAAATACCTGCGGTAGCATTTAGCACATTTTGTATAATAATAATTTGTAAAATAGTGGCCATTCTTAGGATAAGTCCTGAGCTCCATCATAGCTGTTGGGACGTTTTAATTCTCAGCAGAAAATCAGAAATCTGTTGGGTTTTTTTTCACCTCAAAGATAGTTTACTCTTAAAACAAACTGCTGTTCTATTACCACATAAACTAATGAATATGGAAGAAAAACCTCAAATTACAATAACACAGCATAATACATTTCCCGCAGCTCTGGGGTTAAGATCTAATATAATTTATGGCAAGCAATCCCGGGAAAAAGAGTGATATATTCCCGGGAAGTAATAATTCAGTCAGTACCACTGTTGACGTATCTTTGAGCAAGGCTCCTATAACATTCAACTGCTCCAGTGGAGCTGCTCAGTGACCAACAGATCAGATCATTGTACTGGACAGCCTCCAGTTTGTAATTGTGTTAGTGTGGAGCAGGACATTAATTGAAAAGAACATTCAACCTTATAGAATGTAGATTATGTAGGTTTTGAAAAAGGCCAGTTTGTGTGGGTGTGTGTAACCATGCAGATGAGTCTCTTTTCTTGCACACTAAAGAGCAACAGAACATTTGTTTTTGAATGGACCTCTGGGATCTGTACTATATTTAAACCCACTTAAGATGACCGGTAACCACAGTAACCACAGATCACCACATCCACCACACAGGAGTAGATGGATTCCAGGAGGAACACTTCATGATCTGTTCATAAATGTCACACACCATAACAAAAAGCAGAGACAATTGTGGCTGTGTGGCCTGATTGCATGAGTGAAAAGTCTCACCTTCTGAGAGGGAGAGAAAGGAGCTGTGTGTACAGATGAATAGAAAGCAGAGCTCTCCCTCATTACACAGTCATCATTTTCTGTCAGGTGAAAGGGCATAATTAAATTATGCGTCTGACGAACATGCAAGGAGACCTAACCCATAGCGACACATCTCAATCAGACTGCATGGGGTTACAGCCTTACAGTACACCAAAGCTTCACGACATTGGCCCTGTAGTGAGATAAAGACATCACACAAGCTGTATTAAGCCAAAAGGTGCAACAACCATATAAAAGCTATCAGCCACAGTTCACTTCTGTCATTCACAAAGCAACACAAGTAATGTTGTCAAGAAAGTTCTAGAAAGCTGTGGCCTCACTAGTGCTAACTCAACAACTCATAGGCTCTATAATCTATTATAAATTATAAGAGAGGAGTTACAAAGTAATAGCAAGTCACCAGTATGAACATTTAATCATATTGATTTATTCTCTGAGACAAACCCAAACATATTCCATGCATGCACATGTGTCTGTGTAGTGTGAAACTAAGGATAACACTTCTATAACCACTTCTATTCACACACTTTAGACCTTTCACCAATTCCAAAGTCTAATCCAAGGTGGTTGAAAGTAAACTTCAAAGGGATACCAATTGGGGTCTGTATCACAAAGTGAGTTCTGGGCCTATATTTATCACAGTTCTGTGAAGTACATTTTTAAAAAAGCTCTTTGGAGCCAGCGTAGGAGAAAGGAAGTATCATAGAAGGGAAAATGAAGACAATTTTGTCAAACACTAATTCCTACTTACAACAAAGTGAAACATTTAGGAGTAACTCACAAGCTGTCACGTGAACATTACCTGTTACTGTATACCCAGAGAGTAATGGCAAATCAAACACAGGCATTTTAAATGATGTTGCACTACTGTTTATTCTTTCAAAGAATCCTTACATTTCCTTAGTGGTCTGTTATTCTGCAAATGATGATTTCATTTTTTAAGTTGATTTTATGTGTGAGCGTTTGAGTAGCAATTACCATGCCAAATTCACAAGTAGCTACCAACCAGAAAAAATAGGGATAGAATAATGAGAAACTTTTCAAAATGGAAACAAAAGGAAACCAAACTGGAGCAGGAAAGGCGGCTGCTGAAAGAGGAGGTACATCTGCCTCCTGGTTTCCATCCTCACTGAAATTCAAGTGTTACATTCATTTAAAATCACTATTTTAGAGTTAATTTGCCCATACTGAAAATAATCATTTCATAATAATTAAGCTAAAATGGTTCAGTTTTTAACTTTTTCATATGCCATAATCATGCCGATATTCAGTACAACGTGTGAATTTTACAATGTATCCCTGTGAAATCAGAGTCCAAGTCAACCATCAGTTATAACGCCAAGACTTTCACAAAAGAAGCTCAGTGATTTTATTAAAATCATTCCATGCATCGTCTCGTCTTTTAGCGACTGATGCTGGTGCCATAAAGGCTTTGCTACTTTTCATATCTGTCAATACATTAATGAGGCACATTGGCCCCATTAGACTCTAGGCTGCCTGCCTCTCTGGGGAACAAGGGCAGCAGGGAGAGAGCAGGCCTGCCGATGATTGCTCTGTTCTCCACAGAGCATAGCTTCCCTTTAATCATCTCCCTTTTTCAAACTTCTCCTGTCGTGGCCTTGGGCGAATCACAAGCGCAAACTCACCACTGTTTCATTAATATTCTGTCATTTTTTCTCACTATGGGATCATTGTGTGATACATTTTGCTCACTATGATATACATTATTGGGACTGAGCAAATGGTTTGAGGCAATATCATGCAAAAAAAGCGGGCCACTGAGTATGTCCTATTGTTCATTGACAGTATGCAAATATTACATGTGCTACAGCAATGTGTCATTTATGAGAGAAAAGACCTGATTGTGCCGCGTGAAATATAGACAAAAATGAAGTTAAGGCCAGTTAAGGTTGGGCTTTGACAACACCTGTGTGTTGACTCATTTTAACGACTGCTTTACCAAACATGTCCCTAAAACCACAAGGGATAGCTGTTTTAAGATATCATTAGTGCTTTTTTTAAAAAATGTAATATGTATATCTTGGGGATTAATTCTCAGTAGAGTAATCAAACCTGATCAAATTGGCCTAAAGAGACCAAAGTCGTTCGTTTGTAATTATGCGTCTCTTGTAACAACACAGCTTCTGCTATTTTTGGAACCAGCATTATCTTTTTCTTTTTTGTGTTTTTTTTTCAAGGTACACAGAGATTCAACGTCACATTAAATTGAAGGCATTATGAATTATTTCTCCTATAACAGTCATGAAGATTGTTGAAAGTTGAAAATGAAGTTATGCCTCCAGGGTGTCAAAGAACTGAGCGATTAAATGCAATGTTTCTCTCGCTAAAGTATGGAATCAAAACTAAATTTGACAACTTATAGTCAATATAGCCAATATGGCAGCAACTCCAAGACAATGTACTTGAGCAATTACATCAATAAACTTTAGTTTGAACTATTGTTCAAGGCAGCAGTTTTTTAAATCTTAAGGTATGTGTAAGACTGATAAAGTGATAAATATTCATTACTCTTGTTTATTGCCTCTATAATATCTGTATCCCCTCCCCACTTTCTGTCAGATATACCATTAAGATGGATATCACAGCTTTTCTGCTACTGTTCAAAACCCGGGCTGCAAAATCAAAACAAATGCAAAATAATGGCCATTTTTGAATAACAATAGAATTTCACTTCATGTCAAGTATCCACTCACAGGAAGCAGCATAATAACAATCTCACAGTGCTGTCACCAGGAGATATAAAATAGATATATGCACTGCCGCCACTGACGCTTTGTCATGATGTCCATGTTAAAGTCGTAGAATTCTGCTGTGGCAGATTTATGCTCAGACATAATCATTTGTAATCAAGGGAAACAAGGAGGGCAGCTCCAGCTGACAGTTGAAAAAAGGGCAATGGCCCACACAATGCTGCTAAAAATGGGTTTATCTTGATCACATGTAGTGTAGCCTGGAAGCAGAGGACAGAACCACCGCTGCACTGTCATATCCAACCACTTTTTAGTTTGCAAGTGGTTATGCTGTTTTCTAACTATGATTTGCTTTGGTGTACCATTCCAGGGCTCCAGACTGCGACCAAGTGCTCGCAATATGCGACCATTTATTTTAAAACCGTGCAAGTATTCTTTACAACATACTCAGACATGTGCAACCTGTAAATTTGACTACTTTTTTTTTTATTTCATGTAGAAAAACGAGGAGGGAGCGAGTCTGCAAGAGTTGGCCAATGTGTGTGAGAGAGGGAGGGCAGTGAGTGATTAGTCAGCTGTGTGGGTAACATCATCTACACTTGCTGTCTCACTTTTGTGGCGTCAATCATCGCCCGTAAAAGTGCACGGTCACGGAAGGCTTGTATCATGTGGACGCACCGACCGTTTTGAAAAAAAAAATTATATATTTTCATTCTGATAATAATGTTACTTGTTCTGAAGCTGTAATGACAGAAAAGTGATCACTGACCAGTGACCACTTACCTCAGGTTAACATTTCTTTTTATTTGTTATTTTTTGGTTTTTGCACTCTAATGACTTGTTGAGTAATAATGAGTAATAATACTTTGTTTACATTTCTGAATGTCCATTTGTTAAGCACCATTCAATTAAAATGTGTATGTGAACTAAAATAAAACAGGACATTGTAGTTTTTGTATTTATTACCAAGGCATTTATCAGTAAAACAATTAAAATGGTGAAAATGTGAAAAATTGCGTTGCAGGTCGATTTAAGATATGCACCCCTTAATTTTCTGCCTGTGCACCTAAAATATTCAGTTAAGGACTACAGTGCTCCTAGTAAAAAAAAAAGTTAGTCTGGAGCCCTGCCATTCCCATCTGTGTGAGTAGTGCAAGATAAACAACTGGGCAATGTCTTTCTAGTCTCATCTATTGCGAAGTCACAGAGGGGAAACGTATTTGCTCTTGCCCTCTGTTGATGGATATTGATTGGATGAAAACAGCCCACATCTATATGCACTCTGATAGTTACCTGCTCGAAGCAACACTGCCAGTCACCTTTGAGGTGAATGTTTCCAGACAAGGACAAAACGAGATCTGACAAAGGGGGGACAACTGCTACTCAAAACATTATCACAGAGGTCATTTACTTGGTATGCTTTAGGCTAGCCAATATTATTTCTACTTTACCGATTTTTTAATGTGCTAAAAGTGCTTTGGAGTCCAGATGGCAGGTCGTGGATGAGATAATCCTGCTGTTTATGAGTAGACCTGAACCAGTGAGAAGGACTTTATGACGTGTTAGACACCAGATTAAATAGCCGTGTCCAGGAACATGCACCCACAGGGCGTCAGCACCCTGATACTCGACACTGTGGCAGTTGATCAGTTGGCTACATGACCACATAGTGCATCCAGATTTAGAGAGGAGAGTGTATTAGTTTTTTAGGATTGGCTCAGTCAATAATATAATCTGATGAAGAATGTGATGAAGAGGCAGAGTTATTCTTACTGTGGCCTTCCTTCTTGTAAGAAACTATTCGGGCCTGTCCTCAAAGTGGTCACTGGTCAGGGAGAGACTTATGGCATGGCCAAGGTCTTGGTATGAGCAGAACCGACTCCCTGACCTCTTTCATTTGATACGAATGCAGTATTCTTCCTGCATCTCAATTACAAACTATTTTAACGCAGACAGGAGCAGCAGTTGCCAGGGAAAATAAGTTGATCGAGGAGTTGTCTGCCCCTTGTGGTTTGGTGGTGAGACCTGCTGCAGAGTCTATGATTAGATTGAACATGCACTAATTTAGCTCAGACTTGCAGCAGACGGATATGCTCTGTGTCAAGCAGCGGCAACATCCCCAGATAGTTGCATGAAAAAAGGAGTAATTGGTAATTAAACAAGATGCATGTGTTATAACTAGAATGAGACAGAATGCCTTTTTTGTGAACGCGACAGAACCAGCTGACAGAACAGTCAGCTGAACACTGTAGGTCAGCTTTGGCAGTGCTGTGAGCGCGATGCTTTTTGAGACTAAAAGTTAGAGAGATCGTCTGTTGCGTTTTTTGAAAGGCAGATAGCACATATAGGCATCATCCCACGGCCAGATAAGAGCTTAGGCTGCTGACATTGTGCTGTTGCCAGGAGTGTGACTGCAGCTTCAAAGCCAGTGACACGTCAGCTTTTGATCTGAGAATAGGCAAAGGCATCTGAAAACCACTGGTCAAAGTACAGTTCACTCACATGTTTGTGCTGAGCTGAAAGGTGGCACACATCTGCCACCCTGTTCACAGAAAAAGAAACCATGACCTGCCTGTGTGTGCACAAAAACAAGAAATACATGGAGTATCTGTAAACAAAGACCTTAAGCCTGCAAATGCCTTTATCTCATTAATTCATACTGTTGTTTTTAGAAATAATTATTCTTTGTCAACGCATCCCCATGTTTGTCCATTCAAGCCAATTACTTTTCTACAGTGGGTAAACATTGTACTGTATATCCAGTATGTTTGTGTGGATTTTATTTGTGGTTAAAAAAAATAAATAAATAAAAGGTCTGGATCATGGCACGCTAAGCTGTGTGACCTGTAATACATTATGGGCTACTTTTTAGTGCTGTTTACTGCTGAATTGATCTTCTGTTTTGAGGATTAGCTGTTTAGTAAACATCCTGTTTTCCTGTTCCTAAAGAAACAGAGCAGGAACACAGAGAGAGAAGAACATTATAGATGATTGATTTGTTACATTTATGAGTAAATTAATATTTATTAGAAGATGAATCATGTACTAAGTGACAGAAAAATTAAGAGCCATTGCCATCATGCTCCACAGCTCATTTCCATTGTGGTACTCAAGGAGAAAAGATGGGAGAGGACAGATGCTATACAGTCCAGGGATGTAAGAGCACACACTGTTATATAAAGACCAGGGTCTTTTTTCACAAAGCTTTTTTAAAATAGGAGTCTGGTCTAAGATCACGGGTCAGCTAGCCATGAAACCTTCACATTCACTTAGGACTGTGGTAACAGGAAGAAAGTCCGAAGAGAAGAGAGACGAAAGTCATAGCGAGGGGGCAGAGAGTGAGAGAAACAGCATGAAGTAATATATGGTTTGTGACAGGAAGCAGGTAGACGATGGAGAGCGAAAGAGAAAAAATATGGCTGAGGAGGAAGAGCGGGCAAAACTACACCTTGCTGCAGTATTTTATCCTCAAGGTTTAACTTGACGCTTAATCATGAATCTCTCCTTGTTTTAGCTAAGTCTCAAGAAAAGACAGAAACCAACAATGAATTAATCCTTTGATTATCTATGTAGCCAATGCCTGATATAGCTCACAGTATTCCTCCGTGCCATGGAGCTGCATTGTTGTCCAAAAACTATTAAAAACATCAATTAGCCAATTATGAGTGGCATGTTCCTTCCTTACAATAAATTATTTTGAGTCGATCCCACATACACTGTCCTGCTGCTGTAAATACTCACCTGGGTACGAAATGGGTATTAATCCGGTACTGAAAATAGTCCCCAGCAAAAGCAATATTTACTCCTATTTGAGTTATATTTGCTAAAAACTACAGAGCCCAGCTGTTTTAAAAGATTACTGGGCCTTTTTTTTAACAATGAAACTATATCTGTGTGTAATCTGTTTTTGTAGGAACCAATGGGTTGAGGCTGAATTCCACACATGGGGTCGGGAAGTCAGAAAGCATTTAAAGAGACAATACATTAGTGTTAAGTTTGGTCTTTTGATGGTATTTGCTGACTGGAGAATATAGAATAATGACTTATCCTTTAAAATTTCTTTTTCAAGGGTTTGTATTGTGCAAAGGGTGAGACAAATATCTAAATTGTCCAGCTGAGCCGCTGGAACCTTTTGCACCTCCAAACCTGAAATATTATAAATACATTCTCCAGATGTGCAATGCTTTTAATTCCTAATGTGAATATCTAGCTGTACGACAGTACTGTACACCAAACAACTGGATTTTCTGTTTTATAGGAAATGAAAATGAAAGTAAACTGTTAATACTAAAATCCACTTACCTTTCTAAACATCCTACAACTGTACCCGGATGACTAAGAACCTTCATAGGCCTTAATGTGAAGCGGAATATTGTGTTACAGTTTAATTATTAAGACATCTCTAGATGGGCATTTTCACAAAATTGCAGGGAACATTATACATCATGCCTTTAATAAATATAGAATATAGATAATGTGATGCATAAAACAGAAAGAGAGCAATGCCGTGTAAAGCCCTGTAGGATGGGCCAGCCTTCCTCGTAAAGACCTTGGCAAAGTGGAATATATATTCAATTATTCTGTTACTCATTTCAGTGTAGATCACTATATGATATAAACTGTCACAACATTATTTTATTTTTTTAAATTTGATTTAACCTTTATTTAACCAGGAAAAAATTCATTGAGAATACAAATCTCTTTTTCAAGAGTGTCCTGGCCAAGACTGGCAGCAGTACAATCACATATACACACAAACACAAAGTACACAAAAACATTAAAAACATAAAACTGAATCAGCAAACATTTCCAAGGTCAGCCACAATCATAAATACATCAGGCAAAACATCTACAGCAGATGTGTCTGCCTCCAAGTCATTTAACATCCTCTTAAAAGCAACAATGAGATCAATTCATTAAGTTTTAAGGATTTCTCTAACTTGTTCCAGGTAGAGGGAGAAGCAAACTTAAACGCCTTTTTTCCCAGTTCAGTTCTGACCTTTGGAACAGACAGCAAGAAAAGATGCTGAGACCAAAGATTGTAAATCCCATACTATTAAGCTATGACTTTACAAAAATGGGATAATACTATATATATATATATATATATATATATATATATATATATAATTAATTTTAGGATTTTGCAAAAAGAGAAAAAAGATGAAAAGAAATTTGGTTTTAAAAATATAACCTTTGATGAGTTGGGTCGAGGGTTAAATCAATGATCTAATTATATCCAATATGAAAGCAAAACTCCAAAAACAGGACTTTATCTGCAATACTTTAGAGTCAGTTAAAGTAAAGTTTTAAATTTTTTTAAGTGATTTAAGTGATTTATTTAGCTTACGGAATATGAGAATGTATATCAAACCATAAAGGAAAACTATACTGTATATCCTTCAGTTTATCTGAAAATTTAAAAATCACCAAATTTGGAGATGCATGTGTTTTTTATTCTACCATGATAATCTGTGTGTGTGTGTGTGTGTGTGTGTGTGTGTGTGTGTGTGTGTGTGTGTGTGTGTGTGTGTGTGTGTGTGTCAATATGTTTGTGTGTGGGGGGTAAAACATTCTATTCTATCAGTGGAAGACTGCATTCAGTAAAACACAGCTACTGCATATATAAGTTTGTTTCCCGCAGTACTTGTAATACCTTAAGATGCATATATTGACAATGTTTTAATATTTTACTTAAGCTTGTGAGGTCCTTTCAGGGAAAAACTATAATATAAATGGCCATGGCTTGCACATCCAGTGAGTAAATGTTTCTATCAACTGCCTTGTCAGCCCTTGTTACAGAACCATAGGTATCACACACTAATAATAACTTTAACGTCATAAGGTATTTAAATAGCTATCACACTTCATGATAATAGTCATCATTAGGATGTCACTGAAAACAAATGCACTGTAATATCCTAATGTGAGGTGACCTATGTATGATCTTAATTGTGATTATGTGATAATGAGAATATCAATCCTGTCAGTTAGGAAAGCTGATTGTGATGAGGATCTCTGATCCACACACGTCCTCTCTCCTTTCTCACATACCATCACTACTGGGATGATATTTTCCTGTTTAAACTGTAGATTGTTTGTACGTAAGTCTTTCATTAGTCTTTCTACTTTCATCTGTTTCCATGGTAATTACAAGTCTTCGTGTTATAGACCACATGGAGATCCATGTGAATGTGAAGTTTGGTGTGAAAGAAACATCATTAGTAAACATCTCATCTTCTCTCTGTATTTTCTTTCTGGTTGCTCATCTGTCTCCCCATTTCTCAAAGACATAGTGCCATCTAGTGTGCATTGTAGCCGGTAGCATGCCAGGGCTGCTTGTTGCAGTCGTATTATTTATTTATGGGCAATGCCCAATGAAGAGAGAGGCAGAATTTCCCCAGAGGCATATTTATTATTGTGTGAAAAGGCTCAACCTTTCCTCTTCTTTTTAAACATGTTTTGCTTTAAGCATCATACATTTTAAGGCAGTCTAGATCAATCAAGTACTTTTATTTACTTTTATTTATTTTTTTCAGTTTTCCATCTTAATAGGGAGTTTTATATAACTGCTAAGGCTATGTGTTTGTTGTGGTTGTTTGAAATGGAAAACATCCAATCGCTCTGTACAGTATATTGGATATATGGCTGAGTACAGCTTTGTGTGTCAATACTGCACATTATGGAATCATTAAGTCATCTCAGCCTATTAAATAAGTGGACTGTTTATCATTATTTCAGTCACATGAAACATGGCAGTATCATGTTTAGTGAAGGTGCTAATTATATATTTGCATTACCTTAAGGTGAGTTTGTCATTCCCAGTTCAATTCACACTTTTTACAGGTTTTGCCTGCAGATCCTGAGAAAAACTGTGAATTTCTCACTTGTTAAACTAAACTTAATGTTTGAGGTTTAGTCAAACATTGCCAGTCAATCTCTTGCATTGAGTGCAGCCTTGACCCTCTGGGCAATATCAGAGCTGCTGAAGTGCTTTGGCATCAGTGTGACAGGATTAACACATCAAAAGCAGAGTCGGGGCCTACAGCAGCGTCACACAGTCAGTACAGCACCTTTCATGTTCTGCTCAGGTTCACTACAATTTCACGTAAGCCAACAGCAAGTCAGTCAGAAAAAGATAATGGGGCCAACCTGCTGCTATCAGGCTTTCCCTCAGCTTCAGTGAAATATGTCAAATTCTGTGTTTGATAAAAGATTGGAGTTCAACGGGCTCAAGTCAGAAAATGATATCTGACTGTGTCACATGGCCAGGATGCAAAGGAGCATTTAAGTCTGACATTCAAGATTAAATTATTGCTGCGAGCCTGCATGGTCTTACTTTTCATGATGCAAACATTCGATAGTCAACATGGAGGGGAAATTAAACCCAAATCATTTTGGGGAAGTCAGAGAGAGTTAAAATGTCTCAGGGTTAAATCCCAAGGATTTATAATCCCTTTGATAAGATGTGGTAATAAGTGACGCTGGGGCAGTTTTATAATGAGTTTACAAATGAGATGTATCCTGAGTAAGGGAGAGTTTTTTAAAAGACTAAAGCTCTGTTAAGACATAAATGCTAGATTTGTATACCTTCAATCTGTCATACCGTATACATCAGAAACTTCAAGGATATCTTTTACTGTCTGCATTTTCTCTCAGATGATTCTACAAAGGATATGTGGTAATTAGGATGTGTCTTAGGTTTGTCATCAACTTTTAAAAGAAAAGGCATCGTTCACACTCTGTGCAATATTTCTTTCTTATTTTCTTGCTCGGAATAAATAATGTCTGATTAAAGAAATTGTGTACAAATGTGCATCCAATTAATGTTTATTTTTTTTATATATATATATTTCCTGTATTATGTACTTTGCATATGCATCATTTCCAGCTGTAAATGCTATATTGGAACACAGACTTGATTAGTTTATTCAGGGTTTTTTTCCCCTACCATGTATAACAACGCCTGTCTTTGCTTAGGTGGTTGACATAAAAGAGAAACTAAAGCTGTCAAAGAAATTTTGGTCCAACCTGCCTGAGGCGATGTGCATGGAGGACAGAGTGACCGCTGGAAATGCCAGTGATGACGAGTGCTGGAATGGACACACCAAGGGCAGGTGAGTGCACCAGGGCCTAGGGGCTAACACAGGCTGATACAAAAGGTTATTAGAAGTCCAAAGTCTGTTCTGCCTGACTAATGTTAATCAGTCTAATCCTAAAATTAAAGACCAGATTATTTACTTTCCCTGAATTAAACTTGCGCAAGAGCTTGGCATACTTTGACTTTTGTTAGTCAACTGAACAAATAAAAAGTGGTCTCTTAAACACTTAATAGTTGATCACTCTGCTTTGCATTCACCCTTTACTATAAATCAGGGATCTTCCCCTAGGGGGTCCTCAGAATCAAAGCAGGGGGGCCTCCAAATTATTGGTAATTTTCAAAAGTTTTTTTCAAAATTAAGAAGTCCTAACATGAATCCAACATATTAGCAAATATAAATCCCCACTGATGGTAGGCTCTCTGGCCTATAGGTAAGGCACAGTCATGTGAACAAATTAGGACACCCATGCTAAAGTTGACTAAAAAGAGGAATAAAAAAATCATCTTTAGGAAATTGATCTTAATGCCTTAATTAAAAAAATGAGGAAAAATCCAACCTTTAAGGACACCAATTTTCTTTGTGAATGAATAATGTATCGTAAATAAATAAATGTTCTTCCTTAAAATACAGGGAGCATAAGTAAGTACACCCCTATGTTAAATTCCCATAGAGGCAGGCAGATTTTTATTTTTAAAGGCCAGTTATTTCATGGATCCAGGATACTATGCATCCTGATAAAGTTCCCTTGGCCTTTGGAATTAAAATAGCCCCACATCATCACATCCCCTTCACCATACCTAGAGATTGGCATGGTTTTATTTCAGTTAGCCTAATAGCTGGTTTCATTTGCATTAAGAGATGATTTTATGGAAAGTACCCCATGCCAATCTCTAGGTATGGTGAAGGGCATGTGATGTGGGGCTATTTTAATTTTAATTTTTTTATTATTTTTTTATTTTTTAAATTTTTTTAAAAACTTTTTATTCAACTTTAGCATGGGTGTCCTAATTTTTTCACATGACTGTAGTCACTAAGGCCACACACATATACAGTTAATCCTAAGGATTCATTTTGCCACATGTATGTTTAACACAGCAATTATTAGGCTATTTTAATAGCTTGGTATTCACTGCAAATAGGATTTAGGCTGCCCTACATGTTATGGTAGGACCAGTTTAATATGCAATTTAATTTCATACAATATATGTAGTAGGGGGTCCCTGTGCCATCTCTCTTTCAGTTAAGGGATCCTTTGCTTACAAAACGTTGAAGACCCCTGCTATAAATTATAATCGCTTTTTAAATTCTTTTTGCATTTCTGTCAATGTTATTTTATGGAATTGTGTTTTGTTTGTTATTGTTGTTTAAAATGTGCCAGCATGGTGTGTCCCTGATAATCTGATTTAATTTCGTCTTTTTTCAAGGAAAGTATTTGCGCGACTGCTCCAAATGCTCACAACCATGGGGTCACAGTTAATAGATTTGTGCTACTTTTATTCATACCATCATATGTGATCAAAATGATCAAAATACTTCATTCATTCATATTTTTAATTACCTGATTAACTCTTAAAGCTGATAATTCAACCCTGTATATTGGTATTGGGTGTGGAAGTTGCTGCTATTTTCGGGGACCAAAAGGAAGAGAATATCACCAGTTGACATCAAATGTTTCCTCCTCTAACTCGCTGTGTTTTCAGAGGTGTATATTACCCAAAGTGAGCTGGCCTAATGGGACACAAATGCTGTTGTCTGAGACGCTTTGTGGAATGCCCTCACACAATGACCAGCTGCTTATTTATCAGACATGTTTTCCCTAGAGAAATATCCCACAAATATGTCGGAACATTATCCCACATGATTAGGTCAAGTACTGCCAAAACTGTTATAATTCAAAGAGCCACTCTCGAGTGCAGTATGAGAATTAGACACATGGCTTAAAACAACAAAATATGTGTGTATCAGTCCACCCTTTCTCTAGCCTTCTCTTTGTTTTTATTGATGTAGGGGAATAATTTGCACGTGAGAGAGCCAGACTCTTAATACGCTTTTAATGTGTTTGTCTAGTTTCACAAATATTCTTTCTCATTGACTAATTATCTCTCACCGGATTCCTTTTAACAAACTCCTTGTCAAAAATAAGTCATTAAGTTTAATTTATTTGATGTATTAAAGGTACTTCCCTGAAGTTCAAAAGGATGGACTGACCAACCAGTTGAATAACCCTGAGGTGGGTGTGGACATCACCCGCCCAGACACTTTCATCCGCCAGCAGATCATGGCTCTGAGGGTGATGACCAACAAGTTGAAAAATGCCTACAATGGCAATGATATCTACTTTCAAGACTCAAGTAAGCAACTTGCCACTTTCCCCATGCACACACACGACAACATGCTACTTTTTGTCTTAAGGCAGGAAATGTATTTTTAGTCTGACCATTGGTCAAGTTCATGCTCCAACCTGTCACTCATCTTGATAAACTGTCTACTTTGAAATACTACCTAACCTTGAGGTAGAGGTAATCAGCATCAGGAAAGCCACAAGAGGCACTGAAGGAGCAAATATCTAACATGGGCAGTGTGGAAAAAAAACACAATGGTCCATTCTTCATCAAGGTATGTGAAGACTTGATGAAGACAGTTATGGAAAGATTTGGAGGCAGCGTATTAGATGTGCAGTAGTCTTCTTCATTTCATATCAGTCCAATACAGCCCATCCATCACATATTTAGGATTTGGTTCAACAGTCGTATTGAGATTTACAAAGAGCACAGAGTCATAAGCAGATACAGACTGGTATTATACTGTATATGGCATTTTATTGTTAAATCTCCATAAATAAAAACAATGAGCTGAAAGAGACTTGACTGTGAAAAATTTGCATACTGTAGCTTTAAAGCAACAGTTTAGGAATTGTTGCTTGAATTGTTGACTAATGTTTTGTCAGTGATGTGCTCATGGCTTGTGTTTTGTTATGTTGTTGCAGGCGATGAAGGCAGCGGCTCAGGCAGTGGCAGCGGCTGCACAGAGGTCTGCCCCACAGACATGGACGCCGTGGGTGCTGCCACCGAAGCCCCGGTGGTGGAAGCTGACCGGAGGGGGCCTGTGGATGACTCTGCCCCGCTCCATGCACCCTCTGTTGCCCTGCCAACCATGCTGGCCCTCTCAGCCCTGGCACTCCACCGACAATGGAGATAATGCTGGAGGAACCGGCTAAACATGGACAGCAGGGTTTTTTTCTTTTTCTTTTTTGCAGTTTTTGTATTCAGGCAGATTGGAGCTACAGTCAAGCAGACAGTATTTAGGCTGCCAGCCTGGAGGCTAGAGGAGTCTGCTCTGAAAAAGAGAGCAGTCATGCATCGTGATTTCCCACTTTCCCAAAGATCGTGCAGTGCCAACCTTAGACTTGATATTTTATGGCATCACTTCACCATCTAACATGCCGACAAACTCTGTTTCAGAGATTCCTTGCACATATGGCAGGTATTAATGTAGGTCTCCATGTGGAAAAATATAACACGCACTTTGATTGTTTTGTTTCTTTTAATGCAAAAATTGTTTGTTTTGAAAAATGTTGAGAATGTGGTTGTTTGATGCACCTGAAAGAGGAACAATAAGTTCAACATGTGTTTAACATTATATTTTGAAACAAATACAAAGGATAATGACAGAAAATTCAGGAACATATGGTTTCCACCTACAATTTTAATTGAATCCTTGTTTCATAGCCATTATATCATGTGCCAATTATTGATTTATGATGAGAAGCGATTGAATATTCATCAAAGTCATCATAAATCCGTGTTTGTTTTTAGATCATGTTGCTTCATCTTATGTTTTACGGTAATTTCAACCATGACGTTTAACGAGATTGTCGGTTAAGTATATAATTGGTTGGTCATGTATCTGCTCTGGTCAACGTCCGCCTTGTGCTAAAACTCACACTTTGTTTAAAGAGATAAGATTGACATTTTTATATACTCATTTGCCTTGCAACAAATTTACTATCTGCAAAATATTCTAATATCATGCTGGTTTCTCAAGCTTGCGCTTTAGGAATAGACAGCCGGGACAGAATTTATATGGAGAATTTATTGACACAGAAGGTGCCACCAATATACAGTAATACCATAATGATGCTGGTTCTGTAGTGTTGTAGGGTGCATGTCCTGGTGTGTAATTAATGATTTAATGTCAGAGGGCTAAATTAAAATCCTCACTTATAGATAATGATTGATCGATAATACATTTATTATTTTTACCAGTAGGGCTTCATGTCCCCATTAAGTGAGTAGTCACACAGCTTCCACCTAACCACTTTATAGCATCAGTGACCTGCATGCAAAGCCATTTAATAAAGAGATTTTAAAAAATTAACAATTTTTAAAATATATTAATAATGTTCTTAAACATACTCTGCTGACATTATAAAGCCTTATAAAGGCACAGTGATTAAAAATCATGTATATGTGTGAATGGACATTGCTGTATGAAAAGCACACCCATTCAATACAGAATCACCATCACAGACGAGAGTATTTTGCTGCTGTAATCTTTATATTCATTTACAGTACTTGGGGCCTATAACATTTGCTTCTGCATCCTCAAAATCGTCTACACGTATTACATGTGAATTCTGGATTTGCATATACAGAAACAAAAAAAAGGTGCCACTTTTGCATATGTGATTGAATAGCAAAAGCTTATCCTGTAACAGCTTTTACAGTTTGGATAAAATAGCCAAATGCATTGTGGTGTTTATAAAGCTACAAAACTGAAATACTGTCAGACAGTAGTCAAAAGTGTTGCTATTATTCCAAATATATTACCACCTTTGTTTAAAAGGTGAGTGAATTATTAAGAGAAGACGTAGCAAACAGCACACGGTGCTTACTGGAAATGCAAAGAAAGGGGCCCTAAATGTATCTGTAAAGCTTGAATGGTTATGTCTGCAGCACAGACTGGCTGGAAGCCGACCACAGTCACCTGTGAAATGAGAATCTGTGGAGACCGGACAGGCCTGAATGCTTCAGTGAAGCTCCTCAGTAGAGCGTACTTACAGAGAATGTGAGAGGCCTGGCACTGCTGAGGGGGGTGGACAAAACCAGCCTGTATGTACGTCCACACTGTTCTCTGAGAGCCCGTCAGCTCCATAACCACCAGGCCAGCTAAGCTTACATATCCAAGGAATTAACCAGTGTTATGCCCTTTCTTCGCAGTATACAGTGAATATTTGTTGAGCTTTTCTTTATTGCATTTAAGTCAGTGTTTGCATCCACATTGCAAGAACAAAAATACAGAAAAAATATGTCAAATGCGTCATTTAAAAGGATTCTTTATTATGAATATTCATTTTACAGGATGCCCTTTTTATGTTTTGTATCATTGAACTTTTAATGGTAATATTTTTGCAATAAAATATTAAAAATGGATGTCAGACAAATTATCTGAAAAATAGAATTAGCATGAAATGCTGAGTCTTTTTTTTTTTTTTTTTTTACAATCAATGCATTTCTGTATGAAGTAAAATCCTAATGAGGTGAAGTGTGTTTGAAATTTCAAACTAAGAGGGGTGAATAACTAGTTAAGCAAATATGCCTTATTGTTTTCCAGTGCAATTAATATGATTGCATTTGTGTTTTGTTACTGTTCTTGAGAATAAATATTTATTTAAAACATTCCAATAGATTTCTTTGTAGTGGCTGTTACAAAGAAATTGTAAAATGTTCATAAAAATGAAAATGGGGTCATGCTTTTGTAAGCTCACAAAATGAATGCAATTATACATTCATTTTGATTGGTGTTGGGAAGTTTCTATTACTATTTCCAATCAATATTACATGATTCACATAATTGTTCTTATACGAAATTGGATTTAATCTAAAAAGTCCAAGTGTAGTTCATATACAGGATTAATATTTTCTTGCATCACAGTAGGGCATACAGAACATTGGTGATTGGCTGCTCCATCTCTCTCAGGTATTGAAGTGTGTTTCAGAACAACAGGCAAAATCTAGGCTTCCTCTGTGTAATTTCTATTTGTGAAGTCTGCTTTTATCAGAGGTTCAAAGCCTCTATTTCTCTGTTGACGCAGGTAGAGCACAAAGATAAGGAGAAGCACCAGGAGACCAATGAAGACTCCCCCCAGAGTGGAGCCCAGCACAAACACAGCCGGCCCTCCATCTGCATCTGTAAAGATGAAGGGCAGGTGGAGATATTCATAAAAAAACCTTTTTGCAGCAGAAAAAAACTACATGTATATCATGTCAGCCATTGTGTCAAAATAAGATGTTTCAAATAGGGATTTTGATAGATGGCTGTGAATCAGTGTTGGGCAGTAACGCATTACTTAATAATATATTACTGTAATGTTATTACTTTCCATAGTAACGAGTAGTGTAAGGGATTACAATTTCCAAAACAGTAATTACATCACAGTTACTAATCCAAGTAACACTGCGTCACTCGAATGTGATTTGTTTTTGTCCCAGGTAGGCTTTCTTATGATGACGTGACGTGTAGCCTTCGCTTGCCGTAATTCAGCGCGTGGCAGGTCATGGCCAGGGCAGGTCATGTCATGCCGGTAGACAAAAAGCTAAATGAAGGATCATGGAGAAAGGAATAATTTCAACAGCTGGAGGTATTTTCATTATGTAAAGGCTTTGCTCTGAGTGGGAACATCGATGACATCCAACATGTCACTGTGAGCAGAGCAGAGTCCCTCTCCTCTCTCGCCTTGTGCACACAGGCAGAGCAAGTTACTATGGTAATGGGAATCTGCGTCGCCAGGTCCTTCACATATGTAAGCCAATGTGAAATTCAACAAAAAACTTAGTAGACCTATGTAAATGTGTGATAATCTTCATAACATACAGTAACAGCCTGAATGCAGAATGTTTGCATTTCTGCAGTTGTTGGCGTGAAAGTAATATAGTAATATAAAGAGTAACGTAAGTAATTAGTAAAGAGTAACAAAATACATTTCCCGAGTAACTTGCCAAACACTGCTGTGAATCGACATCAATGACTGGTTTGATATTTTGTTGTACGGATTAGACAAAGGAGATTAAAAAGAAGTAAACTATTGAGATGCAAGTAGGCGGAATTTATTACCTTCGGACAGAGCCAGGCTAGCTGTTTCCCCCTCTTTCTAGTCTTTGTGCTAAACTAAGCGAACCTAGCCTCATGTTTACCCTACAGATATGAAACCTATTTCGAACTTCTCATCTAACTCTTGGCAAGAAAGCAAATAAGCATATTTCCTAAAATGTCAAACTATTCCTTTAAACACTTGCTCACCATCCATGGAAATGGCATAGGAATATCCCAGCTGCTCAGATGTAACATATATCTCCTCGTTGGTGATCGGAGGGAAGAAGGGAACCATGTTGTAGTCCCTGTTGTGACCAATGGGGGCCATTTCATCTGGGAAGGTGGTGTTGGATGGAACGAACCTTTTCATCCACTCGTCAAAAATGGCATCAGTGAAAGCGTGGAGCACCTGCAAGGTAAACAAGCAGAAAAGACATGGTGATTTTAACGGCAGCAACTTTACCCCATCATTTTAAAGTAAAGCATTACTTCACCTGGTAATTTCAGAGTAAAACATGAAATCAGATTCTGACCAGAAAGATGGGGTCATTGGCTGCAGAGTGAGACAAAGCACTGGTTCCATTGACCATGGAGTGGACGAGGTTGTGAAGGTTATTGACCGCTTCATCCAGTTCTCCATCTGGTTTTTCATACCCTTCAAGAGCATTTCTGTTGGTCACAAAGCAAATTATGTGTTAAATCATAGTTTTGCAAAAGAAATAGCAGGTATACATCTCAAATGATTATTTATGCTAAATAGTAGAGTTGTACCTAAAACTAAAGGAGGAGTTGGTGAAGTACGGAGGGCTGTCGAAGTCTTTCATTCCCAGACAGCTTCTGACGTCGGTCATGGTGGGCAGAGACATGTTGCTTCTCTCCATTATCCCTCTCTGAATGGAACCCTCACTGGTGCCATTACAAAGAGTCACCAGGCGATTGTACTCATCCAAACTGCAAATTCATAAAATATCTGAAATATTTAAAAACGTGCATTCATTTGCCCCCCAATGTTAATTTCATCATAATCCATCCAACAATTATTAAGTCTGTTTCCCTTTCCATCAGTATTTTGTGCTGACCTGTCACATACCACCCTCCATCTGGAGAATCTGGACTGGTTACTGACGAGGGATGGGTTGTCTGGGTTTCGGCCTCCCAGCAGAGAGTCGGTACACACATCACACTCATTTTGCCCCGTGGCAAAGTTCCAGTAAGGGATCCCAAAGTTCTCATTGCTGGTCAATTTCTGCAAGGAATAGGCACATTTGTTTTTACATTAGTATTAAATTCAATATCAACAATTTTGACAGCCAATATACGAGCCATGATTGCTACACTCTAACTGTGACTTCCTCAGTTTGGATCCAGTCTCAGATCTACGATTTCCTCTACTTCTCTTCCCTGAGCTTACATCTCTCGCTTCCATTTTTCAAAGTTTTGACCAATTATCTGCGCCTTAAAGATCTTCCACAAGAATTCACCTGCACGTGGCATTTCAAAACTATTATACTGTAGGAAGGTTATCTGCTTCTTAGGGCAGACTGATTACATCAAACAATTCAATACAAGAGTCTCTGGTATGTATTTGTGCTTTTAAGAATGTATTCACAAAAATGGCATTGATTAATAAACTGGATGGATAAATTCTGTATGAAAAAATAACAACTTGTGGGTGTTTATGTAGCTGTGGTCTGAAAAAAGATCCTCCAAGATATCACACACTGATGTACCAAAACTTAGTCCATTTTATGATTTAAAATGACTTACAAAAGCAATTATTATATACATGGTAATAACACGTTGAAAAGCTGGTCACTCCAAGGAGAAAATGAAGCTATAGCATAAGGTCAGTCAGGAAGACTATACTTTTGCATGCTTAGGCCTTTTTTATTTCTCATGCATCTCAATTCAATCACACACATGTTCATTCACTCCTTGCTGTCTTGCTGCTCTCATCAGCTGGTCACATCAGCTGATCTCATCTATTCAATAGCTCAGCGACACACCTTTATTGTAAGCCTATCATCCTGCTTCTGCCTCAGTTTCAATGTGATTCTCTGTGCATTTATGCTGTATGCATGCGGTGCGTCAGGGCTTTTTAAATCTGTTCTCCTCTCTGTTGTTGTCAGCAACCATTTCACTGCAAATTGTCGCAAATGGCAATGCGCCCCATCAACGCCAGTTTTCGCAGATTCTTCAGCTCCATCAGCCTCATCAGAACCATCAACCAGCACCACCAGTGTCTGGACTCCGTAGGGTGATTTATCTGACTGCTGCTCAGGGAAGACCCCCCTCAGTTACAAGTCTCCCTGTAGAGTCTAAGCACCAAAGACTTTCTACCAAGACTTAAATAGCACATATCTGTAATAATAGATTTTCATCTTTAATCCATTCACTTGTCTCTCCTGATTGAAATGTGAATGTTAACAGTGATACAAGCCTATTTATACATTCCCAACTGTTTGGTTTAATCAGAAATCAACTCTTGTGTTGTTACTGATCCAATCCAGTCATGGCACAAAAAAGATTAGTTTAATGACATGTTTTCAAAAGATTACTCATACCTGTAATTCTCTTTCCAAGCTGAGGAGGTGATACCTGTGCCAGGTGATGAATGCTGGTCCTTTGTGTGAGAAATCAATGGCTTTGAACGGCCGACCGGGACCTGCAGGGAAACCGTAGTGAAAGTGTTTGATGAGCTCTGTGTGATCACAAGGCAATAATGTACACATCACCCACTATTATATGTAGAGGAATATTATTTAATCCATGTATGAGACATACATATGAAATTATTTTTGATTTATATCACAGAAAATGATATCATTAAGTCAAAATCTAAATAATACCTGCTGTCCCTCTTAATTTGTTTTTTATTCCTAATACCTTATTCTATATGTTTGTTTTCTGATGCTGTTCAAAGTTTGATTATTTCAATAATCTTAAGAAACATAGTAACAGACCTATATTTTCAATTAGGATCAACTAAGTAGTTTGAATTTTTCAGTTAAACTATAATTATAAGGTGCAATAAATACACAGATACTAAAGTGTACTCAGTTCTGCCATTCTGTTGCTTTCAGTATTCTACTAAAATTTAAAACAGAATTTAAAACAAATGACAGGAAATCATTTCCAACCTTCTTTTTCTGTACAAATGAAACTTTAAATGAAATATAAAAGGCACCACAAAAAAGAATGACAGTTACATTTTAAAGTGCCGTTTTCTGCTCATATTTTCTTTCAACTAACACAATCTCACAAATCTCTGAGTGTCTTTTGCGATATGTCGCAGCCTTTCGCAATGTGTTCATTGCGCTAGTTGATATCGCGGTGACGATAAAAAAAAACGATATATTGTGCAGCCTAATCTGTCATACATCACCAGAGATCATTTAAATAAATGGGGATGTTTCTATAACATATCCCTATGTTATTATATTCCTAATAATTGTATTTTAATGTTATCATATTCCTAATAAACAGACTACTGAAAATAAACCACATGAACTAACAAGTTACAATAGTTTTCAGCCACGAAATGTGCTCATTTACCCAGAAGAGTGTCTCGGACAGAGTAGTAATGTTGCCAGACAAAGAAGTCGTAGATGGAGATGTTGGCAAACTGGGGCTCAGTTCCATTTGGTCCCAGGAGTCCCAGCCAGTGCTGGGTGGCAATGACATAGTCTGGGTGGGTGGTGGTCTTAGAAAGGTCCAGAACATCGAGAAACTCCTGAAGCTCTTCTGGGGTCAGGGAGTGGATGTTCTTCCGTACCACAGGGGCTTTCCTCTGGTCACAGTTTGGTCCGGTCCAGCCAAATTTACACTGACCACAGTCATACCCTGCAAAGTTAGCTGCAACACAGAGAGCAAACTTAACGTGTCAAAACATATTAATGTTGTTGATTATCTAGTTGACTTTATTTAAAGTGGCTATATGTAAATTTCAGTTTGTGTTGATTCAAGCGGCCGCTTTGGTGACCCGTCAGAATGTGTAACTGTAGCGCCGTGTCCCTGCCGCTAATCTAACCCTAACCCGGGCAGAGGCCTTACTGACAACTATATAAAAATGGCGTTCTTTTCACTGTTAGTCTCGTTTGCTGTTATAGGTCATTTAAGACCATTGTATGAAAAATGGAAGAGCTTCAGAAACATTAAAAAGTTACATATAATCACTTTAATAAAAGTGTAGCCTACATGACTCACCAGTACATCTGCAAGTCTGATTGAAGAATTTGGTCGGCCACCTCTCTCTGTCATCAACATTTCTCAGTCTGTACGGTCCTCCCCACGGTTTGTTGTCGACTCGAACAGCCGAGCAGCTTCCTCTCCCCGACAGAGAGCCGCACACATTGGCTGCATCTGAGCCCAGAGCGGGGCAGCACTGCTTGGACACGATTCCCTCAACTGTGCAGCACACTCGAGGAAACTGAGCCTCTGCAGGCTCAGGCCAGAGGAGCAAACAAAGAAAACCAAGACCCAGAGCGTTCATCATATCTCACCTGTTTGTTTCCTCCAGTCAGTGGTGACAAATCAGTTAGTACTTCAACTTGTAGCAGTAATACAGCCAATTAGTTCCCCCAGAAGAGTGTGCAGTCTCAGTCTGCTATAGCCCCCAGTTGTGTATCTTCAAATTAGATTCAGTGATAGTTTTAACATCTGTGGAAACAACACTTAAAGCCAAATCATGTTGTGTTCCAGTTGGTTACATGCACATTAAAAAAGCCTCTAATTTCTGTTCTTGCTTTTGTAGAGCTGAGGAGGATTAAGCCTGTCGGTCTTGTGATCATCAGGTGACAGAGCTGGCTCTACACTGGAGTAAGAGCTGGATGAATAGGCTGTAGGGAACTGCCTAAAGGGTTATATAATGTTGGAAGGCCACTTTGTACTAAAAGACTACATTGTTTACAAACACCGTTAAAACGCGCTGAAGGCAGATCATTCTGTTAATGATTGTAAGTAAACTCATCTGCGTCAGAATTCTTCAAGGAATCAAGTGGATGATACTGAGAATACATGAATGAATTTCATGGGACCATGTGTCTCATCCAACAAGTCCTTTAAACCAGAGATATTCAACAGCGGGTCTGTGACCCCTAGGGGATCCTCAGAGTTAGTGGAAGCCGGCTGCCAAACTATGTTTAAAAAATAATGTTTTGACAGTTACTTCTTTCAAAAATTAAATTTCTGAAAAGATACATTAAAAGGAATCTAACATTTTAATAGTAAAGATAAATTGGCCTTTTTGTGAAAAAAAACAAAACATTTAATGTACACATTGAAGAAAAGCATGCTATAGGTATGGTAGTCACTATGGTCGCCATTCAGTTAAGCCATTCATTTTCATCTATCTGGCCCAGTTTAATGCAACTTTATTTTATACAGCACATGTAGTAGGGGATCCCTATTCTGTCTCTCTTTTAGCTAAGCTTGGCCTATAACGTTGAAGACCACTGCTCTAAACCATATGATGAAAATGGTAATTTCCCTTTAATACGACCCACAGGAGCATTCCATAAACAATCCTAGCGTTGGCAGGAAATACGAACCACAGGAGCGTTTTCCGTCCTCATATTTAAACCAGAGAACATAGGTTGCAGTTTTAAACACATGGTTAATGTTGTGAAGCGGTCGCAGTTTAGTTAACTTTAGGCACAGAAACTAGGCCTACTTGGTTATGATCGTAGTTTTGGTTAAAATCTGAAATATCTGTAGATATCTGAAATTGCATTTGTATAATGCCAATTGTGAATATCTAATTTAAAAAATCTTAATAAGCCTACAAATTATGAATAGTAACAATGTGATTGTAGATATCTGAAATTGGAGTTCTTCCTCATAAACTAAAATTAAAAGTCCAAGAATTATAGCCTATATTGCAGATAGGCCTACCTAGTTTGTAGAATGTTCATTATGGATAGGAAGAATAACTTTATAGATAAAATAAATAAAAATAAATATCCATTCTAGCAATTACAGTATGTTAAAAAAAAGGCTTGCCATAGGCGATCGCCGCCCCCCAATTCATGCCATTTAGATTTGTGTCCAACTTGATCCCATGCTCTGACGTCATGCACATGTGGGCAACGATAACCCCCAATATCGAGGCGCCCAGGCCGCAGTTGCACAGTATCTGTTACGGAACGGCACAGGAGGTGGAACCCAAAAGCAGACGAAAACACAATAATTAAGATTAAGTGTTTTAATGAGTGAAATATATACAATAATTGTGCTGGTGGCAAAAAAGGAGGGTTGTGTACTGCGGTCAAGTCAGCCTCCACCTCGAAATAAGCGGTCAAACTAGCCGCCTCTATATTTCGCGGTGCGCGTATACACTTGCTATTACGGTGAGACCGTCAGAACTAAAAGCAGGGAATTTTCCGACGAAGGCAATTTCCCATTCATTTATTCTGTCTGCCTGTCTATCTGTCTGCCTTCCTGTCAGAAAGAAAGAAAGAAAGAAAGAAAGAAAGAAAGATTTTAGCACACCTCACAACCTTTCACTGCATGATATGTTGAATTCCAAAATAAGAGCCCCCCAAAAATCATATATTAGCTGTTTGTCTACACATTCAGAAAATCATAAAAATAAATGTCCTAGCTTCCACAGACTAATTTCACTTCAGATGGAGAGGACTCCATCTCAAGGTGTCAACTACAATGTTTCAGGACATTCCGATGTTGTTTTCCAAAATAAGAGCCCCCCCAAAATCATATATTAGCTGTTTTGTCTACACATTCAGAAAATCATAAAAATAAAAGTCCTAGCTTCCACAGATCAATTTCACCTCAGATGGAGAGGACTCCATCTCAAGGTGTCAACTACAATGTTTCAGGACATTCTGATGTTGTTTTCCAAAATAAGAGCCCCCCAAAAATCATATATTAGCTGTTTTGTCTACACATTCAGAAAATCATAAAAATAAAAGTCCTAGCTTCCACAGATCAATTTCACCTCAGATGGAGAGGACTCCATCTCAAGGTGTCAACTACAATGTTTCAGGACATTCTGATGTTGTTTTCCAAATTAAGAGCCCCCCAAAAATCATATATTAGCTGTTTTGTCTACACATTCAGAAAATCATAAAAATAAAAGTTTCACCTCAGATCCATCTGAGGTGAAATTGGTCTGTGGAAGCTAGGACATTTATTTTTATGATTTTCTGAATGTGTAGACCATCCATCCATCCATCCATCCATCGTCGTCCGCTTATCCGGTCTCAGGTCGCGGGGGTAGCAGCTCCAGCAGGGGACCCCAAACTTCCCTTTCCCGAGCCACATTAACCAGCTCCGACTGGGGGATCCCAAGGCGTTCCCAGGCCAGGTTAGAGATATAATCCCTCCACCTAGTCCTGGGTCTTCCCCGAGGCCTCCTCCCAGCTGGACGTGCCTGGAACACCTCCCTAGGGAGGCGCCCAGGGGGCATCCTTACCAGATGCCCGAACCACCTCAACTGGCTCCTTTCGACGCGAAGGAGCAGCGGCTCTACTCCGAGCTCCTCACGGATGACTGAGCTTCTCACCCTATCTCTAAGGGAGACACCAGCCACCCTCCTGAGGAAACCCATTTCGGCCGCTTGTACCCTGGATCTCGTTCTTTCGGTCATGACCCAACCTTCATGACCATAGGTGAGGGTAGGAACGAAAACTGACCGGTAGATCGAGAGCTTTGCCTTCTGGCTCAGCTCTCTTTTCGTCACAACGGTGCGATAAATTGAATGTAATACCGCACCCGCTGCGCCGATTCTCCGACCAATCTCCCGCTCCATTGTTCCCTCACTCGCGAACAAGACTCCAAGGTACTTGAACTCCTTCACTTGGGGTAAGGACTCATTCCCTACCTGGAGAAGGCACTCCATCGGTTTCCTGCTGAGAACCATGGCCTCCGATTTAGAGGCCCCCCACAGAGAGGTGACATTCCACGTCCCCAGAGCCAGCGTCTGCTGCCCGGGTCTGGTCCGTCGAGGCCCCTGACCTTCACTGCCACCCATGTGGCAGTGCACCCGACCCCAGCGGTTCCTCCCACAGGTGGTGGGCCCATGGGAATGAATGTGTAGACAAACAGCTAATATATGATTTTTGGGGGGCTCTTATTTTGGAAAACAACATCAGAATGTCCTGAAACATTGTAGTTGACACCTTGAGATGGAGTCCTCTCCATCTGAGGTGAAATTGATCTGTGGAAGCTAGGACTTTTATTTCTATGATTTTCTGAATGTGTAGACAAAACAGCTAATATATGATTTTTGGGGGGCTCTTATTTTGGAAAGCAACATCAGAATGTCCTGAAACATTGTAGTTGACACCTTGAGATGGAGTCCCCTCCATCTGAGGTGAAATTGGTCTGTGGAAGCTAGGACTTTTATTTTTATGATTTTCTGAATGTGTAGACAAACAGCTTATATATGATTTTTGGGGGGCTCTTATTTTGGAAAGCAACATCAGAATGTCCTGAAACATTGTAGTTGACACCTTGAGATGGAGTACTCTCCATCTGAGGTGAAATTGATCTGTGGAAGATAGGACTTTTATTTTTTTGATTTTCTGAATGTGTAGACAAACAGCTTATATATGATTTTTGGGGGGCTCTTATTTTGGAAAGCAACATCAGAATGTCCTGAAACATTGTAGTTGACACCTTGAGATGGAGTACTCTCCATCTGAGGTGAAATTGATCTGTGGAAGATAGGACTTTTATTTTTTTGATTTTCTGAATGTGTAGACAAACAGCTTATATATGATCTTTGGGGGACTCTTATTTTGGAAAGCAACATCAGAATGTCATGAAACATTGTAGTTGACACCTTGAGATGGAGTCCCCTCCATCTGAGGTGAAATTGATCTGTGGAAGCTAGGACTTTTATTTTTATGATTTTCTGAATGTGTAGACAAACAGCTTATATATGATCTTTGGGGGGCTCTTATTTTGGAAAGCAACATCAGAATGTCCTGAAACATTGTAGTTGACACCTTGAGATGGAGTACTCTCCATCTGAGGTGAAATTGATCTGTGGAAGCTAGGACTTTTATTTTTTTGATTTTCTGAATGTGTAGACAAACAGCTTATATATGATCTTTGGGGGGCTCTTATTTTGGAAAGCAACATCAGAATGTCCTGAAACATTGTAGTTGACACCTTGAGATGGAGTCCCCTCCATCTGAGGTGAAATTGGTCTGTGGAAGATAGGACTTTTATTTTTATGATTTTCTGAATGTGTAGACAAACAGCCTATATATGATTTTTGGGGGGCTCTTATTTTGGTTGTGAGGTGTGCTAAAATCTTTCTTTCTTTCTTTCTTTCTTTCTGACAGGAAGGCAGACAGATAGACAGGCAGATAGAATAAATGAATGGGAAATTGCCTTCGTCGGAAAATTCCCTGTTTTTAGTTCTGACGGTCTCACCGTAATAGCAAGTGTATACGCGCACCGCGAAATATAGGGGCGGCTAGTTTGACCGCTTATTTCGAGGTGGAGGGAATCCAGTGGTGAGTGGTGGGTGCTGTGCGCTCTCCAGAGCGTGCCCAGTGAAGTGGTGGCGTTGACCATGTGGTAGGGCCTCCTCCAGAGTCCATCAAACAATTGAGTTTGAATCCAATTCTTACAGAGAGAGAGAGGAGCAGGCGGGATGAGCAAGCAGGCAGGCAGGCAGGCAGGCACACGAGCAGGATGCAACAAGAGATAAACACAGAAAATACTTTAGCTACACAAGCTAAAACATCAGGATAACAAATAACACAGAGAGCCAGGAGCACAACTATACCACACTGGTAGACGGTACGATCTGGTGATGAGTGGATCACAGAGGCAGCCTTAAATACTGCAGGAGGTTGATTAGGGAATGAGCTTCACCTGGTGCCACCTGCCAGCTAAGCCGCACCCACAGCTCACAGTAATCGGCACAGGAGGGAGGGACATGAGAGAAAACAAACAAAAACACACAGAACAAAAAAGAAGCATGGGTTGCCATGATGACATCATGACAGTATCGGCATCTTGACTTGAATTGGACACAGTCCGGAAGAGAAATGAATAAACTGATTCAGCTGATTTCTTCTTTTTTTTTTAACCTCCACCAGGGCATGAAATTGGCACCCGCCCACCCGCCAAATGCGGGTAACTTTTGTGATTGGCGGGTGAAACTGTCAATCTACCTGCCACATTGGCGGGTAGCCAATGAGAATTGAGTGATTCAGACTCGTAACTATCGGTAAGCAGGGTACGCAGTTGCTTACGGGCCTGGTCCAATCAGGGGCCCGCATCACTAGAAGACATTGATTGACAGCCGGGGCTCCCTATCGCATTTTCATTACTCACACAATCCCAGCATCCCACGTGCAGCCACTGACCAAGCGGAAGTGAGAACGGGTCAAATTCATTTCCTAGTTTCTGATATAAAGACGAGACGTGTGTGTGACTCGAACATCTCACATTTACCAGCAAAACATACAGCGAAAGACCGTGCAAAACATTTCAGACCGTCCTGCCAACATGTAGACATTTTAACATCAATGTACGCTGGAACATTTCTTCACCCTAAAGTCAGCGCTGCTGTTTCAAATTGTCGGCTGCAGCGGGCGGGACTGCTCCGTTTCCCCCGCGACTGACGCGCACACACAATCACATACACAGACACACAAACACACGCACGCACAGACACACACACAAACGCACATGGTGGATGCAGGAAAAAACGCAGATGAGACGTACAGGATGACCTAAATTGAGGACAGCTACGTTATTGTAAGTGCAATGATAAGTTAAAGTCCAATAAGTACTTTATCAAACCATATGAATGTGTGTCCCAGGCCAGGATAGGAAATTAACTAACAATGTAAAGATTAACAAGCCACTGACAATGACAGATATTTTCATATTTGATTCATCCAATAAATTATTTTGTGTCTTAAATCCACCAGCCTTTTTCATATTTTACCAACATTTGCAGCATCAAGTATTATTCTCCCCAAAACAAGTTTCCTTTTTATTTATTTTTTTATTTTTAAGAACTATACAAAAAACATTCATGTGTTATGGTGCGCATTCACCAGTGTTTGGTTGTTGTTGTGGTGCGCGTAGGCTACTCCTGATTTTGTCAGTCATCTCATCTCTTATATGCAGTGGAGTAACGAGCCAACACCGGGCCCCTGTGCAGGATTATCAAGGCGGGCTACCATCAATAGGACAGGACAGGATCATAGAGTCACAGCAATTCCTGTTTTTCACCTTTATGACGCAAAAAAAAAGTGGCTGGTAAAAAGTCCCTGTGGCAGGTGGATTTAAAAATCCACCTGCCACAGTGGCTGGTGGTCAAAAAAGTTAACTTCATGCCCTGACCTCCACAGATCTTATCCATCACCTCTCACACAACTTGAGAACCCATGAGGTTGGACTTAATCACTTGATCTTTATTTGGAGTCATTATTAAGTGTTTTTCTTTTACTGCCCTCATATGATCCTTCTAGAGTTTGTTTTTAAGCCATTGTTTATTATTCTACACCTATTAAAGAAGCCTTCTAATGGGAGAAACTCCTGACTCCTTCATCTCTTTGACCGATGCATTCCAGTGGTCTGACATGGGACTGCTGACAGCTAAAGTGCAGTTAAGGGGAGTCTGTATTCCACCACACCGAAGAGAAAGTCATGGAGTGCTTTCCAAAGTCGATTACTTATTACTATCGTTATGAAAGCTATATATTGATGAGCTATAAGCATATCATAACTGAGGCAAGATTAAGAGATTAATACCATTTGAAAATGTATTCCATTACTATCCCTCCCCTGTCATACTTTTTCTGGAGTCCTTTTATTAGTGATAGAGCTGTCAGTAATACTTCAATCATATAAAAGCATTGTTTTCCAAGCATTTCCATGGAGCCAGCTTGCCTGCTTACATCCATCTCTCTCTAAATGTATTGGGAAAAAAAGAGTTGAGCTTTGTTATAATATAAATCCTGGGGTCTGAATCTAAATTAACCAATATAAATAAAATCACAAAGAAATTTGATACATTACTGAAAAAGTGACAGATTTCAAATCAGTCCAAGTCCAAAATACCTTTAAAGTATCACATAAATGGGTTGGTACAGCATATGAAGAGGTTTACTCCTCGACGCAGCGGGCCCGGGTTCGACTCCGTCCTGTGGCCTTTTGCTGCATGTCATTCCCCCTCTCTCCCCTGTCATGCCTTCAGCTGTCCTGTCAAATAAAGGCCTAAAAATGCCCAAAAAAAATCATCTTAAAAAAAATAAATTAAAAAAAAAGTATCACATAAACATGAAAATCTGTACATGGAACAGACATAAACGTGGCCTCATTAAAAAAGTCATGTGAGTGTTTTACACAACATGCCGTGTGAGGTTCATTGCACTCAACAGGATTAGTGAGCATCATTTCTGGAAGAAGTCAGATGAAATGACTTTATAGAAATTATTTCACATTCATGTCAGTAAAAAAAAGAAGTCTGCAAGTGTGTAAGTGAGAGCAAAGTGAATGCTCAGACCCAGGGTGTATGTGACTCTTATGAATTTACCAATGACTTGATTGTTGTTCATTACAGTCATGGCTCGATGTTATAAAATCCATATCTATAAATCAAAATAAAGACAAGATTAAAATAAAACATACCTGTTTAAATGTTTAGCAAACTAATTAGGGAAATGAAAAAATACATGTAAATGTGCATGAATGAGAGCCTTTACATAATACAAACTCACACTTGTGCATATACACATATACTGCTACAGTTGGAGTTTTTGAAGGACAATAATTGTTGGATTTAAAATGTGTTCCTTATATTTTCAGCAAGTTATGGTTAACAAAGATTTGGTATTGGCAGTTGAATAGTATTTGTTTTCTTCTTTTTCTTGTCCATTTTTAAAAATACTAAAATTTAGAACAGAAACAGAATTGTAAATAAACATATTTTATTAACTGTAAAAAGTATAACTAACAGTGAACACTAGTTAGTAACATTTAAATTGTTGTCATCTGGAAATGTTTTTTTTAATTGGTTTTCTTTTTGTTTCTTTATTATTCAATTGTTTAAACCTTTTAATATTATGTACCAAATTTTTGCAATTTAGTTGTTTATTCAAAATAGTTAGAATTCCAATAACACTGAATTGAACCAGTCATCGGATTGACCCTAATCAATACAGTGTGTGATGCTCAACAAGCAGATGCATACATTAGATTAGATTCAACTTTACTGTCATCGTGCAGAGTACAAGTACAAAGACAACGAAATGCAGTTTGCGTCTAACCAGAAGTGCAAAAAAAGCAGAAAAGTGCAATGTGATATACAAAGTATAGACAGGTGGTGCATAGGCAGGACAAGGAATATATTGTGTTAGCAATGCAACAATGTTAATGTTATATAGTGTTATAAGAGCAGAATAAATATGACTATGTAATATGATCAATGATATGAAATGATATGAACAACATGTACAGATATGAGCAATGTAGTAGCAGTGACATTATAATAGTAGTAAGAATAATATAGATATGCAGTGTATTAGCAGAATATATAATAAGAAAAACAGAGTAAATACAGATATTCTGTATGATGCAGAGCAAGAGTTCAGTAGGGTGACAGCCGCAGGAAAGAAGCTTCCTCTGAACCTGCTGGTACGGGTGCGGAGAGACCTGAAACGCTTCCCGGAGGGGAGTGGGGTGAACAGACTGTGGTTGGGGTGAGAACAGTCTATCCATGTAATGTTAAATTATCCAGACAAAATAATTATTCTTTCAGACATTTAGTTTCCACTATTTTAACTGGCTATTGGACATTTCTTCTACCAAAAACCGACTTCTTAAAAAATGTGTAAATAAACAGAATCTATTATTCCTACTGAAACACATGATGGTGCCAGAGAGCCATGAAGAAACACGCCATCACATATTATGGCACGGTTGTGTGAGTGACAAATATTTTTTTATAATCTGATATTAAAAAATATTTTATCTGGAATCTTATGCTGATCAATTTAGAATAATATAAGAATAACTGTCAACATATTTCTATGATTATATAAGGATGTTTTGAGGGGACATGATGGAAAGATACATTTTTAACTAAAAACAAAGGAATAGTGGCAAGAACAGATTTTGATTTGCATATCACTTAGTAGTTATAAAACTCATTGCATCTATTCACTGTCTTTTCATATGGAGTTTCCAATATAAGGCTGAGCATAATGGTCCATAATGCATGTTTGAAGCAGAACAAATGAAAACATTCTGTTAATAGTCTTTCAAAGAGAATCAAAATGATCTACTTGTTATGTGGATGAAGAAATGCATTCATTTTCTTGACAGCTTTGTGAATATTGCTCTTAACACCTAACCCACTCTGCATATGTTTTATAGGAACATGTTCTAGCTAAATAAAAGAAGGCCTTTTAAAATTGTAATTGAGGCCACTTCAGATACATTTACAGAGAACAGAGCTCAGTGTCCTAGAAACTGGTTAAAACCAAGCGATTTACATGTTTTTGCTTGTTTTTATTTGGTATTATTTCATTAATGATGTGTAATGTGAGGAGCCACTCGACAACACCTGCTGGGCTTTTGGGTTTCTTTTCCATATTCATATTAGTTTTTTTCTAAAATGAGCACATACCAAATGTAATGCACTTTTACTCTTGAGAAAATGCACAAACACTAAACTTTTAAAAAATGAAGAAGAATGGACAACAGGTCATGTAAATGCTGTTGTGGTTTAGTCATTTTTAGCCTTGAACCTCACATATACAAAACAAAATTACTAAATGAAATAAATGAATGACTTTAAACAAACATAAAATAAAACAATATCTGCTTGTAGTTCATAATTAGTTTAAAAACAAAGCACAGGTCTCATGATCACCTGTAAATTACATAATGCCTCACAATACTTTTATTGTAGTTATCTAACTATTTAACAAAATACCAACCACTGTTGAGATTGAGATAAAGCTCTTTGCATTTAAAACATCCTGGCATGCAACATTTTTACAAACTCCACTTCCTCTCCACAACTGAAAGTGATTCTATCCTATCAGAAAACAGTAAATCCACTGTATGATTAATCTCTCTTATTTACATTTATAGCACACTTCTTTTTACATTGCAAAAAACACTGTGTTAATCTCCTGCAAAAGTATCTTATTTCTTTTGTGGTGTTTTCAGTTATGGTTTCTATATTTATTTATTTTCTGATATTATGTGAACATGTTCTAGTTGTGGCTTTTGTCCTTTTTGTGTCAACTGTCAAAAAGGTCTTTTAAAAAAAGTGCTATGCAAATATTAAAAGTACCTTGTGGTAGTTTGCCTCCTTTACATTCACTATGTCAGCATATTCTAGTGTGAAAGAAGGAGTGATACTGTGCAGACAGAGCGATGCAGTGTCTGTAGACAATAGCAGGGGGGCAGTGTTGCTGTGTCTGGTGGCCCTGGTTCACTGGAATGACTGGCCCTAACAGTTTGCATTTCCTTCAGGATGCTCCAAGAAATATGCCATGAAATAGTCTAGGATTGGACATCTTTGTACTTTAACTGTCACCATTTCAAATCTCAACCATGCCAAGCAGTGACTGAGAGTATATACAGTGGGTTGGGTGGTATGCAGTCGTATAATATGAGTAGCCTGCATAGAGTTTTAATCCTCTTTAGGACTCCCATCCATCTCCAAATTAATATCTAGGGGCCACGTATCCGTCTGCACTAGTTTGTGCTTGTATAACCCACTTCTCTTGCAAACTGATCAAATTATCCACTGGAAAATAAGATTAATAGTTATGCTGCGAAACATGCTTGAGGTCAATTATTTGGAAGATTCCAATGATATACTCATTACACTATAAAGCCAATTCAAGGACGAGCAGCATGAAGAACTGTGTTGTAGATTAATTGCCATTAAAGGTCAACATGCGTTCAAATTGACAAAGATGGTATCCATTTTATCAGTATGAAGTGCACAGTATATGGGAAACCTATAATGCTCATTACATGCATTTAAATGAGTCTCTCCTAATTACTAATCAGTCTCTTGTACCATTAGAGATGGAAATTAGAAATACTAAACAGACCTCTGGGCATCATTCACTCAGAATATATTATGTTTCCTTTATTCCTATTCCTATTAAAACCCACAACCCTCGAAAACTTTTTCAAATATATTTCAAAGCCGGGAGTCTCACTTTTTATTACTTAAGCTAAAATCTCTGGAAGTGTGTATCACTAAAGCACTATTGTTTTTCAATATAACAGAGGAGTGTGATGTATTTTTGTTCACAAACAACAACAAAAACTAAACATCTGGCCTCTAAAAAACTAAATTATACTGTTTATTTTGCTATGCCCCAATCAGAATATTGGCTAGACCCTTCAGTGATTCTTTCTTCAGTGATTCCCGCCCACTTCTCTGGCAGCTTACCGATTTACATTTGAGCATAATGCAAGCATTAGAGGAGGCACAAGGCAGCCCTGATAAGTTACAAAGTGCTCCAGGGGTAAACCTCGTAAGAGAGGGTTTGGAGTTATTTACAGCGTTCAAATCCTTCAAAAATTCATGTCTGGAGGATGAGATTGGTTTTGCAGTTGATGCTTTGCACACAAAGCAAACACAATGCATATGGAGGGTGTTTAGCTGTAAATGACCAGATGACATTAATTCTAATTGACTGATCTCATCCCATGCTTAGGACCAGTGTGTATGATACTGCTCAGGACACAAGGGTCCTGTCAAGGCACAATGTTACACACAAAGCAACAAAACAGAAACACTAAGATTGGCTTAAGAAATGAGGAACACAGAGGACTAAAAATGATTTTTAAATGCAATTTAATTTTCAATGAAGCAATACTTAAGTTGTATGGCATTTTCTATTCAAAGATATGTTTTGATTGTGCAATTCTCATAATAAGAGTGCTCAAAAATTGCAAAGCCATTACAAAGGAGGTTAAAGGCAATGGAATTCATTCTTATCACAAATGCTTTCTGTACAGTTGTTCCATTTGAAATGCATTTAATTGCAAATAGAAAAGAAGAGAGAGAAAGCCAACAATGCAAGGGTCTGAAGCATTTTTCTTGTCTGCTTTGAATGAGCGTATTTAAATCTAAGCAGGCAGACAATGAAGGAAAGGAATCGTGCTCTGAATAGCCTCTCTCTCTCTCTTTCTCTCCTTTTCATTCCCAGGCCAATTCACAGCCTTCCTCTCCTCTGCTGTTAGGGGCGGGCTTTCCACTCGCAGCTCAAACTTCCTCTGTAGAACAACACATCCACCTGATAGCATAGCACCACACATGTAGTCAGTATTCATCATGTCACTGTGAGAGCCCTGTGTGGGAGTCTGGGGTCCTCTGTAAATACAGTCTCTGACAATCTTGAAGACATACTTGGAGTCCATGTTTTGCTCTCACAGAGCTGTTCAACCACTTGTTTGACAAGGATGCAGCTCCTCGCTTGCATCAGGCTTTGCCAGGCCCTTCCTCTGAAGCCACGGCCAAGCCTTGACCCGGGATCCCTCTCCCAACTCGTTCCACTGAGGGGAGGAGTATCTGAGGATCGTGGGGCACAAGTGCTTGAAGCTTGTGTCTTTGTTGGGGCAAGCACGGAGAGCACTCCCTCAACAGATATGCTGACAGTCTCATGGGAGCAACAGAAGAAGTTGAAGCAAGAAAGTGCACCCTTCAAACTTTCCAGTGCAGTGCTAGGAATTCTATTTTTTCTCAACAAAGATTTATACATATTTATACAAGCCCAAATACTGATAGGAAGGTGGTAGAAAAAAATCTTGGAATTGCAGAGGTAAACTATATGTAAATGTCATAAAGTAATAGACTTGTAGTGCAAATCACACCATTTTATCTTTAATTTTGCTTTCGTACCCTCCCCAACCCCCCCACCCACCCCCCCATCCTCTTTCCTCTGGCTTAAAGGTGCATCAGAGATATGCATTTAAGCATATTCAGAACACGGGGCGTGAAATTAAATGTGTGGCAGAGTGAGAAAAATATACAGACGCTGGAGATGCCTTAAAAATAGTCATTTATGCAGATGGAGAGGAGTGAAATCATTTGCAATGGGATGACCCTCTCTCCAAGCATTTCTCCCCTCACTGTTCTTCCCTAATCTTGCACTGTATCTTCATTTTTCATTGAACTCGCCAGTTTGCTGCTAAGCAGCCTTGTAGATAAGGCAAAGTGCTAAAAGGAGACGACAGAAGGAGCTCAGTGGGCCCGTTTCTATTGCACTTTCACCCAAGGCAATGGGCAGAATTTAACGGATTCCTTCCAACATATGTTTTTGCCAGATAAGTAAACAGTGTGTGTCGGAAATGAAAAAAAAGCATTTGCAATTTAATGACATTACAGCTCCCAGCTTAGCCCGCCGTGCTGCGAGGCGAGGAGCAGAGAAAGGGGAGAGCGGAAGAATGGAACCGGGTGTCATCAATGTTTTTTTTTTCTTTTCCCTTGCAAGAAGCAGCACTGAATTCTTCTTATTCTTTTCAAACCCCTTCCCTTCTCCATCCCTTCCTGCTATTTTGTTCTCTTGCCCATAGTTTCCTCGCCTTTGTCGGAATGAAATTATCTATTATTTTATTCAGAAAACTTGCCATCCCCTGCCATTCTACTCGCTCCAACATCTGATTCTCTCAGATTTTCTGAGCTAAAAAACACATCCACCCTGGCCATGGGTGCTCGCTCTCTCTCTCTCTCTCTCTCTCTCTCTCTCTCTCTCTCTCTCTCTCTCTCTCTCTCTCTCTTTCCTCTCTTACACCCCCCACCCTTACCCTCCTTTGTCTGGTTCATCAAAGTGCAATAGATGCTTGGCACAATAAAGAAGAGCAAGCCTCCATGTTGTCACAACGTTCAGACCTAACGTGAGGACCAGTAGGTGATGAGTTGGAGAGAGAATCACCTCAGAGTCTATATTTCAGTGGCAATAAACGATCCATCCATCCTATGTGAAACTCAGTGATTTTACTCTTTTCTCCCTGCTGGCTGTCAGGCAGCTGCCTTATTATAGAAGGCTAATTGTGCAGGAAAGCAGATTATGAGAGTGGTAGGATGTACTCCTTGACCATGTGCTAATGTGATGACAAGTTTGGGGACCCCCTAAGCAAAAAGCGTCGCACGCCAGGGCACTTTTGGCACTGGCTATAATCTGCCTTTGGTATTAACTCAGCAAACCGGCTTGTTTGAGTATGGATCAATCGCTCGCTCATTATTTTTACAAGAAAGCTTTATATTCAAGGCGCTTTCCTGGTGTTGATCTCTTATTAACCATGCTATGTAAATGCACTAGCAATCCCTGTGTAAAGGATATGTCACCCCAGGGCCCAGGCTTGCAGAAGCATGTTAAGGAGAATAAGGGGCAGGAAATTTGGGTCAGTTGCTTTCGCCAAAACTTGAATTTCAGGTTTTGCTTAAAGCCCCCTGGTCAGCTTTTCTCTTTTAATGTGTTTTTGTTTGGTGATGTTATGTTTTAAATGTCAGCCCTGGAGCTGTCCAGCAATTTAGGAGGCACAAAAAGCTCTGTCTCAGTATCGCTTCCAAGTATTCATGTTACCTCTGTAATCGCTGCTGGCTGCAACATTACACACACTCCATTCACTCATGGTCTTTTATCACCTCTGAGTGTATTGACTGTACAGGTAAAAGGTTAGATAGGGTCAGCATGAGGTGATAATATTACAGGACAAATAGAAACGCCTGATTCGCCGCATTGAGTGGCGATATGGAGTTATTAGCTGCCTGCCACTAAACTAACTTATTTATCTGAGCAGAAAGGACCTGCCATTTGACACTAGATCTTAGAAATCTGCATGAATTGAATTAGCTGTCAAGATGCATTGTGCATCAAATTAAGGGGGAAATATTTCAACTTGTTTACTCATTTCTTACATACACATACAAACATCCAACAATCCATGGTGCTCAGACATCTGTTTGCCTGACAAGAGATCATGATGCACGCAGTATAAGAAATAGAGGATTCTGCCATATTTGGCTTCACTGTGCGCTGGCATGGTGAATGACGCAACAGGAAAATGAACCTGACAGCAGCAGGCAATAGCTCGGCATTTTCTTTGCGCCCTACATACATAAATCTCTTATTATTGCTCTGTGTAAGCTGTGTATATTTTTACACCTGTCTGCACTAATATCAAAGTGCAGAGGTCTGCTTTTAGACATTCAAATTCATTTGTGTCTCCTGTAAGAGTTTGTGTGGGTGCCCTTGCTTTGAGATGTTGCTATTCCCAGGTTTCTTTCCGTTTTAAAAAGGACTGTCAAAGGGCACTGTTCCACCTGACCCATTTTATTTTTCATACAAACAACTTCAGTGTGCTTGAATTAAAATGCTGAAAGTTCCAGACTTTTCCATGCATCTGTGTATGTAACAACATTTCAATGTAATATGCTTCTGCTCTTATTATGTATATGGTACTTTTAATTGCTAATAGTAACTTGGGCAGCATTTTACATTGCAGACAAAGAGGCTGAATAAAACCATATATCTTAGATATGGAATAATAAAGAAAAATGTTGAGAGAGGAGGACCTCTCAGTGGCGTGAAAGAGAAGAGGCAGAGATGTCTCTCTGTCTGCAAGTACTTCAGCAGCTCCTAGCCTTGTAATATTTTGTTAGCAGCACAGTGAGAGTGAAGGCCAGACTTTTGATTGCTTTCCCTGTTCACATCCTTTTATAGATCCATTTTCTTGCCATACACAGGCGAACAACGAAAGTAATACAATGTTCAAAAGCCATTACCTTCAATGTAACCCTTTCTGTGGTAACAAAGAACATGGAAAATGTCCAAAACACAATATGACCGGCAACAGCGTTATTATGTGGCTAAAGAGTATGGGGTGTCTGAAGGACCCCTGCATGTGATGTCTGGTTGGACCATTCATAATAGATTTGTTCTGAGGATCTTCACATTACTTCCCAATTAAGGTGTGAAGTCATGCTCCTTCATCAGTATAACTAATGGCACGTTTCATGAAGCAGCCATGTTTTGAGATTAAAGACATGTTTTGCAAGTGTTGGATTTTCTGCTGAATATGATAAGGTGTCCGTACGAGTTATTGCTTTGCTGTCATCGAGGTACATACACTTGCATTCTTTATATCGTCATTACTGAGGCATCTGTATGGTTGTTCCAGTGCATTACACCATGGCTGCAAAACTGTGTGTGTAAAGAAAAGCAGCGACACACATGAAATCAATGTCAGCAATAACATTTAACAACTACGAGGAAATCACCTTCTGCAATTTGGACTGGAGTCTCTTCAACCGAAAAGTACTGCCCACAGAATGACAATCCGTCCTCCACTGATAGAGACAAAATCCAAGTTTCCATCCACTGAACGCATTCTTCAGTATTCCAACATTTCAGTACACAAAGATTAGCTATGGAGCGACATATCATTTGGCAATGATCTATTTTGCCACCGTTAATTACAACAAGTCTACATAATTTGACTGCTAAACCACGATATCACAATACAGGGTGTGAATCCCAAATCAAGCTTTGCACACCATAATCCTGTTAAAATGTAATAAATAATCCCTGTGAATGAATGTTGGCAATATTTCATTTTAATAAGTTGTTGAAAAAAATTGAGAGAGAGGGAAAATTGATGGCATTACAGCTCACTCACTTCAAGTGTGGTTGTGAGTGTGCAGGAGGAAATCATCCCTTCTCATTAAAGGTGCAATCTTCGAGCCCTGCAGATCTTTGTTGTAATAACTGGGGAAAATAATCTCTTTTATTGATAGGCACATGTAGCAAAAGTATGCCAACTGACAGGTACTTATCTTTTGCCTGTGTCCTGTGTTATAGAAAGATATAATTCTTTGTGACTGCTCCTCAGGGCATCAGCTCTTCAACTTCATTATTTCTACTTATGATAGATATATTTTTCCTTCAAAACCTGAGAATTAATACGAGAGCCAGCAATCTCTGCCAGCGGTCATTTGGAAATGGAACAAAAAATGTCATGTCAGTTTTAAGAACATTTTTTTTAAGGCTGCTCACTGACATTATTCTAATTTATTGATGGATTCATAAAATAATCCTATGCCTCATGTTTTGGTTTATTAACTTAATGATTTCAGTGACTACCTAGCAGCTATATGATCTTTTGAAAAAGTCTAATCATGTCAAATATTCAATTGTGTCACCTACAACATCTGTTCTTCTTTTTTCCTCAAATATAAATAAATGTGCTTGTATATAGTATTCTCATGTTAAATTGTATATTTTCAAACCAGCCTTTGTAGTGTCTGAACATGGCTTGTAAAATAATGTTCCTTCTTATAATACTGAATATACATATAAAGTTAATAGTGCAATGAGTTCCTTTAGACAGCAGTGGGAGCTTCAGAGTCTTTTTCTCACTTATCACATTTCCTTGTGTTTTAAAACTGACTGGGATACAACAACCTCTTAGTCTTCATGGCACACTTTAAAATTGTTCCTCCGATGTGTTCAGAAAGACAGCAGAGTATCTAGAGATGATGATTAAAATCTATTTTGGAAATTCTTCAGTTTTTTTATGGGGGGGAGGGGGGCATTAATATCCATTGTTCATTTATTGATGAGAAAAGTCAACTCTTGTGTTTTGACATTTACCATACATTACTTCCTCATTGTCCTCATTCAACAATAATATTTAAGATTGCAATGAACTTTTTTTTTTTTTTTTTAATTCAATTTTTTTTTTTTTGACCTTGACCCAATATGCAGAAATAAAGTGGTATTGGTAGTGGTATATCTTCCTCTCTTCCCCCTCAAAACTAGGATTGCACATTTCATGAAGGTGAAAAAAAATACAAGGACCATACAGCTTTGTTATTACACCAAACAATAACATTGTTCAAGTTGTATATGTTATATAGGTTATGAATGAGGAAATACACATTTCTTTTGTTTGCCAAAAAGTAATTAACAGACAAATAAATGTACAGTATGTTGGCCTAAAGAATGACGTTACTTATATGTGAGGTCAGTTAGATGCCAGAGAGGTTCAACTTCCTGTTAGACTTCTAATGAGAAAACTGGTACAAAACTCCAATAACAGAAATCTGAACAGAATATTGAAGTATAGTATATTAATATTGAAATAAGTGTGTTTGTGAACACACTTATTTTAGATTTGGCACAAAAAGTTCAGATATAGAGCATATAAAAAGTCCATTTTAAACCATGTATTTCACAGCTGAGACCCCAAAGATTAACTAACATGTAATTATCTGTAGCGGAGTTCAGAAACATGTCATCTCAAAAAGTAATTCTCATAAAATTAGGAGGAAAAAAAATAAGATAAATATTAAGTTGATAAAGCAATGTTATTTATATGTTTTTGAGCTGTTAGGAAGAGCATAGAGTCTCCAAGACCCCAAACAGAACAATAGGATTCCATAATCTGCAGTACCCGCAAAATAGTGTATTCTCACATCAGCAATGTGACCAGTACTATATGTTTCCACACAAGAAGTATCATTTCATCAGCTACGATCAGGGCAGAAAAATTTAAGAAATATTCTTCTGACATAAGAAGTGTCCTAAAATGTATTTGACGTATAAATAACAGCAGGGCTATGATGATGTTGCTAATGTTCTTGGATGCCAGACAACTATGAGGGCAGTTCAGTCATCTCACCTGAAAACTCCAGATTACCTCAACTACCCCCCAACCCATGAAGACCCCCCCCCACACACACACCCACCCCCCTATCTCCACTCCTCGCCCCTAACCTAATTCAAGCGTTCCCTCTCTGAACTCCAGCAGGGGTCCATCGACTTATTGCATTATGTACTATTAAACAAACTTGGACTTCTTTAAAGCAGAGTCAGACTTCAGAGACTGTGTGGCATGTTTATAGGGAGTGTCTGTACAGTACACAGAGATTTCTCATTTCTCCCGGTGACCTTGGGCACAGCGACATGTACGGTTTTGAGGCTCTGATTTGCCACGTAGAGGGGTTGCGGAAAAGGTGCAATGCAAGATAATTTTGGCATTTTTTCCCTCCTGGGAGCATAGAGAAGTACGAAATACAGCACTTCATACTCTGGAGATTACAGGTAATATGACACACAGCCTTCATAAACATTCTTGGCCCAAGCTGATGATGGAGATATTGCTTCAGGAGAGACTTTTCACACTTTGATTTGCCTAAAATGAGATGGAGGAGTCAGTGATCAAGACTCTTTGAGGTTCCTCACCAAGAAGCCAGCACTGGCTGTATATCTCCCAGCGTTGCACACAGCACACACATGCTATATGACAACCAGGTGGGCAAGAAGCAGACTACTGCAAACAAATAGGGAAAATATCCTATAAGAGATTATATTGATGTATTATTCATGTCAGAAAAAATACTAAAATGATCCATCTCAAGCCATTGAAGCCAGGTGATAATCCACATGCTTGTGGGGCAGCCCTGGGCAAATTAGGGATGAGGAAACCATTGTATGTCCCTTTAAGGTCAACACAGTTGAACCGGTGATACATATGTATGTTAATTTGCCTAATCTCACTTCTACAAATGTCTTACAGGCACATAAAGGGTTTAACACTAAGACATAATGATATCAGGGCATCAGACGGGGGGCTTATGAAAACATGAGGCAGCCATATAGCTTTAAATCTTCTGTAGGAACCTTTGTATCGGCTGTCAAGTTACAGTCAAATACCAAGGCAAGTGGTTAGGATTTTTAATTTCTTATTAAAATATAAACTCAATTCCTGTTTCTTATTGTTTGTCTGCAATATATCTTAAAACACACATATATTTGTTGTTTGAATCATTGCTGCTTTACATTTAAAATACTCTTGGCGTTCTGCATATTATATTCTTGAAACAGCAAAGGTTTCAATAAAACCACTTAACGGTTATCTTTTCAGAAATTAACTTCCTGTATGTTCTGAATTAAACAGACATCAATAAAGGATGCAACTTAAATGAATACACTGCTTAATAGACTGCTTCTGCAGGAGGACCAGTATTTATCTCATGTAAACACTGTCAGTAAAGATATACATTCTCTATTTTTAACTCTTTCCTAATGCAAAGAGAAATGCATTGTAACTGACACATGACTGAGTGGCTAATGACTAGTTTGTTTAAATTAAATAAAGTCTTCATTAAAAGTCTTCTTCATCCCTGGAGTTTATGCAGTGTTTCTGCCAAGTGCTCACATTGTTCAGCACCTTCACAGCTTCTTACTCAGGGCCAGATCACAATGTCATCTATATACCCATCTACCATCTATTAAAAAGCTATTCTCACTTTTAATTGTGTGGGTTGAGAATATGTAAATTAGTAGGCCATATGTACATTTTTTTTTTTAAGTTAAGTTATTAAGTTATTCCTTGATAACAATTATAAAAAAATATTTGAGGCCAACAAAAGTCAAGGAAGAGGGAAACCCAAAGACATGACTTCTGTTTAGAATAGCTATTCATTTAAGTTTGGTTTAATACAATGTGATAATCGCAGAATCTGAACCTTAATCTTACCCTGGGAAACGGATTTTATTGCCACTGATTTACTGAAGGGATCCTGGAATAAAGAGTGAAAACATTTTATAAGAAAAGTTTTCTCCCACTTATTTCCATAGTTGCATCTCCACCTTTTCCATTCAGTTCCCGTCTTAGACAGAAAAAAAAAAAAACATAGGCTATCTATTCAAAAGGCATTTAGTCCATTTCTTTCTTGGCCGGTAAACCTATTCATCAATTGTTCTGGCTTGTAGATTGCATTCTAATGCTAATCTAGCGTGTTAAATATCTTTTTGTTCCCCTTTCACCGTTTTGTCATTCAGTTTATCCAGTTTTGGCCACCCATTTTATTTATTTATGCGCCTGCTTCTATTCATGCGCTCATGTATTTTTTATTATGTTGTTTCACTGTCATGCAGTGTCAACTCACTCTATTCAATGTGGGCTACTTGAAGGGCTTGGAGGGACAAAGCGTGTACACATTGCAGTGCTATTCACTCCGGCCAGCTGGATCGGCTGAAAAAAAACCTTGTGAAAAGAAATCCACCACAACGGACACAGAAGAAGTGCACAATGCTAACAGTTTTCCAAATACCACTGATTGCTTTCATCACAATGAGGGAAAGCAGCCGCTTTTGCTGAGCTCCACTTCAACAAACAACACTCTCACAAAACCTCCCAACCCACGTTTTGTTCCCAGACAAAACCTCCTCGACCGTCTAAACGCTCCCAGAGTTGAAAAAAAAAAGTTCTTTCAGCTTTCTTCCCTTTTTCCTCAAGGAAAAAAATATATAATAAAAAGGCCAAAGAAAGAGAAAGAAATGGCCACTGAACTCGTAATGCAAGTTCTTTTACAGACATGGCGACCTTCTCTGTGTTTTGATCAGACAGCTACTGGCTTGCACTTTTATGATGCCTACACTTATTTTAAAAGAAATAATAACATTTTTTTTATTACACATGCTTGAAATCTATTTCATTTTGTGGCATAACAAAAATAACAATAACCATTGGACTTTTAATAATAATAAGTCATGAAATCAAAATAAGAAGCAACAAATTATGAGGTCAAAAATAACCCACATGTTTGTACAGTTTCCAGACTGTATGAAACACAAGGTCACTTGCGCGTTATTTTCGGGGCCAAGAAGGAAGTTCCGTGGAGAGAAGTGTTCGGGGTGTTACAATAGAGAACATAGTGGTGAAAGGGTTTAATTAACCGTGACGGAGATAATTATCCCTGGACTGTCCAAATTAGTTTTGCATAATCGCTCTGATCCTTATGAATTAATCTCTCAGTGTAACCTAGGAGGGGCAGTTTGCTTAAACAGCATAGGCTACATTATACGTTATAGATCTAATATGAATTACACACACACACACACACACACACACACACACACACACACACAACTGCTACACGCACGCGCACGTGAGGACATGCACTCTTTAGGACAGGTGATCGATCAGCATGCTTTTTTGTAATGAGCGTGTCCCTTAAATGTACTTTGTTTTTCTTTTCAGACTTGACTGCGCACACACATTCAGCTCAGGTTGTTTAAAAGCCTCAAAGACGAGCTTGTTCTGCAGCCTAAAAGCAGCTCTCTTTTTTTCCTTCTCCCTGCATGGGAAAAGAAAGCTCAGAGTACCACACAGTTTTATCTTCCCTGCTATTCACGATTAAAATTGTGATAAATAAGGTTTTGGCTCTTGATTACAATGGGCTGATTTAGATCCCCCCCCCAGTAATGCCATTCAAAGCGCGGACAAAAGCGGCCTTTGGAGGATACCTTACACTTCACCTGGCCTGAGGAGCAGGAAAAGAAAAGATAACAATCTTGTTCATCTCATCAAGAACTACAGCCGCGAATCCCTTCCGTTTAATCCGAATACGCTTTATTGTAGTCCTTTGCTCAACAAGTGAAGAGTAGCAATAGATTGAAGTACATAACGGAGGTTAAAGAAAACACAAAACATACAAATTCCATAAGAGTTAGTTAAAAACGTTTTTTTTCTGCTGCACATGATACGAGGAGTGGGAGGATGAGGGATCAACAAATGATAAACTCCTTGAATAAACTTCCACCTGCATTTAAATGTTTACTTTTTTTAACTGTTTGGAGGGAGAAACGGTTTGATACATCAAGCCCACTGAAATGCAATATCACCTTCAAAATAAATTAGCCTACATCCTCTACGTTTCATGTGCAAATATAACAGAACTAGTCTTGTCCTTTTTAAAATTGTCTGGGTCACCATAGATTCCACTAAACAATAAATATTACAGACATCTATAAAACGGTTTAAAAACTCAAAATATACACCGCATTTCTAGTGAAATACGTAGGTTCCTGGCCCTATCTCAAACACTAAGCCTATAACGGCAAATAAGAGTCATTTTTATCTGTACACATTTACAGTCATTCAAGAGGGGACACGTGACAAATCCTCCTTGATTCATGAATTACAACCCATTAGCCTACAATAACGTATCTGAGAGAAAAAAACCTGTGATTAATATGGTCATTGAATATGCTGCCCTGGACTCCAACAGGTTATAGTCAAAGCAGGTGCAACTTGCAAAAGATAGAAATCGAATTCAAAATGTTTTTTTGTTTTGTTTTGTTTTTACAAAATGCTCTGATACCATTTCCTCTCAAATGTGTGCATTTCTGCCATCACTGAGTTCTTTCCCTCTGCTCTGGGCTGTGAGAGGTGATGGCTAATAATAGATTAGAGAGTTCTCTAAATAAGCAGTACCTTAGATAAAGGCATTAATCAATATACATACACATGTGATATCTGAGACGACGAGCACTTCATCACATGTACAAGTTTGTGCATGCATAATAAAACTCTTGCATGAATAGCTTTTTTTCACATTTCATTTTCTCAGAAGTCCAAAGCGGGCCTTATCATAATGCTGCAGCATATGCAGGGTACGGTTCAAGTTGAGGTTTTCCCATCCCGGGGAGCAGGATGTATGCTAAGGGCGGCTGGAGTCCTGCTGAGGGCCAGCCCGTACAGTTACAAGGAATCATGTAGCCTGGGTTTCCCGGGGACGGGTGTGAGTGAGTGTGGGTGTGCGTCCCGCCACCAGTCCCGGTGAAAGCCGTGGCGCCTCCCGGCGGGTAGCCCAACGGAGACGCGTACGAAAACGAAGGTGGGGAAAGCTCAGTCATCTTGGATCCTAGGTCGAAAAAGGAGTAGGGGTTCGACATGGACGGGTTGAAGAATACCCTGGCAGCTGCAGCCGCCGCAGCCGCGGCTGCCTTGTCAGGGTGCCCCATGATGGACTCGGAAAGTGCTCCCGCGGAAAGCCCGTTAACTTTGAGTGCGTCGTGCTCCCCGAGATTGTAGGGCACAGGGAAGGAAAACTTATCTTTTTTCATCAGAGTCTTGGGCTTCCGCCTCGGTCTGTATTTATAGTCTGGGTGTTCCTTCATGTGCATCGCTCGCAGTCGTTTGGCTTCGTCGATGAATGGCCTTTTCTCAGACTCGGTGAGAAGTTTCCACTCTGCTCCTAATCTCTTGCTGATCTCGGAGTTATGCATTTTCGGGTTCTCCTGAGCCATTTTTCTGCGCTGGGCTCTGGACCAAACCATGAAAGCGTTCATCGGGCGTTTGACGTGATCCATTGGTTTAGACATGTTGGCACAAACTCTCTGGAAAAATAACGTAGAAAAAATAAGTATAAATAGATCTAAAGACCTACATTTAATAAAATCGGAACAAAATCACACACAAGACTCCTTTAATAGTTCAACAATTACGTTATAAGTTTCACAACAACTGCAGCTAATGTTTTGGCTACTTACTTAAGACTTCAGTTCTTCATCCCACCGATGAATATCTTCAGTGAAGTACAAGTGGCAGCGTCCTTATAAATGCTCAACTTATGTTTTCTGCTTCATGGTGGCATCCACCAGTGATACGCCTTTAGTAAAGAAGAGAAGGAAAAAAAACTGCTGTCTTGTTTTCCTCTTGTCGCCTGAGACTGTCAACCACCACTCTGCAGCAGCGTTTACGCAAGTGGATGAGAACTCCCGCTAGCCCCATGTGAAATACAGGATTGTGTGGCAGGTAGTGAAAGTGCAACTGGCGCATGCGCAGTTGGTGCCGGGTACGCAGACTACTTGCTAAACGATTTTTGAAAAAAATCCCACCCTGTTTGAAAGGAAAAACATCTCGTATTATATAGGCTATGCTTATTTATTCAGTGAGAGTGTTTTTAACCCCGGTGTAGTTTCGACTCATTAGCTTCATATTCTATTTATAATAAGCAAATCGGAATTGTTCATTTCAATTAAAGTAATTAGTCTAACTTTTTAAGCGACGGCTGCACCTGAAATTCCCGAGGGTGGCAGCATGTATTAACCTTCCACCATTATTGACAGATTTGGTGACTGTTGTAAGCTATGTTGTTGAAGTTCAACTTGCATTGGCATTGTATCTGAGGCATCAAACACTTGAAGAAAACGCACGCGCTCTCCTTTATTTACAACATTTATCATTACACGCCTGATCGCCTCTTCCTCTCTGTTTCATGTGTTTAATTGACAATCAAACCGCTGATGTCACTCCACTTTCTCACCTTTCATCCTCACCGGTGTGCTGTCTCTCTGCCTGCCTCTCTCCTTCCCCATGGCTGACACTGCCATTGAATAGTGTGTAAGACGAGAAGAGAGGTAAAGAATGTCTTCTTTAATTTTCTGATATTGTGGCATTTGTCGTAAATACACAAACGCTGAAGAGGTCTGAAGTGTTTCTAATCGTGCTGGGTGAAATTAATTACTTTCCTGAAATCCCCCCTTTCACTTCAAAGGACTTTCCCAAGGGCAGCGAATCGACAACTGGAATTAGGTTGTCGAATATTCAACTAAGCAATTATAGTTATCTGCAGGACTTGTTGAGTAAATTGTAGGTTTAAGTGGTTTGTTCTCGCACCTTCTCCGTTGTACAATTATATATGTACAAAAAAGGAAATACATAAGGGCTGTATCGAACAATATTATAAATGAGGAATTAAGCTGCAGGTCGAACGTTTAAATTAGGATATAAATGGATGTCTAATTCAAGTCAATGTACTGTTGTTCTTTTTTAACGAGTTCGCCTAAAATAAGGACAGTTTGCACAATATATAACGTGGAATTGTTATTATTATTTCCATTATTATTATTATTATTATTATTATTATTATTATTATTATTCAATAAAATATTGGACAAATAATTACTTTAGATAATTATAATGAGCAGGTTGTTGAGAGGGTGAAAGTTGAGTGATGACGCTGACCTATCCCCAAGTGATGCGCAATTTCTAAGAGACAGCGCCCTTTTGATTGCTCCGGTTTGAGATTGTTTAAAATGTTCTGTTAACAAGGATTAGGGCTGTTTTATTGCAGCGCAGAAAAAGCTCACTGAGGGATCGCTCTTTTGTCTCAAGTAGGAAACCTGACAAGGTGAGGATGATCCGCGCCAAGAGGACCAGATGAGAGACAAACATGCTGCCTAAACTGAGTCGCAGCATCTCTCAACACCGTGCGCCCCTTTTGTCGGCTTGTCATTCACCTCGATAACATTACTGCAATGAAGCGCTCCACTCACTCCGCAGGAGCACATGCCTCTCATGACACAAACGGGCAAAAATTGCAATGAATTATATGAATAAGTTACGGTGGAAAGTTCTTATCGGGAGTTGACAGTTATAGAGGTGTGCATTTCACTGTCTGCACACATTATTTTTTTCTGGCCCCCTGATTTCATAATGTTTTATTCCTCTCTGCAGTTTTATGTAATTGTATTATTTTGTTTAGGATTGTTTGACAATGTTGAGAAATACCTCCCATCACTGCCTTAAGCATGGCCTCTTTTTTTAAGAACATGTGTTGGAGGATTTCAGATGATGCAGGGCCTAGTTGAGCCTGTATTAATAATGGGAGCAGGCGCAGCCATGCACCATGTTTTCTTCTCATCAAAATGTCAAGATTTGTTGTATCTATTCCACAAAACAGCTTGTTATTTTGCAGACTGAGAAAACCTTAATTTATTTAATTTAGTAATTTAAGGAAGATCTGATAAAAAAAAGAAAAAACCTGTGTTTCTCCCCCTCTTTTACCTTAGCCTGAATCCTGGAAATAACACTTAAATAATTCAAGATGAGTTAGTGAGAGTGGAAGAATTACCTGCCGATAAAGCCCGGGTCCAGCCTCTGAGACGGAGCCAGCACTCCCACCTCACAGCACACTGATGATAAGACTGAATAGAAAAATATCATGCAAATAGAAGGCAGACAGCAGCAACAACAAGCACATGGGGACATATTCCTTCCCAGAGAGATCGCACACAGTTCACTCTAAAGTGCTAAAGCCATCACTCTGAAATAGGAGCCCCTGGAGGAGCAAGAATCTTCATGATAGCACCAAACTGTTTATTTTGCTCAACACTCCACTAACTCTAGGAGAAAGCAGAACAAATTATAGAGAGGATTGATGACGATCCTTGGATAATCCCAGTTTGCATAAACATACCTTATATATTAAGATTATTGTAGGATGGAGGAAGGGGACTCAAGTCTTTAAATAAATAGATTTTAAAGGAACACAAGTTGACCTCTTGCTATCAGATGGCTGTTCTTTGACTGGTGGTAAAAAAAATAAAAAAGTGAGCATGCAGGGTAAACAACGATATCTTCTGTTTGCCACTTCAAACCCCACAGAGTGGAGAGTATTTACAGCAAGATGAAAGTTTGCTCATTATCAGGGAGGATTGAAGAAAGGGAGAGGGAGGGGTCCTGATTGTGTACCTGATGTGGTTTCATTTTGCTTGTCTGATCACAGTTCTGCCTGGATCTTCCCCTTCCTTTTCAGCTATGGGCTGTAGCTGCTCCCATGTAGGCCAGGGCCAAGGCAGAAGGAGTAAATGCATCTTACAGTAAAAGGTAGTCATCTCATTTTCATCTGAGGATTTTTATTCATCCTCATATATGAACATGCCAATACGTGCTCCACTTTTTACAGCTGATTTTCAGATTAAGGATTTATGCTGCAAATAAACAGCATAAATCTGGACCAAAATATTTCATTAGTTTTGCTAAAAGAAACAATTTAAAACCATGACTGGCGTTATATTACTGAAGCTTTAAGAAGGAAGAAATATAATATTGTTTCAAGAATAATTACTGTGTATTTTCAGTTAACTCTTTTCATCATGTAGCCTATTTTTATTAATCATTGGCTGAGATAAATTCCAATTGCGAAAGATTAAGACAAAGGTATTCATATCAAAGACATTTCTGAACAAGGAAACAAAATCAAAAAATTCAAGCAAAGCAAACATGTTACACAGGCTAAGGGACAGCAGTGTTTCCTGCATGATGTGGAGAGTATTGAAAGTCAATTTGTCACTATCACACACCATTAGCTGCAGAGTCTTATCTTAAGTGAGCCTTTGATAAACTGCTAATGACAAACAGTTTAGCGTTGTAAGGGATCCAATTGATTACTATTTAAAGATGATTGCATTTGGATCAGAAGTCATTTTGTCTAATGAGGTTTCTTTACAGATTCCACAATATGTAGAAAATATGCTTAAGTACAAGGCAATATAATGATCGGATTGGTAAAGAGACAATGCCGACTTCAGCATCACTTCAAATGAGTCACACAGAATGTCTGAATAAATACATAATTAATGTGAATAAAGTTAATATTTTTTTGTGGTTTAAATATGTGACCTATTTTGAACGTTGTGTTCTCAAAATATATTCAATAAGTGCCAAATTAGTTGTGCAGTTCTGTAATCATTCTAATTATACAGTCTTTACTGCTCCTTAGGGCATACTTTCGTTTCTTTGTCTCAGTGGGAATTATTTTGGTGAAGAACCAAAATATTTACTCAACCACAACCTAAATATTACGCATATCAAGAGGAATTGAGAAATAATCCTCTCATAGAGCACAGTATTAACTTAATCACATTAGTGAAAATACTATTGATAGTGGTCATGATCCCTAGTGAGGGAATCTCTAATTCACAATAGAACAGCCATACAAGATAGAACACACTGTGGTGTGTATTAAATACTGGGGAGTGGAACAGGCAAATGGCCTGAGGATTGAGCGAGTATGAGTGTGAATGTGAGTGTGTGAGTGTGTGTGTGTGTGTGTGTGTGTGTGTGTGTGTGTGTGTGCGTGTGAATGCTTGAATGATGGTAAAAGAGGGAAGAAAGAGAAGTGATTGTCAGTTCAATCTTCGAGGACCTGAACTGACAGATACAACAAACTTTGAAAGCACATTATGGAAGGAGAATGGCTACATAGAAGGATGTGGAGTCCGCAAGGTTGATAAGACCTTCATCTTTAAACCGCCGCTTGTCAAAGTATTATATGTAATCTCACGCTGCAGAATATCTCCACACCCTGAGGGGCAAACAAAATAGCAGCGGCAATCAAACAACTTCCTCGATCATTAAAAAAATGCCCCATCCTACCCTTTGTGAAAAGTCAGATTTTTTAACTCTGATTGCTGCTACCCCCCACAGGGCGTATGTTTAACTTAAACCTTCCACATATTTTCTGACGCAGAGCCCTGTGGTTCAAATCCACAGATACTTGTATCCCTCCAGGCACTGAGATGACTTTTCCCATGATAGACTATTTTGAACCATTTAGCGGATACATTATCGCTGGCCTTTCTTCCTCATTATATTCCCCTTATCACCACAGCATCGCTGCAAAGCCCCAAACAGAGAGTTGTAATTACCCAGACTGCCACCTGATAGCAGCGCTTCTATCAGCTTTATCACTCCAGGTCCTGCTAACTCATCATTGGGACAGAGGGAAGAAAAGGCCTGCTTGTGGCACAGCCCGCCACAGATAGCTCATCTCTCAGATACATTTATAGTTCCAGTTGGGATCAGAGAAAACTGATGCACCCAGGCAATTTTTTTATCCACCTTTTCCCTTCAACTCCACAAAGACTGCTCTCTCTCAGTCCTCTCCTAGTCTCTCGCTTTTTATGTGGAAGCTGAATTGAGGCTGCTTCGCAAACAAAAAGTGATCCAATCTCCTTGAACTCGTGGCAGCACAGCAACATGCTATGTGGGCTTTTATAGTGTGCCGTCGTCCTTCAGGAGCAGAAAAAAAAATCCAGAGGGTAACTTGTTTGTCTTTAACATTGTACACAACATCAACACACACACACACACACACACACACACACACACACACACACACACACACACACACACACACACACACACACATATAGTGCTTCCAGCTTATTAACCATCTTTGACCCTACCGCTTTTCCCTGATGTTATGAATAGGAGATGAAGACCGGAATATAAGGATTTGTGTTCATCTGGTTTGAATGAACATAAGGTGAAAACACTGAAAAAGTAAAGTTAAAGGTCAAGATGTATTCAAGTTAAGGGGCTTTTCAATGGGCAGAAGTTTCAAAGTGAAATATAATCAAATCAAAACTGTATTCAATAAACTGAAGTATTCACTGGTCTATGGAAGATGACCTCTGATTTGGCTTTGCTTTTGTGTAAATCATTGCCCATTGTCAGTTCGATCTCACAGTCTAGCCAAAAATTAGTTATTAACAGGCTAAATAAAAATTGCATACTTACTTATAAAAAAGAAAAGGGGAAACCTGATAATTTAATTAAGTTTGCATAAAGACAAGAAAGAGAATCAAGCTGTAAAAGTTCTTTAAAAAAGGTTGCACCATTGCTTATTATTATCTAAATATATTCTGACAATTCAGGGTGCGTGTCTGCATTTGCATGACACATTCCCAACCCTCCATCTCTTCCTGTCGTGTATTGTGCATGTAGCCATGCTCTTCTCTATCACTTGTAACAATGAAAGGGCCTTTGTGCGTCTACTCATCAGTATGTCAAAGAAGCAGCCTGAGTGACTGTGACCTCCATCAAATGGGAAAATTGTGAGGATGCGTTGGAACTCTATGGTTCCCATGGCCTGAGCACCTTCTGACAGAGGCACTCTTACACTGCCTGAAAGGACAAATCAATCTTATTTGAGGAGATTAAGTGACCAAGATAATAACCATGTCATTGAGAGGGGGGGAATCACTTTTCAAAAGGAGTGAAATAAGTGAATTCCTGCAGATGGCTCATTGTTGCGCCTGAATGTCACATCTCTAGGTGAGCCCTTTATGGCAGTGATGTCTGACATACCTCAGGGACAAAACATGTGGCCATTCCAATAACTAGAGTAAGAGTTCATTATACAAGACAGATAACACAGGACAACATTAGTAATATTTTCATTGCATTCCACCATCTGCATCCAAACACGTGTGTGTGTGTGTGTGTGTGTGTGTGTGTGTGTGTGTGTGTGTGTGTGTGTGTGTATGTGTGTGTGTGTGTGTGTGTATACATGCGTTTCCTAAGCACCGACTTGAATGACAATATGATCAATGGGAGGGCAAGTGTCCTGTCAGCACGTCCTGTTCGAGGGTGGGCGGGGAGGGGGGGGGGCGGTGACAGTGGCTGTCTCAGGTGATCTCATTATTTGATGGACACAGCAGTGGAGAGGCCAAATTCATACTAGCCTCTCTCGTGTGGCTCGCTTTTTCAGGCCATTACTCATGCAGAGCAGCGGGGGCACTTATAGGAAATATTGATCATATTTTGACAGAGTATTCTCCCCTCTCCATAATCAGCAATGCATTACTGCCACTGACGCTGATTCTGTGCACACAAACACATGCGACAGCATCATTAGATGCCATTGCAGAGGGGTTACTTACACTTATCAGCATTCCAAAGCAGGCAGTCTGTGTTTGTGTGTTAAGATGTTTGCCTAATGATTTAAACTAATCTGTGTATTTCCAATGTTTATCTTAACAGACTGTAAGGGGAGGGATAGTAAAGCAAGGAGCACAGCTTTTCAAAATCAAAGACTTCAAAGCACTAATCGCCTGCGTGAAGATTAATTAATTACTCTTACCAATGCTCCGCTCAGTTTGTCACTCGTGCAGTTCTCTTATGTTTGGCTAAAGTCAATACCCGTGCAGAGCTACACTCTGAATAGATAGCCAACCCGAAGGCCAGGACCCTTTGTGAGTCAGATCATCATCCCATGGGACGTTTGCTAAAGATGCTGTGACACGCCTAAAGAGCAAAGCTCCAGCAGGTTCCCTGAGGGCTGCTTGCATTTGGCAGCACAAGCTAAAAGTATCTTCTCTGTCCAAATTAAGCCTAGCCAAGGGTCAAGTGAAATCAATATGTTAATCCATAAATTGTCCAGTGTGATAATTACGAAGAGGAACTGTAATTACAAAAGACATTAATTTACTTCTTAGATTTTGTGCCAGGGGAGAGTTTCACCCAGCCTTGATTCATGTGGAGGCAAACAATTCACGGAGGAAGCGTCCCCTTTTTTTTAAAGCAGTGGTCGATTCTTTTAAGGAACAGTAGGTGCACACAAGCTCTCAGTCAAAGCACTTTTGGATATGCTAAGAGTTGTTTGAAGGTCTTTGAACCCCTGTGTAGTCAGCTCCAGGGTTCTCACATTGATCAGTCAGTGATGACAAAGGTTTCACAAAATACACACTTGTTCTCTCAGACAATGTGCCTTGGACATTTGCATAATAATAATATAAAAAATCTATACGGGCTATTAAGGGATAAAACCTCGATGTCCTCAGCTAAAGACACATGGAGCGCCATACAAAAGCCACAGTGCTTTAATAGAATGACAAACTGTATACATTTTGATCTTTTTCTTCCCAACCACTTTGAGGCATGGCACAAACATTGCACAGGCATTCTTTTCTAAACCCCAGGTTGCAGCTGGTCTGCCACTCGCTGTGCATTGCCAAGTGCAAGAAATGGGTCTCTTTTATCAGGATGGTGCAAATCTGGGCTAATGTGTCTGGTAAAGAGTGTCCCAGGGAGCCCCGCTCTCCCATTCTTTGGCCATTCTTTCCACTTTTCTCCTCTCCTGCACTTGGGATAATTGCAGTTTAATTGGGTGACAAGAAATGAAAACTGTGTCCACATTATCTAGGATTATCTCTTTTTCCTCCAGCCTGCCATCAATTCAAAGAAGCCCATTTATCAGCACAGGGAAGCTGATGCTTGGTCAGCGGAGGAGAGGCTTTGAGCACCAGTTAGCAAAATGAAGAGAGAAAGGGGCTGAGAGCAATGGGAGGGGGCCTGACAGCTAAGAAAAATACTCTATGTAGCTTATCGCAAGCATACATTCATCTTCAAGATGCATATCTTTTGCACACTCTAAATCAATACAAATACAATAATACTATTCTAAAGAATGATTTCTCCCCAAAAATGAAATACATATATAAAAGAATATCAGTACTGTGATTGTCAGTTCCCTAACTCAAATTCAACAGCGATAGTTTGCAGTTTTGAATTTCGAGTTTAATTAACCAAAAACATCTCACAAAACCTACAACACATCACATCACTTTAGCAACCTGGACAAAACGTGTTAATGAATACCAATATGTTTCCCAGCACTGTGGCTTGCATAGGCTTTATAGCCAGCTTCATTTATTTCCTCAGCATTCTTGAATTCTGCATGGCAAGGTTATAAACATTGAGTCAAACTGGGTCCAGCTGTAGCTCACCTTCCTTTTTATTTGAACCGTGCTCAACCTTAAAAGCCTCTTTCAGGATGCATGAATGCACTCCATGCTCTCTCTGAGAACTTTGCTCTGGTAGCTGAAAAACGAAGGTTGTTTAGAGAAGGAAGGAGAGACAATGAAAGAAAAAATGAAAGCTTTCAGCGGTTAACACTGTACTTTTTCTTCACAATAATTCCCCTTTGCTGTAATAAGCTTCCCACTCGCTCAAGCACAATTCTAAATAGGCCTTGCATTAGGGTTATGGTAATACAGTAAATACTAGAAAAATGATAGAGGCATTCTGGGGGAGGATCAGGGCAAAGAGAGCAGATCAGAAAACGTTTTTTTGCTAGCCTCTGCACAGAAGTAGAAGAAAGAAAGAGACCTTGCCAATGTACTACATACGTACCTATTCAGTCTCAGATGCAACATTTAAGATGGCCTGATCATTTGGTGGAAAGAGCAGGCTTTGTGTAGCGCTAAAGCATGAAAATCTGCTGTACAATGACCGAGCTGGAGTGCTTTTCACTCTGAATGCAACTGGGAACCTACTCTAAACACAATACGTTTGAAGGTTACAGGATGCATTGTCTGTTCTTAGGAGTGTGCATGTGTGTGTGAATGGTGTCTGTGTGCATATGCATGGCTTGCACATAAGTCATAGACAAAGTAAAATGTAAAAAAACAGTGTAATAAACTAAACTAAAAAATGGCTTGTATAACATAAACTTAGTCTTGTTGGGTGTGTAGAAAACTTTGAAGGAACAACTTCACCATTAAAAACATTGATAAAAAGTTGGGTCATATTAGCATGCCAGTTAGCGTTTGTCAAACCAAAACATGTGTTTTGTGATGGTCAAACTGTTCTCTTCATAAATAAGGATTTTTTTGGGCAGAGGTTTTGGGCACTTAGGGGCTTTGTTCATGTACAGGTTGCTCTAAAAACCCCAAGTACCTGCTACTGTATACTTCATCTACCAAATACATTCTACAAATTGTCTTTTAATGTAATATTACAAACCTTTGTAGCAATGTTTTTTTGTTTTTGTTTGTGTCTTCCAGGATCAAGTATATTTTAAGCAAGTGTTTGCATTACTTTGTCTGACCCCTCTGTACAATGTGCATGCCATGCTGTTATATTTTGTAATTTCACATATTATTTCTGCCTGAATGAATGCAGATACATCCAAAATCTACTGGGCACAATTCAAAGGAACAAAGGAAATTCATACATAGATTGTTTTTGCTAAATATTCATTTAAACTTCAGCTGCCAAACAGAGATATGATAAAGTCGTCTAAGAGATGTTGAGAGGTGAATTTCAGTTTTTTAACTGTACCAGCCAGCCATACAAAAGACGTATGCATTGAGACAAATGGTAGTCGCCTTGCCTACTCTGTTGTGACCAATTGTAGAGACAGTGTAAGTTCTGTGATTACTTCCATAAGGCTTTTGAACAGTAAGTACCTTTTCATAGCTGTGATTATAATATTTGGCTTATAGCAGTATGACTGATACCAGGTTTAGAATCAAGGCTATGCAGGAATACAGCTGTGGTGAATGTCTGCCACATTTATCCAGACAGTGTTAATCATTTTTACGCAGGGCAGCAGTATAAAATTGCTAAAGGAGAATTGCTTCAGCCTGGTCAGTGCAGGGAGCAGTTTGTCTAATCAGAGTGCAAATAAGGTTTGATCACTGTCCAGTGTAATCTGGCCCACAAGCAGCATTTACAGCACTAAATCAAGCGTTTGGGAAGCTGCAGGTGCTGCCTCACAGACAGGCATCCCCCTGGGGGCCCTGTGCCGGGGAATAAACAGCAAATAAATGGCAGTGCTGGGAGAGCGATGAGCTGATTAACTCACTGCAGGGCAGTTTCTCATTATCCCCTTAACCCAGACGGAGACCTACACAATCTTACACCCTGTCTCACTTACAGTAGGGCACTGTCCTGTGTCAGCTTGGCTGACATTGTCTGGGTTATACTTTCAGTGAGATAGAGTCTGTATAGATGATGTATAAAAAAGTGTGTGTGTGTGTGTGTGTGTGTGTGTGTGTGTGTGTGTGTGTGTGAGAGTGCATGCATGTGTGTGCGTGCATGTGTGAGTGTGCTGTGTGGTCCATCTCTGGGGAGACTGCTAATGTGTCAGCTCCATGGCTCATTTCTTTCAATTACAGCGGCTGGACTAGGAGAGCCTACCAGCGGTCCGCTGACAGCTCCATATGGGTCCCATCACCGCTTATCATGGGCCACTAGTGGATAATTCATTTACCCTTCATTGAATATGACATATTACCATCAACAAAAGCAGTTATATATCACACAATTCACACATTGTTAATTAAGACCAGGTTATCATACAGACAGTCATTTTAGATGCAAAATTATTCTATTCAAACAGAGGTGGGATTATTTATCGGAGCTACAGAAGAGCCTTTTAGAATTTACCACAGAACAGGAAAATGGGTTTTTGAAATAATGACTCTCCAATATAAAGTTAAGAAAAAACTGTATTCAAATTAAGAAAAGTCACTTTTTGATTGTCCCTGGCACTTTAAAGGAAAATGGGCTTTTGAAATAATGACTCTCCAAATATAAAGTTAAGAAATAACTGTATTCAAATAAATTAAAGTCACTTTTCTCTCTGGTCTCTGGCACTTTAAAGAGAAATGTGATTTTTCTATTGTAAAATGTTGATTTAGCATGTCACCTGAATATAAAGCATCCTCAGACATACTTTGAAATGAGCTGCACTGTTTTCCATTGTGCCTTCCGCTTGTGGTTTCAAAGTGAATTAATTAACATGATACAGAAATAGGTAGAATGCAAATGCTGGAGCCCTCACTTTATGCCTGGGTATCCTTTTGTTCCCCCTTATTGTACCAAATTATTTAATTGGGTCTCTCTGATTGTGCACAGACACAGGAAGGAACACAGGCCATTGTTAGCTTCCATACAAGCCACAATGCAGTATCAAATTCAATTCCCATCAAAACGGCAGGCTGCTGTAGAGCCCACAGCGGCCCCGGAGATTAATGAAGATCTGCATCAAGGCAAAGCGCTGGTCTGAGATGGGAGATTTCTCCCAAATAAAAGACCCCTTCACCAAGAACAAAGGGGGCCCTGAAAAGCAACGGGATGTTCAGAGAGGATGAAATGAATCAAAACAAAGACAAGAGTTTGGGGTGGAGATGGGGAAAGCTCTGAAATAAATCAATTTTCTTCTTGTCATTTGATTAACTTAGTTCAGTCAACAGGTTGAAATACTTGAGACAAGCCTGATGTTTGGTGATGAAATAAATACAAATATTAATACTTATTTTAAATGCATTAACATAATGGTTTATCATATTTAAATCTACTAACAGCACAAAAAAGGGAACACTTCCATAATTATGTTAGAGCACAATCGTCTCTCAATCACGCCTCAGTTTTAAATGACATTGTGTAGGCATGAATGGGTGGTGAAGAAAAACATGTTACTCACTGCCTTAAAAAAATCAAACCAGTCACGGTTCACCTTGATTGCCGTGTGTTCATCAAACCGTGAGGGACTAACAGTGGAGTGAAAGCAGTGACTGACAGGGTCTGAAGTGAATTAATACACAGCCTTTCTCGGTTTTTGTGTGAATGGATTTCTTCTCTTCACTCACTTTGTATGAGCTTCAACAACTGAAAGACTTGTTCTCTGAGTGCAGCGAGTCGACAGGTGGGCTCTTTCAACTGAACATAGCACAACACTTGTTTTGTTTTTGCCTAACAGAATCCAGGCTTTTGAGCGGTTTGATAACCACAAATAGGAGACTTTTTTCCCGGAAGTAGACATTCAATTTTCATTTCCTAATACATCTGGCAAACTGTACTTTTTAAAACTGACATTCATTCATATCGTTATAATAACTAACGCAGCATTAGACGAATACATTTGGTGCCACGATTCCAAAAGAGAGCCACAAAGGAGAGATTTTAAGTTTTTGGTCAGTGCCACCTAAACGCTGCACTCCTCCTTTCACGTTCTGCACATGGTGTGTCCCAGCCAGCCATATTTACTTCATTTCCCCCGATTCATAGATGCTGCTCGCTGGACCAGAACATTCCAGCTGCCACCTCAACATCTCATTATTTTTTTGAAATATCAAGCTTGTATCTTCTTGATAAATAATTCGCACTAGTATAATGTATCAGACTAAAACATATTTTCAGGGGGGCATGGAGGTTAAAGTGCCAATCTCACCTTTTTAATTTTTTTTCGGCCTGAAGACAGAGATTTCCATATATAGAGTGACCATGGTTTGTGTTGAACATGAGCAATCGGGATGAAGCGCACAGGGACACATATTGCTGTCAGAGATTGGAAATGAGGCCTGCTAACCTGTAGGCAGCCTCCCCAGACCAATCAGCTTTACACATTGCCAATGCATTTGCCGCCTCTAAAAAGAATTGTGACTGTGAAGTTTTTATCGGAGTAGTTGACAAACATTACTCTTTAATGCAGTTTTGTAGAAATGCATTATTATCCCTCTTGGAAGGCATTTATCTACTTGAAACCTGCAAAATGGTTGCCACAGGGAAGGATTTCTTTTAATAGACTACAATAGGCTCAGTATGGGACACATTCTGATGCTGGTGATAGATAGGGGGCCCAGCCATATATTCATGGGAAATTGTTTATCTTCAAGCGGGAAGAGTGAAAGGCTATTTTACAATAGCATTTCAACTTTCATCTGAAACGATTCTTTTGACTCATATAAATTGTTCTGTAGAATCGCAGACAGGTGCTTTTCATAAAAAAAAAAAGTCAATCTGCAAAATGAGATGTCACAAAAAATGAATACAAACCACCCTGATAGAATAAAATGTGTGTATATGTACATAAAGCAAAAAAACATTCATATATATATATATATTATATATATTTATTATGCACACACCCCACATATTTTTAATTGTATATTATATAGTAACATTTCTAATATTATGTGTAAATGGACGTCTCATGTTAGAATCTAAACGGTTGAAAAATGCAGAAGAGAAAACAAAGCCCTCTGTGGGAGGCAAATGTCCCAAACCGTCTACTATTCAGACGGAGCTACATTGTGCTGCCATGCTCTCGCTCTGGCCTTCGTACGGCTGAAGCTTTTTTTCTTGTGGGGTCCTTGTGATGCTTGGGCAAGGCCCTTCCTTGGCTTGTCTCTGTAACAGAAGCCAGCAACCAGCAACACAATGTAAGAGCAGGGCCTGAAGACGGGGGGGCCTTGTCCACTCTTAACGGCACTCTCAGGAAGCGGGGACAATAAATCAATAGACTGTCCCTCTCCAGTAGGGGCCAAATGTAAACAAATTGAAAAGGACAGAGAACAAAACAGATTGGTGACTGAAACAGACATACTCAATAGGGGCACTGCTACAAATGAAATGTCTTTGTGGTTGTTTCCTTCCAGCCTTCACCATGATGTGTGCCATTTACGGCAACATGACATATGATAGCAAGTGTGACCAATTTCAAATTTTTACTAAAAAAACAACAACAGGTGCAAAGAATTTTATAGAATTCCTTATTGGTAGCTTATTCGAGTATCAGTGCATGCGTCAAAATGAACATCTGCAATGCAATGAGATGCATTCAGCGTTGGAGGTACTTTAATTTGTCAGCGCACTTCTTCTCACAGACCTGTGCCGATGATCCACAGCAACATCTTACACTGTATAACATACAGCGCTCAAGGGCACAAGCACAGAACTCGTGTGCATGTCAGAGCTGCATGCTACAAGTTAAATTAATGAATCTTTAAAAGGTTTAGTTTTTTTTAATGAGAGAATCTGTTGTAGCTTTTTATCAAACCTCTTCATATTTCACTGAGGTGGAATGGTGCACCACATTTGCGAGGCAGAACTAATGCTAAATAAATCTCAAGTAATAAGTAGGCCCTGGGGACATCATCTAAATGAAGATTTTACACCAATTTAAACCTGCCTGCAATTTGATTCCTGCCTTAAGTGCATTTGTTTAACAGGTGCTGGAGATGCAAGCATTTCCCTCCAAAGTGTCGCTATGTCTCCTTTATTAATTTCTGGATTGCAAGTGGGCGGGGGAGTATGAAGAGAAAGGGGAGTTGACAAACACTAATCAAAGGTTCAGAGTGGGCTGATTCTACCATAGAACCAATGTACTTTTGCTTCATTTGCAAACTAATGATTTTAAACCCCCACAATCTGTTTGAGGTCAGCTCCTGTGTATTTTGGATACGCTTGGCTATTAGCATCACTGAAAGCTTCAGATGTGTCAACCCCGCTCCCCCTCCAGTGATAGTCACCTACTTTAATTTCCCTGCAGGCCTCAGAGGGGGATGAATTCAACTAAAATCACAAGCTGTTTTGTTGGCAATCCTTTGTGGCCTATAATGAATCTAATGAATATAAAGAGAGGAGAAGGGAGGGAGGGGGAAAGGGATGGAGGAGAATACATTTCAACCACGCTGTGTTGCTTTTACTTGACGATTTGTGACCCTCAACAATGGGACAATGGCGAGTGTTTTTGTACCCTTAATTTGCCTTTGTGTTTCAGCTTCATCTCTTTCACCGCCGAGCATTGAAAGTCGTCAGTTGAAGAATAACTGCTGACTCCACGGTCTGTCAGACAAAGGGGAGGTTTTAAGATGAATCCCTAACTATCAGCCGGCCAGAGGAGCAGAAAGGGAAAGGGGCTCAAAGACAACAACAGACAAGTCAAAAGGTAGAATTAACCGGGGTTCCCAAACAGGCCTGAAGCACTTCCTCTCTCTTCCAACACGCCACAAACAGCATTTCCACCTCCTAAAAGCTGCTGAACATTGGTACTCGCCTTCAGAGAGGTGTTTGGCACATGAATTAAAGTGGCTCATCTGATAAGGCAAAGGCTAGTGAAGGTAGAAGCCCAGTGGAGTTGTGGCGGTGCTGTTAAAGCTGGCATGTTTCTGATTTCACAGGCCCCTCAGGTGGCAGGATCGTATTAACAGCCTTGTTGTTCTCAACTCCAACCCACACTCAGGTCAGGACAAGTTGGAGGGACTTTTACAAATGTTTCCTAACACTTGGGTCTGTTCAACAAACAAATATATAGAAAATAAAACACAAATAACAAATCAAATACAGTGGAAAATGACCACAGCTCAACTAATGCCATACTAAACATTTCAGCATATGAACTTTTAAGTGCTGTAGTGAACGCTGGGTAGATGATAAAAAAGTTCTGTGTCACTGGTCCATGTCGGTATGCTCCCTAGTCCCTGTAATGATTTCTATTCATAAACATGCAGTGTGCTATCCTCCACCTGGCAGCTGCCTCTGTGCATATGAGATTACTATTATGCATCTTCCAATCCCAAGGATAAACATCTCTCCACTTTTGAAGTTTGCAAGCATGAGGCATATTTTAGTGCCATACGACTTAAGCATCCCTTCAGGTATCACTTGCAATCTATTCTCATTCTATATACATTGTTCAACTTTAATGGGTATCTAATTTGTGTTATCAGCTAACAGGGCAGTAAGTAATAATTTGCATGGCTGCCCTAAGCAAATATGCTTCCATAAGCATCCCATAGTATAGACACTAGAATGGATTAACCTCCATATTGGCTATGCCCCGACGGTCAATGCTTTTTTAGAAATAAGTAAAACAGATAGTTTGGTGGCAATCGTGCAGTAAAAAACAGTCTGGATTTACCACAAAACCCTTCTACCTTCAGATGCTATGTTGGATATAATCCTTGAACCCATGACAATGGTGAAATGACATCCATGGATCGTCATTTCCAGCAAAGTCAAGGAAGGTTAAGGTTAAGGAACAAACACATACTATGGGTTTGTACTTGAATTATTTTATCTCCTCTGGTGACATGCAAAGTGTACTGTCATATGTGGGCCCTTTTTTCCTCTTGTAAATCCAGTTGCCCTCTAACCTGACTTAAAATAAGAATGACTGAATGTCGTATGCCTGGCCTTTCTTTGCTACTATCTATGCGTCTTTGTAGGTATTCAGGCATTTCCAAGCTATTTTTTTCTTGCCCAAGCAGTGATAACAAGCTTGAGCAGTGTGAAGGTCATAACAATGTTAGCATGTTCGCTGTACACAGTAGATAGTTTCATTCACTACTAACAGTCCTTAAGACACAGAAAAGCTCAGAAAAGCCATATTGAATTAGTCTGACAGGCTCTTTTCCCCGTGACAAGGTCTCACTAGTCCCTGACACAACAGCTCTCTCTATCCCTAGTGAATTTCAAATGCCAGTTGCACTCCCAAAGTAAACCCTGTATCGATAAATGACATGTAATGTAATGATACCGGCCAGAGTAAAGATCCTCAGTCCAGAGAGGCAACTTAATTAACATTTGAAATTAGCCTGCACATGTGTACTGCGTGTTCACAGCGGCACCATGGGGTAAACGGGGATACATCTAGGAGCTTGATATTCTACTGGCTTGCATCAGGCATGTGTGTTACGCTTGTTAGCTTAGTAGACAGTTAATTGCCATGGTGGGTGGTTAGAGTGCTAGGAGCCTGATCTTAGGAATATGTCATATTTGTTAATCGGACATGCAGATGCAAATAATGTGTGACAGACTGTGACCAACACTACCGGAACATAAATACTGTTAACTTCAGAAATGTTCTTGGCTCAGAAATATCACTGCATAAAGGCTATAAAGACAACCCACTGTTTATCTATTTATTTATTGTGTTTAGCTATTTCTGTTCATGGGCCAATGTGACAAAAGAAGTGTGAGGACAAAAAAAATCCTACTGGAATAGTAGAGTGCCAGATTATGCTTTGTTGTGGGCTCTGTGTACTACAATCCCACGCTTTTGGGAATTGTTGGCCTGATTACATTAGCTGGGGCTAAGAATTCTTAAAAAAAGTAAAATCTGAGCTGTGTACACCATGAATGGAAGGAACACTCGGAGTTGCACAACCTAATTCATATTCGTAGAAGGATTTGTAATTTGCAAAACGTATCAGATATCTGACAGGAGGGCACAGCCTCTTTAAAACTATGCTATTCAAACTTGCATACAGTTTGAAAAGCTCGTCCATAAAGATTGATTAAAGTTGTAAAGATTTTGCATCAAAAGGGGTTCTGATTAAAGCGCTCTGCCACTGAGATGCTACTCTTTTGCATCAGACCCGTAATCTCTCTTACTTGGTGAAATTGTTGTTAATGCAGAAATAATATCAATGCAAACTATATTAATAACCATGGTGTGAGAAGCTGAAGCAATGTCACTTAATCAATGAAAACAAATCATGTACACCTTGCTATGATTATCTGGAGGAGTGTGAATATTAATGTCTCGGTCTGAATCAATGTTGGGGTTGCATATATTGCCTCCTGTGTTTACTCATGGTTAAGACATTTCTTTCTTTTATATTTCTGCTGTGTCCCTGAGAGTGATCAATGAAATACTAAATAGAGATATGATACCAGCTATTACAGTAATTCAACAACAGTAACAAAACACTAGCGATTGGATTATTGTAAACTATAAAGATGGGATGTTCAAATTTCAATTAACTTTGGTTTGTATTTGCTGATATTAATTAAGAGGGCTTGCGGAAGGACACAAAAGAGACAGGTTTATTGTCTCAGATTATTCTCATGAAAGCAGCATTAGTATGTAGCACAACACTACCTAATTAACTGGCATGAGAGGCAAGACATTACACTGGGAACCTTTTGATTTGTGGGAGGTAATAGCATTGGGCAAGAAACAGATTCTTTATTTCATTATTTGATAAGAGGGCCTTTAATGAAAATATCAGCCCAGGAGCAACGCAAGTCAACATCACTACTTTGGTGTGAGAGAGGGGGAAAAAAACTTGCTTCAAGGAGTATTGTTGCAGGCAATGATTTACCTCATAACTACAGTTCATTAAATAAAATGTGAAACACACCTGGTGGGCTAATGGAGGTCAAATGCATAAGCAGCAGCATGAGCGTTAGGGGATGTGGCAATCAGAGACAAAAGCAACATCTATCCTCTCTCTGACAGGCTAATGAAACGCCTGCTGCTAAGTGTTGGTGTAGTGAGACTAGTCTCAGTCACAGTGAAGGCTCTCCTGTATCTGGAGTCAGAGATGTGGCAGTGTTGTATCAGTGTCACTGAGAGCAATCATAACATTCCTTTCCTCCGAGTCCAAAGGTTGTTTTAAATTCCCTTGGCAGCAGAATGCTTTAGGGGGTCAAACACACCAAATCTCCGAACAATAATGGGCCAACTATCAGTTACATCACTCACCTGTAATCATTGGCCAGCATTAAAAGCATCTTTTTTTCTGTTCTGCAAACTTGACTGTGAATGCTTTTGAAATGAGAATAATCTGTGCCGCAGATATCTCCTGCTTTTGTGCATCTATCCAAGAAATGAATGGTTAGGCCTATCAGTTACTCTCTGGAGGTGATGTATACGCTTTCTAGAACAATGCCACAAACAGATGAAGGCTATAATATGCTGCCCATTCCTGCTCTCTCAATTTTCAGGGTTATTTTGTTTTCTTTTGGAAAAACATTTTAGGTGTCGCCAATGTTTTTTTTTCTTCTAGGGAAAAAGCTTGTTTTTTAGTTTTTTAAAAAAAATCAAACTTAACTTCCTATGAGCAATAATATTTCTGAAGTGCTCTGGCAGCAACCTCATGCTAACTGAACAGTAGGATGTAGAGCAGGAACTACTAAAACAGATGGGCCACAAACTATAGCTAGGGCTATAGTGGGCCAGAAAATATAGCTATCTTAGCATAAAGCCAAATGTACATGAATTGAACCAAATGCACAATTTTGTTTGCTTCTTATCTTTTTCCAAATCAGCTTAATCAAATAAAGTTGTGATACAAACACAGAAATCCATGTTAAAGTAACTGATCGGAGTCACAAAACAGAAAATTCCCATTACAAGACATATCGTTTTGACATTATCTTTAAGATTTAAAAGTTTTTATTCTTTGACTGTGATGTGTGTCAGATTATCCACCTGGCTGTCTATCTGTATTACCCTTTCATTTTCACCCTGATAGTTTGAAGAATAAAGACACAGTGTTTAAATACATCTCCCCAGTGAATGGACATTCTTCACCTGATGTGCAACAGATAGTGTCAGTCTAATCTTTCAAAGCAACTGTATCAACTTTACTATGTATTTATTACAAAAAAAAGAATAATCCTCATGTTATGATTTAAAATCAGCTTTAAGGTTAAATTTGACTCTTTTCCAAACTTTCTTTTAAATTATTACATTTCGGGGGGGTGGGGGTGGGGGGCACAAAAAATGCCTTTAAATCCTGAAAATCAAATTAGAGAGGTGTGACCTTTTCAGATGGAACTACAAAGTTGAAAACAGATATGGACTCAGCAGAGGAAGAAGCCATTTGAGTAATTATAGAGGGACATTTAGTATACTCTTTCCCACTGTATCAGGCATCTTTAGCATTGTCCATAGGGAGTTAACTTTTAGACTGTTTACTGGCTCAAAGGCCAGGCATGCATCTGAAGCCACATAGGCAAGATAATGTAACCCAGGCTACAAAAGCAGGCAAATCACTGTGCATTAAGACTGGGTACACAATAGACAACAATGGCTTGCATAAACACTATTTAGAACTATTCACATGGCATTGAAGAGATGGGCGTCGACTCACTATTGCTGCAAAGCCGGCGCATTGTGCGGAGGTGAAAAGAAGTCTAATGAACAGGAAGCCTTATTTGAGAGAGCTGACAGTAACCATACAACAGCCGCATTGTGCGCTTGCCACCAACCCTGTGGGTCTCTACATTAGGAGAAATGATGAGAAAGTAACCCGAAAAGACACAGTGGGCCCTTGGACCCACGTAAATGCAACCAGACAATAGTGGGGGACACAAGCTGTCCCCACCTTTACCCAAAGCTGCACGTTTACATGCACAGAACATCAACCGCTCTCATGGCCAAGGATAAAAGCCCCCTGGCCAGATGGAACTTTGAAGTACATTTGGGTTAGTTTACCTCCAAAGACGGCAATTTTAGTGCAGCAGCAGTTAAAATATGTCATACATTTTAAATCAAACTCTGCAGGGGAAAGTTACAAACTCTCGAGTTTGGTGCACTAGGCCTCCTCCTCCACACTTATGCACATTCACACTCACATTATGCCCCCTGCTTCAAGCTTCATCAATCTTCCACAAAGGGATGACATCACCAATAAGCATAGCCTTATATAGCTTTAAGCAATAAGCCTTATTTACTGATGAGATAAGCCCTCAGCTATTGTCTTGCCATCCACTTTGCTGCTTTCTCTCACAGTTAAGACTCAAACAGCACTTTTGGAAGGTGACAGAGCATGCCCAGGATTTAAGGCTAAAGCATGCCAAGAGGTTTCCTATTTGGTGGCCTTTCAAAGGGCCACATTAGCCAGTTAAATTCAAAGGAGCAGGGGCAGGTAAAATTACAGAAATCCAGGCAAATCTTCATTCGGTTTCTCTTAATTTTCTTTTCCATAAAAAAAAGGTTACTCTTTATGCTTTAAAAATATAATTAGATTCACTATTTTGTTTTGTGTGCAAACTGTGTACTCTACACAGTTTGAAATAAACCACAGCCTGGGGAGTTTACAAAGCACAATCATCCATTACACATGTGACCTATAATTACTGTTTGTAGCAGTATCAGTCGGCCAGTCCGGGGTGGTCAGTAAACTGCTGAGGCACCATGATACAGTGGGGCTTATTAAACCTCACGTGTGCATGCGCGGAAGAACTACTTGCAGTTAGTTGCAGTTGCATGTTTCAGTTTTTTTTTTGTGATGCATGATCAAAGAGAAACTACTAGTTATAAGCCCTCTAATTAAGTTGAAAATCAACATGGTAGTTTCTACTTTCACAAAGTCTGCCACGGTAGAAACTAGGTCTAACTAGGTTGTTGCCACAATCTAAAAAATTTGGCATCAACATATTCCGAATTGAGAACCTATTTTTATTTTTTAAGATAAAAAGCCATTTTCTAACACAGTGCATCCAGTGTCACCACATGTATCTTAAAAAACGTGCCATTTGTTGTTTGTTTTTCTTAGCTCCACACAGAGTCATGTCAGGCCTTGGGAACTTGTCAGATATTCAGTTTGTAGTCACTTTAGAAAGGCTGAGCGCAGTCTCTGGGGAATCGCTCCAGTCTCCCCATCTCCCCCACCCCATGTCACCAGCCAGGAACAAAGCCGCCATAGTCAATTCTCCTAATTTCACTGCAGCCTGTCGAAATCCTGTTCTCCTTTTCTCCTTCTCTTCAACAAGTACTTTATGCTGGGATCAGTCAGGTCTGAGTCGCCCACAAAAACCTGAGGCTCTCGCTTCATCGTCTTTCAGCACAGAGTTTGACACTCCCCAACTCCCTGCCATTCAGGCGCCTGCACCATGCAATTTGTTTCCATTTGTCAAACAGCAGTATCCGTCACAAAAGAAAATGCTGGCACAACAAAGTTTGTGAAAAACATTGTCTCCTCAACCCAAAATGGCCTTGAGACTACTTATTTATTGGCCTGTAACAAAACAACCTTTAACAATTTACACCACTTCCGTTGTTGTAGATACTTGTTACATTATTTTTCTCTCAACTGACAGTGAAACATCTTTAACTGAATAGGACGTTTATCTCATCCTCAAATCAGCACCAACGTATCACTCCTCTCTTAAAGTGTGGATGGGCTAAATGCTACGGTGTGAATGCACCATTTCATTCACTACCTCCACATTGTGCTGACTCTTATTTTGTGTTTTATTTCTTTGGAATTAAACTTCATTGTGTGGACAGGAAGGTTTCTCAGACATTTATTTATTAAAGCTACATCAGCACTATGTTGACGGCATTGCTATTTGCACACCTATTCAGATATGTCTTAAAATGGATCCATTATTGGGCAACATAGGAAGGTATCTGGTTAATAATACTTATTGTGCAAACTTTTTTGTCACCATTCTTGTGTTGGCTGTTATCGAGGGGAGAGCAGAGAGGATATATGCTGACTGATGTAGATAGTGCCATGAGTATTCCTATTGTGGCAGCTGCCGTGTGGTGCAGTCCCTGATAGGGTTTCGAATGCTGTCGATGCTGTGTCAGGTGCATTAGCACCTCGGAGACCCATGATGCTCCAGCTGCTGTGTGCCTGTGTCTCCCCGGGCCCTGGCCGCCAGCCTGACACCCGACACAAAGTAATCACAGATCACAGCGTTTAATCACTGAAACAAGCACTCCAGAGGACCTCTCTGTCAATATCCCACTCTCTCATTATCTGTTTGGATTGCACATCCACACTGTCAGATAAACAGAGTGGAAAATTAAGATTAAAAATATGGTAATTTCATTTCAGGCAGCAGGCTCCTCTCACTGGCCCATTATGCTATTGATTACCTCTGAATTCAATTTATCTTTTCAATGTAAACTTTAATCTATTCGCAAGCCAACAATTCAACTCCCAAGGGGCTATTTGAGAGTAAGTAACCATTTAATATGACGCTGGCTGAAGATTCACTGGCTTTAATGAATTGTGTAAATCACTCAGCTTTTAAAGGAACTGATGTCCTGCAGTTCACAACCCAAATCTGTGCTGGTTAAATACAGCCTTTTATAGCAAGCTAAGTGTTTGCTGACAGACATCTCTCAATGTGTAATCACCAGCTTTGCTCTTTTCTGTATGAAGGCGAGTTATTTTCTAATTGAGCTGGTGATGACACAATTACATTTTAAATGGGACTTAATCATCATATTGCAAAATGCCAAAATGAGAGTAAATAGCTACACCACTTGACTACACCACCATGAAACAGAATTTAAAAATCACTTGACTCAACAAGATAATCACTAGGTTGTTCTTCTTAACCACGTACCAATTTGTAGCATCTTGGTCAAGACCAGTTGTAACCACTGACCTGAAGCAAACACACCATTCAGACATTTGATGAGCAACAGCGGGAGGAAATTGTTAGTGAGTCAATGTAATATCAGACAAGACAATGTTTGAAACACAAAATGAAGAGAGTACTGAAACGTTCAAGAAATACTGTTTTATTATATGTAGTAATTAGAATTTTACTTGATCTACATTATAAGTGATCATTTGTATCACTTATTTATGACTAAACTACAAAGTGCATCTCCCTGAAATATTACCTTATGCAACGATTTAGACAATGTAAATAAATACATAGCTATAAATAGTCATACCAAATTTCATGTCAGTGCTATGCTTTTAAAGCCACAACAGCCCATTTATCAAAAAGTAAAGAGAGAAAGTTGTATTACTGGAGAACATTTTTCAGAGGCAATAAATGTTTCTTGGTGTTAGTCATTATCATTGCCAGTACATGACATGTTACATTTCAACTTTACTGTTCTTTCCAGACAAGAGCTGAGGTAGACATAAAACCACTATCGTCAAAGTGCTGGAAGACTACTTAATTAAAACAGTGCAATTACAAAAAAACATCAATAGTCTGATTAAGGCACAATAATTATTGAAAACATCGCTCGCTGTCTCCTGTGGTTCTCCTTGTCTTTTCAAGCATTTTCCAAATAATGAAACCAAACAATGTTTGCCTTAAAGGAATAGTTTAAGCCACCAATAATTAATTGCACCAGGATAAACACATCCAATATCTGCACTAGTGCCGAATTGAAGCTACCTAAGAGGCCAGAACATGTATACATAAACATAGCAGGGTGTAATCAATAAACAGCCATGCAGTAATATAATGTCAATAAAGGTACACCCTGCCTCAGATACTTGCCTCTGTTCCACACCAAAGGACTACGCCAATCAAATACTACATTCGGCCTGCTGGGAGTCGAAATACATTTTAATAAACAGGAAGGAATCTAAGTATATCTGGTGATAGATTTGGTCAGTGATGATGAGCATGAGGGCCACAGCGACTCTCCTGTCAAAGAGACGTCTCAAAGATGGCACAGATGTCCTTGGCGCAGCGCACGTCTGTCACTCGCTTTTTGTTCATGTAAACCTGGAAGTGCATCAGGGAAGCGGTGTCACAGAACACAAACACGCAGTCCAATCTAAACGATCTGTTGAGGTGTGATTCATGACAGATCCAGTCAGAGCTGGGTGAAGGGATTTGTCACCCGCTGAAGCATGCAAAAGTGGCTTATTTAGCTCTGTGAAATTCACAGGAAAAATATCAGAGATAATCATTGAAATTACTTGTTTCATTTGAGTTTATTTTTCTACAAAATACTTGATTTCTTAACACAAAGAGGCTTGACAGACTAACAATTTCAATAACAGTAAGTTTGAGAAAGAGGCAAAACAGGTGAAAACAGGTTGGCCTCAGCCAGAGATATACCGTCTACTCTGGGATTCTCTTTTAACATGGACAAAGGAACCAGAGGTTGATATCAGATTATTGAATGTATTTAAACCTTGACTGACAACTATAGAAACTTGACACACAACATGTGGACCATCTCAGTATTTAATAAGTGGTGCTAGACAGTTATGGATGCTGCAGTAATCTGATCTAAGGAAAGCATCCTACAATAAAGAAAGGAAAATGTAAGGGCTTGAACAATGTCACTACCAATCCGCCAGTGTGCAGGGTAAGACGATACCAAATAATACCACAGTGTGCTGAGTCTTTGAAATCAGTATTTTACTCATTTCACTCCTCTGGCTGAGAAGATACAGTTCTGCTGATAAATTTGTGCGAGGGACAGAGAGAAAATGGAATGATGCCTACTTTTTCTTATTTCACAAAGACCTGTTTGAAGTTGCAATATGGTATCTGTAGTCCCAGACAGATGCACATAAAATGGAATTGAACAATGAATAGCCGGCTCTTATCTGTTCAGTGTCTGAAGGGGAAATACATCACAAATGAATTTCACACAGAAAAAATATGGACATTCTCTATTACAGTAATCCCCATAGAAAGTTTATCCCAAATCGCGATGAAGTTAAACCCAATATTTCCAAATAGATATAGCGCAAAGAAAGCTGCTTTTCTAGAATCATCTCTAAAATGATCTCAAAATTACATTATGAGAAAAAGATTATATGGAGAGTTTCTTTGATAAAATCAGAGGATGTAAATCTACAAAGGGGACAATTTCTCTCTTGAAATTAATGTTATGGTGTTGCAATGCTCCAAGTAAGCACTTTAAATTAAAATGGTAATCAAGTGTCTTTGCATTGTCAGGGTAATGCACATCTTCTTTTGCTTAACTGTATTATTTTAGGGGTGAGCAATGAAGTCTGGAGTTAAAGGGAGAGTCTGGGATTAGTGTGCCACGGCTGGACTCTATTTAGTGACAGCCCCGTACTGGGACAAAGATGGGTGTGGTTACCTGTTTGGCTGTGTGCAGCAGTGAGGCGGCCTCGGCTCTGCCTGTCTGTTGGACCATCTGGTAAAAGAGCCCTTCCTGGTTCTGGAGCAGCACATATGGCTCGTCATACTCCTGGATCCTGCCAGCATCCAAAACCTGCAATCACACATACAATGCTGGGTGTGTGTGTGTGTGCGCCTGTATACTTTACTTTAGGGAAAACTGACATTTCAGCTGTTTCGCTGCTGAGTGATGCATGCAGACAGTGCAATATGAATAGAGAAACAGTAGTTCTCTGCACATAGGAACCATCCATTTTATGTGACTCATGCAACAGCAAACACTGGTGTTTGTTTGTGCTCGACAGGGCCACGGACAATGAGCGTAGCCTGTTAGCAGTGTGAAAGTCTAGCGCGCTGACTCTGACAGACTGAAGATCAGTGATTTATCCATGTATTTATCCTGGCATTTCAGCGGCTCAGGGGTGGTCCTCAGTCAAATCCAACAATCACACCTTTAAGACACTCTAGAAAATTACCATCATTTCTGTGTCATCACATGCCATAGAAACCACACAAACAACAGTGCCAATTCAAGTAGTTTGGAAAAGACAACAATTATATCACAGACAAATTTTAACAAGCTCAATCCCCTTGCAGCTGTAATGAGCAGTTTGTTATGGCTAAAGCCCAGTTTCAGGGATGGTTTAGTATGAAAGGGAGACTTCTGCTGTTGCTTTCATAATCAACAGGACACTAGGAGATGGAGTTTGTATGGAAATATTCTGCATCTTAATATGGCACAGCTTAAGATTTCGAAGAGACAATTCAGGTGGACCAAAATCTAGTTCCCCTTGAGTGTGCAACAATCTGGGGGCATTTAACACAAGTGTAGGTGTGAAATAGTCCCTGCTGTGTGATATTTGGCTTTTCTCAGCAACCCTCTCAGTGACCGAGCAGCCACCAGGTCGTGCCATGTCCTCCATAGACGCTTAACAAATGCTGCCACAAATGGCACTAATTGGCACCTCTGCAGGCAGTAGCAGGAAAGGGCCAAAGATCAAGTGGCCCGGGTGCAGGCTCAATGAGAAAGAATGCTGTGAGGGAGAAATCAGGCCAGCTGTTGCAAAATCAAGCAAGTGAATTAAAACTCTGTAAAGATTGTTCAGCAGGCTCATTGCAACGAATGAAAGAGGTGTTTGTAAGCTCTGAACCTCAGGTGTGTTTGACGCACGGCAGCAGTAGTGAATATGAGGCGCATGTTTCTGCAGGGTGTGGGAAGCGAACATTTATATTTAAGTACTCAATATATTGATTTTGGGGAAGCCTGTGACTCACTGGGCCCTATCTTGCACCCAGCGCAGCGCGGCGCAAAGCCCAGCGCAAGTGTCTTTGTTTTTTTAAGACCGTCCAGTGCCCATGGGCGTGCTGGTCCTACAGTGAGGTGTGTTCAGGTGAATTCTTGGCGTATTGCTATCTTGAGGCAGCGGGAAGTGATCACGCCATTGACCAACAAAAACCTGGTCTAAAGTGAATAGCGCAGCATTCCATTGTTATTTTAACAGCGCATTAGTAAAATGGGCCTAGACTCATGAACAGCGCGAGCCTTAGTGCACACACATCAACACACAAACATGCAAAACATTAAAAATAAAAATATTACAATGTGAAATAGTATTATCATATGATCTGCTCGCGCTCGTGATCTTTTTCCGCTGTCAATCTAGCAAAAGTGGATTTGGACACGCCCTAAATGCACCTGCGCCAGGCGCTTCTCGCCGTGCGCTTAGATCGTTAAAATAGGGTCCTTTGTGTGTGAGTTTGTCAGATAAGAGTCTGCTGACATTGCACTGAGTTTATCATCAAAAAGACTCTTGTCCTGAGGGATTGCGGAAGTACATTCACATTAAAAGGAGCATTGGTCTCAGGGCTCAGGTAGTGTATGTCGTTAATGCCTGACTGAATCAACTCTGTCATGAGGTCAGGCACTCTGAAGAAACTTCAGAGAACACCAGTCCCGGTCTTCCCTCCATGCTGCATGAAGTAAAGTAATTTGATTAATCACACCACTATGTAATTGTTAAGAGAACTAGATACATTTCTCTGACAGGGTTACTTCACGGTATACTACATATTCTGTCCTTATTACGTATTTATTATAGTTGATAAGAAAGAACAAGCTTGTGAAGGGATATCACACAATGTTAAGACTAAAAGCACCAAACTTCTAGCTGGTTATTTGTAGTTTAACACCATTCTTCTGTCTGTAACTAATAACTGATAACAGAAGGATAATGGTCTCATTTAAAATACTGACTAAAGTGCTGGGCAATGGAAATTTACTGCCTTATTACTTACCAGTATTCTGTCACAGTCAATAATAGTGTTGAGCCTGTGAGCAATGGTGAGGACGGTACACTCTTGAAACTTGTCCCGGATAGTCTGCTGGATGAGGCTGTCAGTTCTAAAAAGAAGCAGGGAACACAACACCTCAGCACAAAAAAACCCTCTTCCTTTAGACCCTTGGGCAGGGATTTTTACTTAACACTGAACAATGGCTCATCAGCAGCAAGGTATGTGCAGTAGAAGGCATAAAAAAGGATTAACACGTATCATCTATAATGCACCCCCCAACAGTGTGCATTATAGATGATACGTGTTAAATCTGTGCATCTTTTCATTAAAGCAACACTAGAGAACTGTTCCCGCTTCGGTCCCCCTACAGGTTGGAAGCGGAATTGTCCCATTATGTCTCATTTGAACTACAGATCCACTACCCGATCTGGCAAACTTGCATAGTGTGGTTATAGCCGGTAGAGAGCCGCAAAGCGAATGCAGAAGTGCCGTTCACCCTCTTACGAGTTGATGAACCACTGAAATGATTTTGGAAACATTATTTTAAGTTACAAAACGTTCTCTAGTGTTGCTTTAAAGCTCCATTGTGTAATTTTTTGAGTTGATTCTTAGCAAAAAAAACATTGTTCTTTCACAAATATGTGCTCATTCATGTGTAATTACTTCCACTAACTAATCAAAGTATTCTCATACGCATAGAATCTGCCATTCAGAATCATTCAGAATACATACGAGCGAGTCGCTTGAATGATGGCCACCATGTTGCGCCTCCATCTTTAAAACACATTTCGCACGTTTACACTCAGTGCCATAGAGGGGGAGAAGATTACTTGCGACTGCCGTCAGATTTGAAAGCCTGTTGAAAATGGAGGATTGCGCCTATTCTCGAGGACATGTAACGGAGTCGCCAAGGAAGTTAAAAAGACAATTAAAACAACGCAACAGGCAAAGCAACAAGATCAAAGTTAATATTGGAGTGGCTTTTCCAAGATGGAAAGAGCTCATAAGGAGCAAAGATTTTAAAAGGGACACCGAAGTTGCCTGCTTTCTTTTCGACAGGTAATTCTGCCTATTTGTGTAAATTTGAAGTTTTATAGTTGTTGGCTAACTATAGCATGGTTGTGCATAACGCTAGAACAACGTCTAGGATACTTTTCCTCACGTCAATGATGAAAAAGGATTGTCTACATAAACGTAATCACATGTCGTAATTTCCCTGGCAGACAACTCACGTACGCAGACTAGCTACAGCTAGAACAGCCAGTGGCGGGTCTACATTGAATTACACCCACTGCGAGACCCCCCTTCGTCAAAAAATGTTTGTATTTCAGCAGCCGACACAAACACACACGCCTATCAACTCGATAATAAAGCCGTAAAGTAGGCTATCTTTCAACTCAGGATAGGATTGGAGATGAAAAGTTTAACTGACACATAACCGCGATCACCTTCGCGGGTGCTCAGTATTAGCGAAGCACCGGTATTGGCGCCTATGCCCAGCAACCTGTTAGACCCAGAGGTGAACTGTCCCCCGCTCCACCGCTCCCCCCTCCCCTTTCCCCTTCTCACACAGCTTCTCTGTGCAGTGTGCACGGTACCTTCTCAGCAAGCAGGGGCGCCAATTTGCCAATTACCGACACGGTGAAATGATTGATAATACAGTAGAAAACCGCTTTGAGGACTTTTTTTAAAGTGCTCGTGCCGCCCCCATGTGTCATGAAAAAATGCTGCCCCGGCCGGCTGCCTGCTTCGCCCGTGCCAAAAACCGCTACTGAGAACAGCTGCGTGTAAACGATGGAGATACTAGGAGCTAATATCGGTTTCATTGACATTGTTCATACTGCTCAGAGAAATATATTAAAAACACAAACCTCCTTTGCTTCTCTCCTACGCTGTAAACATTGCCTTACACTATTAATCTCGTACAATATACAGAATAACGATAAATAACGTCAAACTATTATTACACTGGAAGGAACACTCACGGAAGAAGTCGTACTTCTTGGAATAATACGGCCACCGTAGGAGTTAGAACGCGCTCGGAATGGGAGGGGCCAGAAAGTAATATTCAGTTGGTTGTCATATACAATTTCACCGCTAGATGGGAGAAATGTTTACACAATGTAGCTTTAAGGCTTCACTTACACATACGTGATATTGATTTATTTGCAAAGTTGCTTGAACAGAAGTATTGTTTAAGGAATGATTTCAGTTTGTATAACAATTGTGGTGCTACAGTTTCATTAAACCTAGATTAAAGATCTACCCATCTAAAAGGAGCACTTGTTTACAGTAAACACACTACATGTGGAAAGGACTGTTCAAACGTTGTAAAATGTTTTACTTGTAGACTTGAGTGTCCCCTGACCTTGGGTCCACATTGGCTGTGGCCTCATCAATGATGAGGATGCGATTTTTCCGGAGGATGGCTCTGGCCAGACACACCAGCTGCCTCTGGCCCATGCTGAAGTTAGAGCCGGACTCAGTCAGCATAGTCTCCAGCTTATTGGGCAGGTCCTCCACCACGGCCTTCATCTGCACCTGCAGAGAGGGAGAGCAGAGCCCCAACCCTTCATTACCCCTTCATAAAGGCTTCCTGCAGGGATCCCTTTAAAGAGCTATCCAAACACACCCATTAACCGCCTGGCACAATGCAGGGCCAGGTCCACTGATGACCTTGGCCAGTGCTCTCTTGTGGCCAGCCTCTAGCTTTAATCCAGGCCACCAAACCCATTCAGAGGCAGGACCAGGAGCTGAAGCCCTTCACTATGGGGGGAGCCTTCATCCTGGTTGGCCTGACTGCCCAAACACATCTCCCCCAGCACTTTCAATGGTTCCCAGTTACAAGCCGCACATTGAGCTGGGCCCCATGGCCCTAATGGGATTTCCCCCCATGACTTGTGGCGAGCAGGGAGGCTGAATGGTAGCATTGTACAGGGGGACAGAGGGATCCCCCCCTGGGCCGGCGAGGGGGAATCATTCAGAGCCACGCTGGAGTACCTCTTGGAGTGCATTCCACAGGTCCTCATCTGTGTGCTGCCTGAAAGGGTCCAGATTCTTCCTCATGGTGCCAGTGAAGAGAACTGGGTCCTGTGGATAGATGGATATAGAAAGAGAAGGCCGTGGCCAGTTAAGATAATGACAAGGGGAAGATGTATGAAAGGGTTAAGACAAGCTTTATAAAGCGCCGCTAAGCAATGTTTGAGGGGAAGATGTTCACAAAGGGCTTGCTCCACTCAGGATCTCTATTCAATGCTCTGGCCAACTATGCTTCAATAAGTTGATCTTTTTACTTGGAAAACCAGAGCTTGTGCACTGGTAATGGTGGATAATAACTGTGCGACATTGTCTGAATATATAATATGGCACAAAAACATCTAGTCACTGTTACCATCCAAGACTTTTTATACAGTAGTTGTATTAGAAATGATAATCTCAAAATGTAAGTAACAGCTTTACTCTGTCAAACGCACAAGCATCTTTCATGAGGGGTTATCGCATCAGTTGACTACCCTCATGAAAAGGACAGCCTCAGATCTCAGACAGCTAGGATGTCCAAGAGATATGTATTTATGGTGAGCCACACACCTGGATCAAGGTTCAGCCGCACAGCCATCTTTAAGAGAGTAAATAAAGCTCTTTATTATAGTGCCGATGTACAAGCCAACAAGTCCACAGGCACTGTTCCAACATGCCACTCAGTTTGTGGTAAACCTGATAAACAGGAGCAAGCTGCCATCTCGTCGTGTCAGGTCAGATATATATTCATAAATTCTGCTCCAATGTTGAAATGATTTACTGAACACTTGCTAGGACTCTCCCAGGTTGTCATACAGAGACTGTACAGAGCTGCTGTAGATAAGCATTTTATATGGCTTTTTTTCTATATCGGTGAACAAATACAGCTGTGCTTTCCTTTGAAACATAACTGAATGTATGACACTAAATGGTTATAATGGCCATTTGAAAAAAACTATCACAGCAATAGAGGTGACGCAGAGCAGCAAGCAACTGCTCAAAACAAAAACTGATAGACTTCAACTGTATCCTCATCACAGTCCAAGCAATTTGATAAATCTAGTTTACTCAAGACATGAATCTAATCCAAATCGAGATAGTAATTGTTCACCTGGCAACTGTAAGATTAGACCAGGAGCAAGAGTAAAGTACACAATGGGCCTAAAAGGCTGAGTGTCCTGCGTTAAGGTTACAGTACTTCTTGTATGTGACTCACTCTCCACGTCTTCATCTTTGCTCTCTGACAGGTCAGCTTCACAGCCAGTGCTGAAACAGCATGCACTCAGGTATGTAAGCACAGAGATGTATGCAGTGTACACGCACACAGCACACACCCCTGAAATACAAAATTCTGTCTCAACAAACCTCCATGTAGGTCAGAAGGCTCAGGACTAACTGCTCAATTTTCATCCAGAAGAAATTAAGCTTTTCAGGACTTCATCCCTGCTACCTGTTCCTTAGAAAATGTTCCATCTCTTTATTTCCAATGAGCTTTTCCTTCTGTCACCAAAAATCCCGCCTTGTCATTAAGCCAGCTGAAGTCCCAATTCAAACTAGTTTTGTGACACACTTTAATTGAGGATTCAATGTTAGGTCGGAAAAACTGCTTTCAAGCACAGCTTTCCATAGACCGATTATGTGCTCCACCAATTCTAAGCCCTCTGTTTGCCACAGAATTCATTTTTTTACTAAGTAATTCCTGAGAATTCAATAGAAACTGAAATGGATCCTTTTTTAATGCCATATGCTAATACAAGCTTATCATAATCAAATCGGGGGGTGGCAAATAATGAAACTCCTCACTGGCAATGTATAGTATACATATCACACTCAAAATTCCACATGAAAAGGAAAGGCAACTAGCAATTTTTCCATGTGAAAGGCTGACTTTATCACTTCATCTCTTACGTCTAGCAGGAGAATAGAAAGGCTTTCAGATGGATTTGTGTAAATCCAAGAGAATTCTCTCTATATAAGTTTGTAAAACTAAGAGCATGACACAGAGAAACTCTATTGGTAAGACTTCAATCATAAAAATGCCATCCAGTATGTGACACAGATGGGCGTGCAGTTAAAGTTCTGACTTGTAACCTGCCACTTTGTGCAAGTCTCTCCCTCTAGGAGAGAAAGAGTAAACAAAATCACATCAAACACACATCATATCTTAAACTAGTTTGGATGAGGGAGTAAAACTTTATCTGAAGTAGTAGCAATGCCAAATCAAATCCACAGAAAAGCATTAATGAAACGGTTTTTGGGCATCTTGGCTGCACCCTAGAAATGTTTGAGACTTGGGCTAAGTGACGGTGTACAAGGTGACTCTGACTGTGAGGATGGGGGAAGACTTCTTCTAAGCAGCTTTCCCATGTTTGGGGGGTAGAGGGCTAATCCTCTGTCAGGGATGGGGAACTGCTCTCTTCACAGTACAGGCCGTGGGAGTCTTCTCCCCTCCCTCCACTCTGCTGACACTCACCCGCAGGCTGGCATTTTCTTAATGCCGTATCAGTTTCAACAAGCGGAAATAAAGTTAAACTGTCTCAAGGCATCTGTTTGTCTCACTTTCAGAAATCCCCTGAGAGACGACTGTACATTTCCTCACTTGTTTTAGCTTTTTAAAAGCTAGTATTATTTTTTTTTTAAAGCACCAAGGTGTCTGTTATCAGTGTTCATCAGCCATTTCTCAATATTGACAAATCAAAAGAAGTACAGAAGAAGTCAAAGCAAAAGTGCAGCAGTTTTAGAAAAGGACAACATTAAACACAACATCCTGTAATATCATGCTGAAAGTTGCGTGCTGTTCTAATTTCATGATGATGCCTAATATTTTATTAGATTTACATATCGGTTACTGTATGCAGTTTCAAGTGCAAAGACAACAGCTGAGACTGAGGGCAATTTAAAAAGTCACCTGTGGGATGATGGACATTTTCTGACGCAGGGTGTGCAGACCGATCTCAGAAGTCAGAAAACCATCAATCATTATTCGTCCTTCAGGTTCTGCCAGCCGGAACAAGGCAGAGATCAGGGAGCTTTTACCAGCACCAGTGCGTCCAACAATGCCAACCTACAGTGGAGAAATGAGAACTATTTTTAGATGTGTAAAGACAATATATTGTCATGCTCCCTCAGGCTATTAATCATTTTTGTGCTTATTGTGTCATGTCATCAAGGGAACATAAGTACAATGGAACCACTTGTATCGTGTGGAGATAAAAAGAGATTGATGGCAAACATTATGTTCTACAACAAGCAGGTATAACAAATCTCTTTTTTTGACAGTAATCCCATGATTTTGGCAGATAGTGGAGAAAATACCAGATTTTTAAAGAATGTTTAAACATTTTAATGTTCTCGTATCTTGGATGTATCATTATATAAGTTTATTCAGATGGCATCGGGGAACCCATCTTGATGCCATCACCTGTATAATTTTGTGTTGGACCTTTTGCTTGTTTATGATTCATGGCAGCTATTTTAAAGTGTGCTATATTCTATAAAAGTGCTCATTTCATAGTCCAACAGTTCCACGCATTGCATATGCCAACATCTGTAGGTTGGAAATTTGTAGTTACTCATTATAACTTCAGTTCTATGATAACACGTGAAGCCGTTAAACAAGGCTCTATAAGTGTTACACTGTATGCTTAAAGCTATAGTGCATAGTTTCTGTCGCCCCCATGAGGAATTCTAAGCAGAGATGTATAGTAATGAAGTAGAACTATTTCACTACTGTACTTAAGTACTAAAAGACTGTATCTGTACTCTACTGGAGTTTTCTTTTTTCTCCTACTTCCACTTTTACTTGAGTACATATTTTCGATGAGTTTAATACTTTTACGGCAATACATTTTTTTATATGCTGCATCGTTACTCGTTACTGTTGTGAATTCCTCACGCTACGGAGACTATGTAGGTTACAGTGTATGTAGTTACAGCTACGTTAGTTACGTACGCTATCACGTAAGTTACGTAAGAAATCCCAGAGATCGATTATGTTTCTTTTCATTACGGTTGCCTGTTCAGAAGTCAGAGACGATGTAAGTTTGTACTCTTTCTATTTAGCTATTATTGCAGCAGATTAAGCTATTCCTGAGTTGTTTCAGTCTGAAATGAATACTGAATGTTAACCGTTTTACCCTGTGATGTGAAGCTGCTAGTTATCTGTATTTTGCTAGCTTGCTAACTTTCCACTGTACATCACACATGTTACTAGCTAGTGTGTGATACGTTTTTTGGGGCTTCCATCGTTACTGTGCTGGAGAGGATGTTCATTTTACTTGCACAGTGTGATAATTGTACATTTTATTTCAGTATTTGTTAATATTTGTTATTTTTAATATAATATATATATAATATTTGTTAATTCTTTTGACTACAGCCAAAGGAATTGTGAGTGTCCTTTAGGCTAAACATTTGAAATAATAAATAATATGATATTCAAACTTTTGACTGCTTTCTTTAATAACTACATAACACAATACTTGTACTTTTACTTTTAGTACTTGAGTAGTACATTTTAAAATAAACTACTTGCAATACTTAAGTACAAAAAATGTTGAATACTTTAGTACTTCTACTTAAGTGTGGTGCTTAAAGAGCACTTCAACTTCTTCTCAAGTCACTTTTTTGATAGAGCACTTGTACTTTTACTCAAGTATGGGTCTCTAGTACGTTATACATGTCTGATTCTAAGTAATGACAACACCACTGTTGTTGCATCCACATGACACAAGCCTTCCGTAATTGCGCACACGCCCCCACCCCTCCTCCACGCAGTTGCTAGTAGCCAAGGAGGACATGTAGGATTTAAAAAAACACGATGGACTCTTCAGAAAAGGTAATTATCTTCACTCGAGATTCTGCCACCGGACGACAACAATTTCTAAACACAGCCATGCAGAGAAATACAGAGTGTTTTGGTAAACTGATTAATTAGCTTTGTATCAACTCATTTGGCAATGGCTTTAATGTAACAGACGTTCATTAATATAAAAAAAGTTTCGCAATAAAGCTTTAACTACCCATCTTTTTGTATCTGTGTATTTAATGTACTGTACAAGCCACCCAATCAGGATGTAAGAGTACAAAGGCTGCTTTCAGACTGACAGTAGCTACAGCTACAGTTTACCTTCCCAGTTGTATAATGTTTTGAGTATTATAAACCCCTGTCTTGTTTTGGGCACCTGAGAAGCCTTCAAATTCACAGATCTGTTACTCAAACTGGTCTCCCTAGATTGTATTGAATGTCTCACTAATACTTTAATTACAATACTACAATTACAACATGTACAGGCTGATTTTTAGAGGTTATAATGTTTACCATCATAAACTGTCTTATTTTAGCATGTTAGCATGGTAATATTTGCTCATTTGCGCTAAACACAAAGTACATCTGAGGCTGATGGGAATATCATTAGTGTTGCAGGTGTTTGGTCATAAACTAAGTATTGGACATATTTGACCTGAAAATGGTACTAGATGTAGATGAACTACTAAACTTCATCCTCTGTGTCTAGTGGAAAAGCAGGGTCACCCTGCCATTAATACTTGCAGGTCTAGCCAGTGCCTTCACTGTACGGCCCATGCATTCCCAAATCATTCCAGGAACAGCTGTGTTAAACACACAGACCTAAAGAGGACCCAAACAGAACATCACCAGTCTAGATCAAACTGCGCAGTGTTTTTGAATGCTGAGCATACCCCATGGCAAAGACCCAAATGAAACCAAGAACCAAATGGAAATGGTGAAAACAATTACATCACAAGGCAAACCATTACTTATTCTACTGAACTGGGCTGCTGATGCCACACACTGCTGCCTGCCAACACTTGTTATATGCCATTACATAGCCAATGGCCAACTTTTGTTTAGCCAGGGGTTTACCAAAATGTTTTCTCCCTCTGTACCCATTTAGCTGGAGGGTTAGAAGGACCAGCTCAACGATCCAGGATCTAAATGAATGAACTTGTTATTAGACGTACAGAATGGGGTGTGGGGTTTGTGGCACAACTTAGATCTCCCTCTGTAACCACAACACTTGGGTGTACTGAAACACATAATAACTCTGAGCCAAGGCAAAAGCACAGTAAAGCTGTCTAAATTCACCACAAACAGAGAGAGCTATGCAGTGGGCTGAAATGGTCCCACTAAAAGGGCCTCAATAAACACAGGTGATTATTACATGACAAATGCAGGAACGTACCACTGGATGCCTTTACCTGGTCCAGGTAGGAAATATTTCAGAAGAGGAAAAAAATCTTTCCTTAACTTCTTTGTGACCTTATGTCAAGAGGATGTCACCGACACATTTACTGTGACAGTAGAATTATACCCTCTTTTGCAGAAGATACAGCAAAGAGTGCACAGACAACAGACATTTGAAGTTCTGACAGAATAAGCACCCTCCCTATAAAAAATAGTGTACTGTGGACGCATGCATTGGCTTCACCACAGTGCCAAAACATCCTAGACACATAAACCTCTCAGGACCCAAACCTAGGCATGCCACCCAGGTGGTAGCGAAGGTGAAAAAGTTTAGATGTTTATTATGAACAAAGATTTTCACACTTTGAATGTTTTCAAAGCAGTAGTAGAAAACATTGTTGCAAGCACTGACTCACAGATGGAGCTGTTGAATAGGAGCTCCACACAATTGGGTCATCCTTTCCTGGCAGAAGTCACCTCAATCTGTATTAGTCAACAAGCAGGTTCACTGTCTAAACGATTACTTGTATTCAGTCTGTGGAGGGTTTTATTCCTGACTGCAAAGCTCTTTGTATCTTTGTTTTGAAAAGTGCTATACAAAAAAATATTCTCAACAGCAAGTAATCACTTTGCTCTCCATAACCTGATGCCCAAGGCAGGAGGAGGAAAGGGCCTTGTACCATACCATGAATTTCAATTGTGCTTGCATTTGGTCCTCATGTCACAGGGATGGACCCCACAGGAAGAGCCACCTGCCCAGGCCTGGCCACAACTCCAACTCTGAATATTCAAATGAAAAGTGGTCAAGAGGCTGTTAATTTATGAGAGAAACAAAAGTCACTAACCCGTTGCTCATGTGGGAGCAAGGGCAGAGGGCAGGAAGGAGTATGATCCTTGCCAAGGAGAAAAGGATGCTGAGAGTCCTGGGAAGACATTTGCAGACTTTTGAGGAGATTGCTATGAAAAAAATGCCAAATGTTGCTAATGGAATTAATTTGAAAGTACTTAATGCTGACAGTAGTATGCTCTGCATCAGCAGATTGAGCAGGTTGAGGACCTTATGCTTATCCCTTTTTCAATAATATGCAACTCGTATTTGTGTGTCTACAGTATATGTGCATAACATCTTTTCATACATTCTGTGCAGTTTCCACACCCAAACCAGATAAACAAAGACTTTCATTTCATGATCCCTTTCCATTATGCTGCCTTGTTCTTCAACAGTAATGATCCATACTCATATGAGCGATAGACCCGTTTCACGGCAGACATCTTGACCTGTCAATTCAGAAAAAGCACAGGTGTAAATAAATAACATGATGGCTCCATTCCATTTAGTGTCCCTGTAGCCATGTCAGTGAGTGAGCATGCACAATATTGGAGCCCTGGAGCTGGCTCCTGTAAATGGGTGAATATAAAAGGATATTGACTGCTAGTACGTCAGTAGTAGATGCGAACCCAGAGATTTACCCGTCCATCCACCTTCTGTGCATTATAAGAACACCACACTACTACCTGATTGGCAGTAAATGAATGTAAACAAAAGGTTATTTTAAGCTATTGAAACTAATGACCAAAAATTTCTGTTTTTCTTGAATGCATTTGAAACAGCGTTCAGCATCGATCAGTCAGACATTCCTTGGCTTTCTTTTAAAAAAAAGCTGTCACGTTACCTTTTCCAGCTTACTTCAGACAAAAGATTGTCAAAGTTCATTTTAGAAATCATATTGTGCAGTTGGTTTTTAGCATAATGAAATGTAAAAGTGAGGACTGTGCATCATCGATTTTGTCTCGAAGACGAGTAATATGCTCTTACTAAGCTATTTCTCTCTAAACAATGGGTGTTATTGTTGTAGTTGGAGTTGTGAGTGGTTATATGATTATGTACAGTATGTGACTGTAGTGAAGGCCAGAGTGAAAGGATTGTGTACTGTAGGTGGTTGGTTTCCTTGTGAAAGGGTGTCAGGGGAACTGTCAGGATGTACAAAGCCTTTCCCCCCCATGGCATGTGGCAGAGATCCCTCCCATGGGCTGTCAGAGCCAGGGCCTCCACACTTATCAACCCATCCATTGTGAAATCAGCCGCCCTGGCCAACCATAGCCATGCAAAATACACCCCCTGCATTAAACACAATTTCAATCATCCTCAACCATCTTCCTCTGCTTCCCTCTCTCTCCTCCCTCGCCGCTCTCCCTCGGCCTCTCCTCTCTCTTATAGTGAATGAACAGTTGTCACCGTCAGGTAGCTCAAAATGCAAATTGGGAACAAATGGATCCACTTGAACAGTCTTAATTACATGATATGTATTCCATGAATCACAAATGGTATAGTCCTGAAGATTCAGCAGTACAATATGGTGTCCCTTTAATAATTGATTTGAAAATAATGCCACATAAAAAAGAATCACATCACGCCTTCTACACTAGCTGCATATCAACCTAAGTCACAGGCTGTGCACACCAGTAAGCATGCACAGGTGGGAATAAAGACAAGAACCTTTTCTCTGGATGTGAAGACAACAGTCAGATTCTTTAGGACCAAGCGCTCACTGGCACTGTAAGAGAAGTTGACTCTGTCAAAGGTGATGGAGCCTGCCTTGGGCCAATCATGCGGAGGCTGTTTGTCCGTCTCCCAGGGTGCTTCACTCTCCAGCTCGGCATACTCAACCACTCTCTCCACTGATGTCATCTACAAAAGATAAGGCAATCTTTTTCACAGAACATGTAGAAGTACACAATATGTTGTGAAGACAGATTTCTGATTCATACATTTTGCTCTTATGATCACTTGAAACAATTGAAAATGGCATAACTTCAGCTTTAGTAAACGTAAAGTTATGTTGAACATAAAACAGCAAACATGACATGTCACATGTCCTACTAGTATTTCTAATTTGACCATCGCAAACAATAATCTAACCAGTGAAGTAGCAGTCAATTTGTGTTTTAAAAGAGTACTCTAATAGTTTAGTATTGCACTTCCATAAAGTTGGGGGACCACAGACAACACGTAAAAACGAAGCAGCAGACGCGGAAATGTTGACTTTTAGTCTAAAGAATGAGTCAAAAACACTGGATCCTACATTTCCCACAATGCAACTCAATAGTGTCTTTCATTAGACCCTCGGTGACGGCCGCACATGCTGCCTCCCAACTGATTTAAATATCAGTAATCCTCTTGCACACACCTTAGTGTTCTAAGTTGACACATAATAGTTCATTTTCTTCTCTTTGACACTTGTTTGTTGACCTTACGCACATATATCAGCAAACAGATAAATGACACATAGCTTTTGTTTTATACATGATACTAGTATTGTTGGCAGTTCATTTCTATTTGTAATGCACACCTTTAGTTAACATCTGTACAGTCACACTTTAGTTTGACTTTAAATAACTTTGCCTTGAATCATTATAATTTCTATTTCTATTTCTTTGAGTTACGAGTGCTGAGGGTGTGTGCTGCTGCTGGTAGTTGGAACATCTTGACAGGCCTGGGCAAAAGATGTGCCCACCAAAGCAGAGCTATTAAATACAGGAAGTGGCTAATCAGATTGTACCAAGTTCCTGCCACATCATGGGGGGATGGGATTCCTAGTTTAGAGATTTTTTTTTTTTTAATATACTATATTAGTGTGTTAATGCTGAGTTAAGTTCTGTTAGTTGACCTATTTTATGTGCCCAGAATTTTGTTAAATATTTTGTAAATTGTTACATGAATAGGTATAGTAAGTGTTCAAATGTAAATGTTCCCACCATGTTCTCAATCTCTGCACTCTGTCTGACTCCCCACTGGAACATGCCTGTAAGTGTCATTGAATAAGATAAAGCCAGACCCACTGCACCTGGTTCCAGTCCTGTAATATCAGAAAAAAAGTAAACATACGGTCACACAGTCATGAGCTTATCGCCATGGTTTCACTAACAAAGTCTTTGATGTCAATAATGTCAAATGTTTTATCCAAATCCCATACAGTACCATCCCCCAGGTAAAGGCAGCCAAAAGCAGTGATGGTGACAAAAATTGAGCAAATTCCATCAAGGCGTACAGCAAACCAGCGAGAAGTAGTCAGGAATAAGAACCAAGCCTCTGTTAACAAACACACAGAGAAGATAATACATGTAATCTCTACTGTCTAAATATTGCTGATTTTAACAAAATAACATTAGTCTAAATGGCTTTGAAAGGGCGTGATAAAAAGTTAATATCCTTAACTGAAATATATATTTTTAATGCTCACCTGAGTGAAGATCTTGATATCCATCAAACATTTGCTGAAACCTCTGCTGAACCTTGAAGGCACGGATGGTGCTCAAGCCTTGGAGAGAGGAAGAAAGGTGGGAGAAAACGGGACTCCGAGCTAAAAGAAAAAAATATATACAGTATATGCACCTGTTAGCAAACATGCATCTGTAAAACCAGCTATCCATACATTCAACAATGACATTTTTCAACACAAATGCATTCCTTATAGTATACTTAGGACAGTTTTGAAGAGTTTTAATCCAAACATTTGCTTTTATGTAGAACACTGTTTTAGACTGCTTTTATGTCTTTAAATTCACTGTGTTTTTAAGTGAGTCATAATCTACCTGATGTGTCGGGGTTTTCTTCTCAATATGTTGACTTTCAGAAGGCATACACAAAAGAAATGTGATGTGGTAATCAATAGTGAAGTACGAACTGCGTCATACACACATTGAATATGCTTCTGATGACAAAGAGTTTGATTTAGGGAAAGGTTGCAATTGAGTGGTCTTTTGTTTCTATTTGTTAGGCTTACAAAACCAGAGACAAAACCTAAATGTTTCCTCTGGCCTTTTTAATAGAACCTTTGTTCTTTAAGATGATGGAACCTGTTGTCCAATGTACATTTGGGCTCTCAGCCCAGAATAAAAAAGATGAACTAAAGCCTTCAATAGCCTAGTCATGCCCACTTGGCATTTTTCCCCTTTGTATGTGATGTCATGAACTCCCGTCTCTTGAGGAAACTGCGTGTGGCCGAGCCATAGGCCACCGCCACCTTTAGCCTTTATGCTAATGACCACGACTTTCTTCAATGGTCTATTAGCATTCCTGTGGTCTGCTTTTGTCTCTTACCACAAATGGACATGCCCACCCCCCACCCAAATAAAATAAAAAATTACTGGTAGACTCTAGGCGCTTTATGTCTCTGGAGGTCTCCAGGAAGTAGCATCGCAGAAACAGGAAGACAGCAAGAAGTGGAGCAACAGGAATAAGGATCCAGGGGATGATGACGGCAGCTACTGCAATCACTCCGATGACTTGGAGAAAAACCTGGGACAGAAAGAGAAATAGAAAGGGGCACAATATTAAGCAAACAGCAACAGAGACAAAAGCTCCACTGCTGCTGTGTGGGCTACCACCAGGGCAGTGAGGCCTATTTCTTGAGGCTAAACAAGAGGAACTATTTCAGTTGTATTTGTGTGAGACCATTACAGACATACAGAAAGGTAACAGCAGGTTGTGGGACTTAGGTTATGTGACTCACAGTGTGAAAGGAAAACGACCACAGCGCTAATTCTCACTTAGTAGCAGGTGAGAATTTACCACTTGGCCACTGCAGCTCATATCCCTGGCTCCCTTGGGCTTTCCCTTCAACACTTCTGGCCTGTAAGCTTCCCTGGCAGAGCAGCCAGCCAACAGGCATGGCCACAGTGACTGGCAGAGGGCTCTGGGAACCACACTGTGGGTTTCTGATACATCACACTCAAACCACACAACCCTCAACAACACAGTGACTCATCACCCGTGTTAATGGCTCTGTGACACATCTAGACCAGGATACCAGAGCTGCCTAAACAGGATTGGAGGCAATGAGTCTGACGACACCAAAGCACCCACCAGTGTTTAGAATCTGGTAAAGTATCATTATGGTTAAATAAAATGCTTTCACCATTTCACATCTGTGGTGGTTATTATGTGTTCACAATTTTATACTTCTTCACTACCTTTGATTTTTTTTTTTTTTTTCTACTTTTAATCTTAGTTTTTTCTTCTTTCCTACACCTGTTATCATCTCATGACCCCTAAGTTAACTTTTAATGGAGTGTGTTGACTGTGTGATATTGATACTTTCACTTAAGTAAATAATGTGAATACTTCTTCCACCACTGTATACCGTTTCTTCTTCTGAAAGGTATACGGTGTTACATATTTCATATTTGATTGATAGATGATAAAACTGAAACCTCAAACCCTGAAATTAGACACATCCTAAGAAATGAATCCTATGACGTGGAGATTAAGATCATACTGTTACCTTCAGTGGTCTCAGACTAGCCCAGAGAGATGAAAATTTAATTTAGCACCTTAATTACGGATGTTATCTGCCACTTAAGCACACATTTAAGCATGATCACTTTCAGCGTAGTTTCATGATGAAAAGCTACACAATTCCATTTGCAGTTCAGATAAGAGGGTATTACTAGTCTAACCATTGCTGTAGTGGAGCCCACGCAATCAAACAGTGAGTGGAAGCTACTGAGCACAACTGATCCCAAGAATTTCACAGTACATAAGTTTCAATCTTAGCCTTGATGGAAGGCTACCAGACTGCAAAGTGAGATGGTGGCACACGAGCCATTACTGCATGTTATCCAGCCTTCCCCTGAGGGGATCTAACATTAACTGAACAAATGTCTTATCAAATATACTGTTTTGCTTCACCTTCCTGCTGCTGATTGGTGACACAGCGACAACGCTCATTCATGTTTGCCGATTGGTTCATTTAAATTCTAATTGGGCCCATTTCAGTCAGGAGCCACGAAGGTCCAGGACAGGCTTATCTGACAGTGGGGTCATCAGAAGCGACAGAGGAACAGGAACCATTAGATAGGAGTCTTGCCTCCTCCTGCTCCCCAGGGCCCGCTGTCGCCAAGGCAATGTTTGATGTGATCCATTTGCGTGGTCTGGCGCTTATCATGTCAGCATCGGGAACACCGTGGCCCCCCACCCACACTACACACAGATGACTCAGATAAGTGATCCTACAAGCACACACCTCACCCCCTCGGACCACATCCATATCTCCTATGAAACCACACAGGAACAGAAAACTCCCAAAGCCACATCCCGCTGCACATAAAAGTGGATAAAAGGATGAAAGGTTTTGTAAACAAACTGTTTAAATAAAGAATTACCGCTAATTGCTCTTTAGCAAGAAAAGAAAGCTACCGCACGCATGTGATTCAGTCATTCAGGCAAACTGGGCGCACTGCTGTGTCCAAAGACCATTGAGATCTCTGCTGACCCTTATTGCTTTATTTTCTCAATGATTCTATCAGCTCTTTGATGTCTAAATAAATGTAGAAAATTGAAGTTAATTGCTGTATTTGTGCTCAGCAATGATAGCGACTGTTGTTCCGCAGCAGAAAATAAACACTTGCCTTTAATTAAACATCCCTCTGGACATAAGGAATCAGTATGCTTTTTACAACCCCCTTTTCATCCTCCCTTTATTTACTGACAGTGTGCAATATTTGCCACTGGGAAAAAAGAAGTGCAAACAAAACAGGAAATGAGGGGAAAGCATGGCAAAGAAAATTCCTCAAAAGAAGTCCTCTGTCATCGCTGGAATTTTTTTTCACTCCACACTTTTCCTTGACAGAGGGGCACAATAAGTTGCAAGGGTCAGTGGTACTGAAACAAAACAGGGCTGTTCCACTCGGGCTCTGGAACAATAGAAGTGACCCAATCCATTCTACTCTGTCTTTGGGCTTTATTTTAGCATTAAATGCCCAGATGCTATTGCCTTTCTTTGGGAGAAATGACTGTGGACACCTCTTTCACATTTTCCCTTTCTGGGCCATTTTCACTTCATAAAGCTGCAGTCAATGTGTTTTGTGTGTGGTGAGGAGGGTCTGACACATACTATGGTGGTCTCAGTCACTGTCTACATTGGTGGCTCAAGTAGTCCTAGGATTAGGCCTTTGTGTGTCGTGAAAAGGTAAAAGAAGTCACTTATTTGGGCTCAGTCAAGCTGCAGATTTCCAAGCCCATTTTGGAAATAAGAGAAAGGCTTTGAAATGCGGTCTCTCTTTCTCTCTCTCTCTACTATAAATCACTTGTGTCCAGCAAATTCATTCACTCAGTCATTGCTCCTTTTACTTTCACTTGAAAACAACACAAAAACATTTTCAAATGTGTAAGAAAACAGCAATTCACAAATACAAAAGTCACTCACAGAAAGCACAGAATGCATTATCTTTCATCATATTGACACTTTGTTATGTAAGTTCCCAGACTCAAAGGACCCAGGGCCTGGCCTGTATGTCTGAGTCAGAGCAGCTAAGGTGCCCCGCAGCATCATGTGAGACCACACATACACACACTGGAATGAAAGCTTTTGCTGGCCGATGCTCGCCATCGAATGACCATGTGTGGTATTGCTAAGTGGCCAGTTAGGCATACCCATAAGCACACACACACAATGCTGTTTTCTGGTTTATTTTTACATTAATTTGACAAATCTTTAGGTGTCACTGGTATTTTTTTTCACCTTGTGCAGGAAGACAATGGCACTGTCATAAAACAATGCTCAAGGGGGATTCATGGCGCAGCCTTAATATTTCCACACAGGACCATCTCTTGTGTTTCTCAGTATAACCTGAGTAACGCCTGGAGCCAGTGCATTCTTCACTTCTTCCGTCACCAGTGTGGTAAAGAAGGAGAGAAAGCCGGTGAAATCCCATCCTATAGCACTCACAGTTACGTCAGCAGTTCGTATATACCACAAAGCCACTGAGAGGCCTGACACACAATGTGCCACAATATACAGACTCACAAAACGATCCACCCGCCAGTGTTTTTAGACAATAGCCATCTTTGCTGTGTGTTTGTGTGTGTATTCTGTGCTGGGATTCTGTCTGCATACCACACACATGCTCCCTTTTCTCACACACTCCAAACTATTTACTCTCCCTCCAGGTTTTACTGCTATAATTTATGATTCATGAGCCAATGTTTATGCATGTTTATATGCCATTAAAATTGGTGAGACCAGGCTAAGTCACACTTAAATGAAAGCACCTGTCAGCTGGTGTCTTAGCATGCACATGCTGACAAACTGAATTTGCGTGGATGGTTAAGAAGACCTATGAATGTAGCTATGGACCCGACAGTTAGTGGTGTGATTTGGTCAAGAGCCTTCACACAAAATCCTCCACTGAAAGACCCCTGTACTCACCCCTTATTGTCTTGCCCTCCTCCTCTGCCCCCTCTGTGAAAATAGAGGCAACCCAGGATTTAAAGGTCAAGTCTACACAAAAGCAGACAGTCCCCGAAGCCTGAGGTGTTTTTAATTGACATTTCTGTCTTTGTCCCCTGACCATAAAGAGAGAGGAGAAAGAGCCTTTTTCCCAAATACACTAAATTACTACTTGATGAGACCTGTGAAGAAAAATAGGGGTCTGGGGTGTAACCAGGTTTCCCCAGCTTGAGGGAATCCCCTTGTTAGGCGGTGATGGGAGCAGTGCTGAGGGGCTGTGAAGTGCTTACTCCACCATAAAGGCGGAGGCTCTGGTGCAAATCCCCACACCTCTCCCCATAGAGAGAGATAAACCAGTTAGGGCATTGTTTATGAAGTTTCACTTTATTCCCCACTGACAACCATTTAAACAATGACTATGGGGAAATGTCCCTCCACGAATGAGCAACAATAGTCAGGATCAGCAGCTTTTCTGCGCAGCTAATACTTTGATAAAAAGAGTGAAAAACGTCCTTCCTGAAAGCATTAAAGACTGCTTCATGAAAGCCACCTGCAAACAAGAGCAGAAAGCCACACAAACAAAAGTGTTCTGTCCAAAGGATGCCACCTTTGTCCACTATCACAATCACTTCCCACTTTCTGCTAGAGCGAACGACCAGCAGAAACCATGTGCACATGATATAGCCAGTCTATGATATAGCTAGTCTTATTTTGACAGTTTGCTCTTGAGTTATTAAAAGGTATTTTTCACTACAATACAGACACATGGTTCAAATAGTATTGTTTCTTGTATTCCATGATAAGTCAGGTAATAACTAATATGGTGGAATAGATGTCATACTCTGAGTACATATGTGCGATACAAGACTGTTTTTAGTCATGACCTCTACTTTCACTGGTTTCAGTTGGACCTATGTGCCTTCTACAAACTTATTATTTTACTCCAGCCATTATTCACCTTATTATCAAAATGAGGGAAACTATGGCAGACAAAAAGGCTTTGTGCATATGATCCTTTGTGCTTTCAGCATTTAAGATGGCTTTTGTCTACTGTGAGATGGGTATCTGCCACAAACATCACTCAGGCATTGTGGAGGGGGGATTCGTTTTCAGCGCGCCTTTGTTCTATTCTTTGGCCCTAACCAAAGAGCCACGCCTGCTCCTCTACCTCGAATTGTGCAGCGAACATTCCCTTCTTTGTGGTGCTAGGTGCATGAGCTGGCTCATCTCCGCAGGCTTTCGTGGGAGATGGCTGTCATGGTGGCACGGTGGCATTTGGTAACCTAACCTGGTTATGCACCAGGGTGGCCCTTGGCTACCAGGCCTAAGACTGTAGAGCATTAGGTGAATCGCCTTAAGAGGGGCAAGTCCCGCTCTGGATCTGTTCCAACTGACCTGTCCCCTTTTCCCCTCAACCACGCTTCCAGCTCCACTCCTGCAATACATCGTACGCCTGCTGCTCACACTTCTTCTCTTTGCCACTCAGCGAATTGTCCTCGTCACCCCCTCCTTGCCTCCCCACTGTTTTCCTCCAAATCATCCCCATCATCCTGTGACCTTTATTTCCTCTTTGGTACCTTTCTCTCTCCCAATCACTTGTTTAGTCTCCAAACACATTCTCTGAAGATGCCGCTTCTGTTGTGTCACACAGAGGGAGCCACGCCCTCAGCCTATGTGCACACTTTTATTAAATCTGTGCAGGCGCTGGGCCGCGCTGGCGGGTAATCCTACAGTAATTGTTTCCAGATTAGGGGACCCGGACCACAAAGCAGGTTTAGCCAGGCATGAAATGGCCTTCCCATGCTGCAGTGCCAGCGACCAAACCTGCCGAGGTGAGACTCACCTGGATAAAGTCCACAAACGTCCATGGGAGCAGAGAGTCCAGGTAACCAATGTCCTTCGAAAACCTGTTGAGGATTCTTCCTGGGAAACACAACACAAAAGCACAGATTAGATGACATTAGAGTAGATATATGTAAGATAGAATCACACAATTGAAAGCAAAATGTGGTCTTATTGGTTAGAAAGGTGTCAAGTGTATCATTTGTCCGATCAGAAGTAATATAGTAAAAATAGGGGAAACAAGATTATGTAATGTGTAATTGTATAGTGTGAGAGAACATTTGGAGTATTAATTGGATGTGGAATAACACATATAAGTCAAATGCATATACATATTCTTTATCCATTAGCTAATCATTCTGAACCCATAAAAACAATATTTAGTTTGTTTCAATTTCCTTCAGTCTCACTAGACTATTGAGCAACTGTTACGAAAGTCCCCTCCAATTTAATAGAAAAGAACTTATACACTGTCTGATGCAAAACACAGGCCTATCTAGATTAAACAATGAATCATTATTTGTCTAGCATTTCATAAAGACTGCCCTACTCTTGTCTGAATACACGAGGGAACCTTTTGTTTCCAAACAAAAGGGCAACAGAAGCTGCGTACCTGCCTTTATGCTCTGACTGGCTTTGTCAGTGACGTTAATTGAGTTGCCTCCAATTTGCTCAGGTGTTCATTATTTTGGCTGATGCTCTGCACAGGTGATGTGGCAGCCCTTTTTTGTGATTCTTTAGTAACTTTGCTCCCCTATTCTGATCCCACAACACATAAGATTATACTCCAGCTGCTTTCACACAGTGTTTACTACAGGGTCAGTGATAGCAAATTCCCACACTTCACCACCTAAAGGCAGACAAGACAGAAAGGCTTTCTCTATTTCTGTCCTTGAATGAAACCCTCTGACTCTCAGAGGCAGAGAAAAAAGTACCAGAGCAGTGCCAGCATTGCCACTACATGAACAGGGCTCAAGTCAAAAGACACAAACAAGCTGTACTGTAGATCTTTTGTGTGTAGTCTATAGTGTATTCCCTGTCAAAGCGTCTCCAAATTGGTGTCATAATGTTTAATACTGTACTTAAGCAACCCATTGTCTCTCACAGTGACACTAAGCGAAAAATAATATGTCAGAGGAGAATGTAAATAAAGCAGCACACACATACAGTATTTAGGGTTCAACCCCTGATAGAGTGAAACCAACCTCGCAAGCATGCATATGAGTTTATTTGAGCTCACAGAATAGGCCATGAATAAGGGTGGGACTTGGTACAGGACAGAGAGGAAACGGCTGAGCAGCACATTAGCAGAATGTGGCAGTATGGCACTCGGAGGCGTGGCAGAGCCATGGCACTGACCTAAAAGTTGCCTCCCAGCCTCCCAGTCAGTCCTACGGAGGTGGGCCCTGTAATCACCTCTCTCCACGGCCATAAGCAGCTTACAGCTTTATCCAAAATGCCGCTCCTGCCTAAAACATGCATGCAGACGAGGCCGGGCTCCCCATAACAGCCATTGCATAAACCCAGCCAGAGATTATTCCCCGCAACAATCCAGCAATGCTCCAAATCAGTACTGATTCAAAGTCAAGTGGCGTAAGCATGTTGTACACTTGGAGGCAGACTAATCTTATTCACAGTGTGAGTGCCCCTTTAGCATACAGACATCCCGAGGGGAGGGTTCATGCAAGGGGGTAGAGCTGCTACTATACTAGTGTAGAATATAGCTGCTTTAGTCTGGGAATGGGGGGAGTGCTTGTCAAACTGTGTTTGCGGAAGATCCAATAATAATTTATGTAATTTTACTGTCTAAGCCATAGATGACCTAAATTCATGCATATCTGACAAACAATGCCAATGAGAAAAGGGTAGGTTTCTCTGGGTTACATCATACCATGGTTAGAGGGTGTTAGAACAGAGAACATCAGCCAGCTATCAGCTGTTTGACAAGCAGCTCAGTCAACAGAGAGTTTCAGAGGGGATGAAGTAAAGACCCTTCTCCATCCTGCGCAGACTATAGAGGGGATATATTACAGTGGTGCAGTTACACAAAGACATTCACTGCATGGAAATGCCTATGAGGTAAGATCGGCATGGGACAATGGCTTCAATCACTATGGGTGGTTGTCAACAATATCACCTATTGTGTAGCGAGGGGTATAGACATTTCAGGATATCAGCAGCATTAGTATCAAACAATTTCTCATGGTTTAAGACTCCAGGGGTGATTTGCACTATTTTTTAGGCTCAGGAAATATCAAGCCCTTCCAACTAAGGTGGCCCCTTAGGTGGAGATATTAGGTGAGCAAGGCCCCCAATCACACTTAAAGAAGTGGAACAGTGGGGTCCGGCTAGAGCAGGGCGTGTGGCAAATCGCTGTTCCCTGTAAACATCAAGATAAGGGGACGACTCAGAGCCGCTCCATGTGTGGGCCCCAGTGCAGTTGGAGGGCCTTTCAGTCAGGGAAGTGAGATAATGAAGGAATACTGGGGAGGGGGCTGCCAAGGCTGGAGGTGGCACAGCTCACCTGTACTTCCATGAAGGGCCTTGGGGCCTGGGGCAGCCTCCCACCGCTGGCGCCTTGCTGCCAATACTAATACATTCTAAATCCATTCTCTTCGCTCACACTGACAGGCTCCTGCAATCTCCTCTGCTTCCCTTTCATGCAATTAAATAGTGGAAGTGCCGAGCGAGGGGGAGCCCTATCAGCCATACTGCACACACACACACGGCTCCATCTCCACATTCAATTTACACACCTCGATATCATCATCCTCTCTGCAGTATTTCCTCCACTTTGCTCTTAACACTCTTGCATTCCAGACCTGAAATACAGACATTCAAAACATTGCCTCTGTAGACACAATTAGAATCTCACATCACTGACTACAGAAGATCCAATGTTCCCTGCGTCAACAGCAACTGAGTGACACCTAGCACTGAGATGGCCCACTATGCCGATGTGAAAGGGGGACGGTAGAAGTGTGTGTGCATGTGTGTGTTGACTGAAGCTCCACTTCTTGACTGTGCTGATGAGCTGAAGCCCTGGCCTGCAGTCTCTGAGGGGATTAGCCCACTCAATGACACTAAATTACAGGGATCAACATCAGCTCAACACATCCACCGCTGTCTGTGCTGCTCTAACTGGATCACATTTGGATGAACAGCTGTAATAAGACTGTCCATATTGCTAAAATTGAGCAACATGAATATATTAAGTTATATAAATTAATATAGTAGAGGAAATAGCAGTCTGTAGTGTTATCAACATCATCTAGATTTCTTCTTATCAAACAGTATTGTTACAAAATATAAAAGGTTTTCATCACCACAAGCCCCAACTTGGAAATCAACTATTTCCACACAGCACAAAAGATAACACAGACACATGATACAAATGGCACATTCAGTGACTGATACAGAGGAGCTACAATGCCTCTTCATCAAACATAATTCACCACTGCTGTACTCTATTGTTATAAACCACATTCACAGAATAACAAATAGGACCTTTGTGCAGTGATGCTTGAAATGGTAACCTTTAACTCCGTGGACAGCTATCAAACACTTGGCCTGTTCAGCAGCAGTGCACCTATCACTTACACATGTAAACAGTTGTCAAATCCTTAACAACACATCAGCACACAGTTACAAATTACTCACACTTATTGCATGAGAGTAGTGGATGTGTGGAAGCAGTTGTGGTGAAAGTGGCAGTTATTGTATAAAGGGGGAAAAAAAAGAAGCAAAACATTAAGAAAGAAAGAAGAGTAAGAGAAAAACGGCAGAGCTGACAGCGTTTTTTTGTCCTGGTCTTTTCTGTTCGGTTTCACTCAAGTGAATAAATCAAAAAATACAGACCAGGAGAAGAAAATTTAAAAAAAAATGTAAATGAGTGAAACTTATTTAAATTGTTAAAAAATGTCATGGTCATGCTTAATCTACTATTGACTGGACTAAAGACAAAAGAAACTCACTATCTGGGACAGTTGTCTATAAATCCAGCCATAAACACTGTTGTTTGCCATCCTAGAGGCCAAGCTGCAATGACTGGACTGGTCATACAATGGTTACTGATAGCAGCACAACAGCAATCAGATAGCAGTGTCTGTTAAGCCTCTCCTTTACTGCGCTATTAAACAGATTATTACATTATTCAAAGTGTTTGTCCTCCTCCCCTGTGTAGATTACCAAGCAAGGCACACCCAGATAAGCCGTCAGGTAGTCCAATACGTAACACAACAGCAGCACTAGAAACAAAAGCCAAAGATTAAGACCTGTGGTGTTTGCTCCAAACACAGCTTTGCAAAGGAAAGCTTTGTTGCTGCACCCACTTCTAATACCCGACAAAAACCGCAAGCTTCTGAACACCCTCAAATCATATTTAGACTTGTGTTATTAGCTTATTATGACTCATTATACAGATACAAGTTTCCTTCTTGTTGAGAATTCCCACCCAAGCTGAATGTGCTGTACATGCATGTCACTATGAAGAGATTAGGTTGAGTAATTATCTGCTGACAGATGAACAATTAAAGTTATCAAAGTGGGCCACTCGACAGTTGACTTTGGATATAAATGAAACATTTTAGTGACATTATTTCACCTAATTAAAAGAGTTTTTTTTAATGAATACCACAAAGTCATAGAGATACAATAACAAGAAGAGCAAAACATTTTGCAAATGATTGAAACAAATCTTGAAATACTAAAATACTAATAATAAAAGGCGGCGCAAAACACGCCTGAAGAAAAAACTAGCAGCCCTACCTGAGTAAAGTCAGACGTATTTGGAGTGTTTGCACACTTTTTAAAATCGTGTCCATCTGCCCACTCCATTGACCCAGCAGATACAGCCTATAAAGCTAATGAAATAATCGAAGATTTCTGATACAGCGCACAAGATAAATACATCTGTATTTACAAAGCTCTATAGTCCAAACACAACACTGTCCAAGATCTAGTGCAAACAATATGTATTCAATATGATTGTTTGCTTTTTGTTCAAACTCACAATAAAAAAAGATAGGACTCTCTTTACTCATTTTTAAATACATTATGACTACATATTATGCCATATCACAAGGCTTTTTGACTGAATCGGCCTCTTGGTTACACAGGCTTTAAATCCCAGCAGCGACTTTTGTGATGCCAGTCACAATCAAATATTAAACCCCATATGTCCCACAAACAGAAAACCATCTTTGAGCTTGTATGACTGAAAGTACAGTTTTTATATTACAGTACATATTAGATCTTTTGATTAATATTTATCAGTTATTAATTATATTTATTGAGAAATTACATAAACATTTCAATAATATCATTATAATATGAAATCCTTGAATACAATTATTTACAGTTTTATATGAAAAAGATAGCATTTGAAAATATAAGTTATTATAAATTATTATATATATAACTTACAAACTAATAACTGACTATGGAGTTTAAAAGCAAGCGTATGGCTGTTTGTGAAGTGGCTCGAAACATAAGTCTGCTCTCTAGTGGTGAGATATTGTATCTCACCACTGGAGCTTCTACAGCAGGTCCCACTGGATGTTAACATCTCATAATCCCCACACATCATTCCTTTACCACCTTGGTCATGTTATGAATATGTTAGTAGTTATCTAAATGAGAACTTGAGAAGGAGGTGAGCCACTTACCAATTGGATTGATATCAAAAAAGTGTACAGGGGTCCGGAGGATGGCATCAAACATGCTGTTGTGTAGGGTTTGGGCCGCGCTCACCAGGACATTAAAGAAGACCAAGCTGCGAAGGAAGCCAAACACTACTGAAGTGGCTGTTAAACCTGACCAAAGCAGAGAGAAAAAAAATCCATCAGCACACTACAATGCTATCCTTGTAGTCAGCTATGCATTTAAGGTTCCAGTATTAAGCATGCTGAATGGCACAAAAAAAGCATATTTATTCTACTTGTGTTTTTCCTTCAATTATGCTTTTTTTGTCTTGAATGCTGATCTATCACTGTGAATACAAAAGTCTGAAAGAGGGAAGTGGCTGGGAGTCACAGGGAGACAATTAGAGCAATCCAACAGCAGAGAAAAAGAAAGGCACTGCTATCTCCCTGTACAGCTGAGGCCCATGTACACATACAGTACACTGGGCCTTGAAGGCCTTGGGCCACAGCCAGAGAACTGTGGATCTGTTCATTGAATGGCTGGCGTATTCAGAGCCTCAACAGTACACAAAAAAGCAATGTGCGCTTTGTGAGCTTCACCTGCGTAAACACCTAGGTACAGGTCAAGGTCCAGCCGCCGAGGGAAGCTGCCATTGAGGTGCTCTGTCACATTGATGTGCTTCTGTTCAGAGGCCCTGCAAGTCAGCGACAAAAGAACCAAAAATCCACAAGGACAAATAAACACAACAAAGAAAGAACGCTGGAACATGAAGGCACTACACAGAACACAATCTTCCTGTCCTGAAGCACAAGGTCAGTTTCAACAAGTGACAGATAATGCCAAAAAAAACAGTTTGGTTCAGTCGTCTTCTATTAAATCATCGACCATTTCCAGCCTCAAAATCAAAATCAGTCAGTTTGGCTTACAACACCTGCTATTCTCAATTTTTGAAAGCATTCATGCTTTTTACAGGGTGTAAGAGAAACAAAATCTTACCAGCGAGCAAGCCACCAGTCTTGTAGAACAAAGGTGATCTAAACAAGCAAACACACAAACAAATTAAATATAAAAAGTCAATTCATTAAATCATTCAATTTTGTCTCAAATTCACTTGAGATAAATATTTTGTATTTTTCCAAAATTTATAGAAAACACACACCAAATTAATTAAAGAAGGTGACTCACATGTGCTAGGGCATTGAGTAAAATGAGGACCAAGAGGACCAGGAAGTTAGCGCCTGCCCTGAAATACTTCACATACATACGCAGGCCGACGTTTCCTTCTGAGCGGCTTTCCTCCTCCATTGGTTGCATTGCCTACAAATAGACACTAGTGTCAATGCCAGCCATCCAGCAACACTTCAGATCAGGCAGAAATGAGCAGCAGGGAAAATGTGAGTAGCTTCTGCCCTCTAGTGGCTGTAGAATGCACACAAGCCTTTCCCTATACACATATGCTTAAAGCTTGATGAACACCATGTTTTCCAATTATAGCCAAGTTGTAGTAATTCGATGTTTCAACTATACCTACCACTGTAAGTGGCTCTGCTCCATCACTCAAAGAGTACAGAGAGGAGGAGAGGGAGGACATAGAGGACATTGAGTTGTCAGAGAGTGTATGGGGGAAGCGGGAGACAGTCCAAGGGATGGGGGTCGCGCCCTGCCTCTCCCTGTCCTGGCCCTCCTCCTCCTCCTCCTTCTTAAGCAGGGTGGTGAAGTCGAGTCCAGAGCTCTGTAACTCACTGTAGGTCCCCCGTGCCATCATCTGACCCTGGCAATGACAGCAAAGAGATGCAGTTAAGAGCACAAGAAGTCACACACATAGTCCTGGAAATTTCAGCATCTGTAAGTGACATGATATATGAGCCCCTGTTAATATTACTAATAAAAAGAACATTTATGTAAGTTTCTTTGCCTATGAATGTAACTTTTAAACTCTTACAGAAAGGAACACACACACACAAATCCCTCAAATGTGTTATATATAAGTAATAGAATAACATCCTAATTGAGGCTTTTGACAGAATGTTCTTGAATGTCTTCCGCCATGTTGGATGTATTCTGACAACAATAGTTACAGTTCATATATTATAAATATTTTAGTAAAAGTAATAATAGTCATATTAATGGATATTATAAAGTTAAATCATGCACTTCCCATTGTTTTACCTGCTCTACCATTGCACAATATATGCATATTTATTTTTTTGTTAACGATTGAAGCTGTGGCTGTGGAGTTTGGAAGGGATTGCTTGTAGTGACAAATCCACAGAGAATATTTCTGTGGCGACCAGGAGGTGCAGAAATGCAAACATCTAGAGAGCCAAACATGCCAATGTTTTCCTCAAGAGTCAAAAAAGACCAAACCAGAGCTAAAATGTCAGTAACTTTTGAACTTGAATCATCAAGCTGCTAGACACTCTGTTCCAATGAGATGATAATGAGCTGAGAGTGTAAGCACTGTATGCATTAGCAATACCGTCCAATTGTCAGCTTGTTCTTTAGTTATTCTGATACCAATTGGCCACAAATCAGTTAGTGAGGCTTCAACGCTAATCTGTTTGGGGACTGCTCTGTTATTGCCATGGTCATAGGTCACTTACTGCTGGTAAGCATGACTCTGCATGTCCTAAAGAAAACAGAGTGGTTTGTCTGACCAATAAAGGAGCAGGAGACAGGTACTGTTTTCTTTTGGCTGTGTCATTGTTGGAATCCACTTTAATCGCTGTGAATCCAAGATGATATCCTCAGGTAACTACAAACTTTTTAAAGCGACCTTGAAGTCTACAGAGGTTGACTGTTTGATACTAAAAAGATACATTTTGGGTGTGGTGTCACTGAAAAGTTATTGAGCTGAGAAACACAATGCAATTAGACATAGGCCTAAGTGATACTATAAGACAGTGAATGTCATTTTTACGCCATATAATATGATCATGATTAAAACTATTTAAATAGCAAATATTCAGAGTAAATGGAGCATCATAAACAGTAACAACTCTTTGGTTGGCTTATTTGATGCACTACTGTTTAATTACCACCTGAGCACTTTTCTTTACATGTAAACTCTTAGAAACACAAGACAAACACACACCTGCTTTAAGACAACAATTTGATCTGCAGCCTTCAGATATTGGATTTGATGAGTAACCAGGATACGAGGCTTCTTCCTCAAAAGTCCACAAATGCACCTGAAGGAAACACTTTTTACAACAAAAACTACTAACATATTTTCACCACCTGATTTTAACACCTGATTAACTGATATGTACTTTCCATTTGAGTTCTCCATTGACAAAAATGGGGAGATGTTAGTAACAAAACTTACTCTTCAAAGAGGTGCCTTCCCACCTCGGCATCCACAGCACTGAGAGGGTCATCCAGCAAGTAGATATCTGCATCCTGATACACTGCTCTAAAAGATGCACAAATATGGATGTTATCTCGGTCACTGACACTGAAAGAAATGTGCATTGCTGTAGTTATCTAGCACACCTTGCTAAGCTGACCCTTGCCTTCTGTCCTCCACTGAGGTTGGCCCCTCTGTCCCCAACTATCGCCAAGTCACCACCTGGCAATAGGTCCATGTCCTGAATAAGGTCCAAATGCAACCCTTACCAATCATTCACATTTACACTGGACTCACTACAAGCTAAACCTTCCTAATACATAGACTACAGAAAATGAAAATGCAGCGGGGCTGTAATAATCAACAGTGATTCTCACTCTCTTGAGGGCGCAGGCTCTCAGAACTCTATCATACTTCTGGGGGTTGAGCTCTTTGCCAAAAAGGATGTTGCTCCGAATCGTACCAGGTAAAATCCAGGGCAGCTGAGAAGTATATGTCAGCTCTCCTTTGACCTTGACCACACCACTTTCCTGACTCAGTTCTCCCAGGATGGCACTGAGGAGCGAGGACTGGCATGCACAAACACAGGACAAAAAACAAGATTTCAAAAACATTTTGGCATTGTTGGAGGCTTAAAATCACTTTCTTGCTGAGTAAGATGAGAAGATCAAAACCACTGGAACTGGAGGTAGCCTAATTAGCTAGCATAAAGTTGTTCACAAAGAGATTTTTACAGGCTAGCACATAACTAGCAGTAAAACACACATTGTCGTTTCTGTTTGTGAATAAATTAAACAAACAACTTACAACATGTTAATTAGGAAGCTTTAGAGGCGCTGGTAAGGTGTATTTTTGAACTTATGAGAGCCAGGCTAGCTGTTTCCCCCTGCTTCCAGTCTTTATGCTAAGCTAAAATAGATTAAGCTAATTGTCTCCCGACTCTAGCTCCATATCTACCACACAACCATGAGAGAGATATGTATCTTCTCATCAAACTCTTGGTAAGAAAGTGAGTAAGTATATTTTCCAAAAGACAATAATTAATGGCATTTCAGCTAACCAAAAGAATGGCTTTAATGAGAAATGCTAGCTCTACTATCTTACAGTAACAGTGTAATACAATAATCAATGGCAAAATTAAGCAATCTTGTTATTAAAACCAGTGACTTTTTATAAGGCATTCAAAACTAAAAACTCAGCACTGACTTAACTCTTTACTGCTAATACAATTGATAATATTACATTATTAACATTTTTGAGTTACTTAACATGTCTCAAGTTTATCATCATCGTGTGTGCATGACTATAAACCCAGGAATACAAAATAGACCTGACCTTTCCAGCCCCAACAGGTCCGATTACTGCCAGGAGCTGCTCTGGCCTCACTGTAAAAGACACGTTCTGTAAAGTTGGAGCCTCTAGCATCTGTAAGACAAAGTAAATAAACTGAAACCCTGTCATGGAGTAACTATTCAGAAAGTCTGTTCATGTCTGCTTTACTTACATAGCTCAAAATCAAAAGTTTGTCCCAGAGGCTTCACAATCTCTATAGCGACACTATCTATAAGGAGAGACACCATGCCCACAAATAATTCTCACCTTATCCCAGTAGCATATTAAATCCTGAATTTTGACCATACAGTCCTTCTTCTCTGCCACAGGAAGCCCCAAATGCTGAGGAGCAACTTCATCCAGCAAAAGAAAATTCTTAGAAGGAGAATTACATTCAGAGTTTCAGTTTCCACAGACAGTAATCAACACACACAAATATGGCCTGCATGTGGTGTATTTACTTGAATCCTTCTAATGCTGATGAGAGACTCAGAGACCTTCTCTATGGCAAAGGGAAAGAAGAGTGTGATGGTGAGTCTGACCGCTCCATAGAGGGAAACAGCCATAAACACTCTGCTAGCAGACAACTGGTTTCCTGTCAGCACGTAGACACAGACGGTGATGAAGACGATAATCTTGTTGGCCACAAAGAAAGATGCCATGTTCAGGCCACGCAGGAAGGAGCTTTTCATGATCTTGGAGATTTCCATTCTGTGCAATAACAAGACATGTTGTCAGTAAACACTGCAGGCCTACATGTACAGGTACATTATTCTCAAATGTATTGCAGCAAACAGGAGTATTTGTTTTTTACATGCTTGTTAATTAAGAGGACATGACACAAACATGTTAATAGATTTCAACGGAATTTGGTAAAAGGAAAGGTAGGTTAGTTATTGGTGTACCTTCTGACCTCATCCACCAATGCAGCAAAAGGCTTTTCCCACCCATACATCTTTATAACGCGGATCCCAGAAATTACTTCATTCATTGTGCGTATCCTTTCATCTGTTAAGACTGCTGTTTCAGCCCTAAACAACAGACACAAATTACAGCAATGGCCTGGCACCAGTGCAACACACAACATAAACTTAAAGTAAAGAAAATTATTTTCTATATTTGATCAATCTGGCGAATGACTACAAACCTGAGATTCGAGAACAACTGTCCAAACATAGTCTGTACTGGCATCAGGATGAAGAAGACAGCCATTCCCGCAAGGCATGATGGGCCAATCGCATACATCAACAAAAATAATACCGTTGCTGCTTGTAGAGGACCAATCCACAAAAAGTGCAAATATAAGGTTACCTGTTATAAAACGATGAAGAGGAAAGAATTACTGAGGTATGGTCTGTATTATTGAATGAGTAAGTCACATGTGAAATATGAATTTAAAGATAAACATAAAATACTTTCATATGATTACCTCATCAAATTTGTTAACATCATTGGATAAGAGGTTCACAATTTGTCCTGTGGTAGTTTTGGCAAATGCTTTGCTGTTAAGACAAAGAGCCTTTGCAGAACAAAGGTGTTAAATTAAGTCATACATACATACAGACATTTATACATAGATGTGTCATAATGACTGACCTTCTGATAAATCATGTGGCACATGGCCACACGAATCTTCATGCCTGCCCGCTGGACGTGGTAGAAATAGAGATGATGAAGGACAGCCAGAACGACGGTTAACAAGGAGAAGCCTGCAGCATAGCTGTAGGCCTCATAGACTGCAGCTTTGTTGGTGGGGTCATAACACTCAAAGTACTCAATTATCTTCCCAAGTAGCAACGGCTGAATGACTTTGATAACTTCCTGATAGAAAATGAAAATATTAATTGTTAATACAGCATTGTTCTCTGTAGACTTTTGGTTTCACTGTGAGATTGCACGGTACCTCTATAAAGATGTATATTCCAATGAGTGCGTATGATCTCCAATAGCACTGAACAAGAACTTTGGCAAGTCTGGGTGGGCACATATCTTTTGCCGCCTGTTGAACCTCTCTGTTCCAGTACCTTTGAAAAGTGAAAAGAAAAGCAATGGTTACTCCCAGTCAGTAATGTATAATAATGCACTGTTACAGTACTCACAATAATGAACTGTTGCACTACAGAATGTTTCTCGAAAGAAATCACAACAAATTCAGTTCCACATTTCAAGCAAAATCATTCATTATTATTATAATAATGTCTCGCTTGTGTGGATGTTAACTGACTAAGTGTGCATCTTACATTTCTACAGATTTTAGTGTGTAGCTGTCTACATACACGTTTCTACATGATAGAATATTTTAGAAGAAAAAAAAGTCTGGACTGTTCAGAAGCTCAAATAAATCATGAAGGTGCTCTTTGGAAGGGGAAGACAAATGTTCAAAAGAGGGAAAAAAAAAGAAAAGAAAAAAAGGTTTCAAGGCACTCCTCTTGCAAAAAAAATAAAAAGCCAGGCCACAACTTATCCAGGACTCAATGAAAACATTGATTGCAGTCCTTTTTTGTAGTTATGTCTCATTTATAGTGCTTTTGCAAAATTCATTTAGTCATATTTATTTTTGTTTTCCTTTTTTCTGTTTTGCACATCCATGTTTTTTCTTATTTTACTTTTATTTTTTTCTCTTCCTTGTATATATTTTTTAGAGCCATCTGGTGGTTATACTTTACATTTGTAACCTTTAATCTCACTGGCTGTTTGCTCAGGTATTTACAATTATCAGGTGTTAATAAATCCAACGTACATCTCAGTTCTCTTAAATTGCAGCTCCTCCACTTGCCTCCCTTCCTCGCGTCTTAGTTCGGTCCACCGTGGAAGCACGGGAGAGACACGAGGAAATTATGGGAGGAGAGAGGAAACGAGGAAATGTGTTTTAGAGGGATGAGAAGTCTTTTCCTCTGAAGCGTCACATGAATTTGTCAGCTGTATGGGTGAGGTTAGCAACCCTATTAGCTGCACCGCTTCTGGGAAGGCTGCTCTGGTGTATCCTTGCTCATACTGTAGCTCCTCGCTGATCCCTCCTCGATGCTCACTCCTTGTATTCAGAGCAGGAATAAGAGCTTTGAGATGGCCTTCACGAAGGAGGGATAGAACAACTTCCGGTTCAGCAGAGGCGCGAAGAGCTATCAAATATGGGAACTGAGATGCACCTATGGTGTCTATTAAAGGGTAAACTGTGTGTTGAGGGCTACACTCAAATGAAGGCCGTTTGTGCCGCTGCGTGTGGGTTGCTGGCCTGTTCTATTTTTTATGTACTAAGATTACGACATGAAATAGGCATTTAAATAAAGGCTTTTTAAATTGTTTGCAAGAAGAGTGCCTTGGACCTTTTTTCTCTTATGATAGAATATTTACTGAGGTACTGTAATCAATTATTTGTAGCACTGCATCGTAACGAGAAAATAATAGCAAGACTCTCTATATATAGCTTTTGCATTGGATTGAATTCTAATTGGATCTGAATTATAAAGAAAGAGCTTTGCTTTGTTGCTTAGCTCTTCACTGCCACAATTTAATACAAACCCCTCATTACTGCAGCTGCAATATCTAACTATTGGTATGTGTCATCATCATCCATCAATAGCCTTAGCTGTGAAGAACTTGCACTATACTCTTCCATTATGGCCATTGATCATCCCTCAACTGGATGGCATAGGCCACCTCTTTCTGGGTCTCTCCCACCCTGGCCTTGTGCGGGGGCGATGCTGACATTTTGACGCGCAAACACATAGCTGGAAATGACTCCAGTACGTACTGTAATGCCAATTATGATTCAGTAAGCTCTCATGTGACAGTTTGAGAAGTACTGTCTATACTGTATATAGGTGGGCTCTCCTCCAAGCACAAAGTGAAGTCTGACACCAAACCCCCTAAAAGTGGGTAGTCTGTCCCCTATTAAGAAGATGTCCAGGCTGATAGGTGCCAGGCAGTGGTGGGGACATCCTTGAGTCTCTGGTTGGCTATTAAACACACTAAACAGTGGAGAAGGGGGTAATTCCAATATGTCTGTGGCTTAGTATGTGAATAAAGCTCTGATTGTTGTTTGAATATAGTAGTTTTGATTAGTATGCTTTTGCTGAAGTGGTGAATTGGGTCTTGGACAATGCCCAAATCGACCATTTACTATTTCCATTCAGGGGGATTTCAATGTCAATTACTATACACCTTGAAGTTGCAATGATGTCAAGAATAAGAATCTGATCTAAACCTGAGCAGTGGACAGCCGTGCTAGTCAATGGGCAGCCAATAAGAAATAGCATGAATTAACATAAGGAGGTTCACAGGTGTGCATGGTACCAGACCACCTCATGGTAATGGTTGAAGATCAGCTGTGTTTCATCAGTCCAGAAGCCACATATTCTGGACACTAATCAAGAGAACCAGAGGTGTCAACTGATATATGATGGAGAATTGGATTCCTGTGCCTCAAAAACTATTGGATAGAGAGTGGACACTTTTCAAAATTGCTATCATGGAAACTGATGCTAGGAGTTGTGACCAGAAGGTGGTTTGTGTCTTTCCTCTTAAGGCAAGGCAGTTTTATTTGTATAGCACATTTCAGCAACAAGGCAGTTTATAGTGCTTTACATAAAAACATTAAAGAGCAGTTAAAAACAATTGAAAACATTTATAGAGAATATAAAAATAGCTATAATAGAATAAGACAGGTATGAAAATACAAGAATAAAAGTTACAGTGCAGTGTAAGAAACAGTCTAAAACCCCAACAACGGAAGGGGGGGCAAGCTAATCAAATCTAATCAAAATGTAATCAATCAAGCTAAAGAGGTATTACTGGCGTTCTACCCTGTTTCCTAGAATCTAAGCCTATTTATAGTATTAGCTACTTGGGAGAATCCCAGTAAATAAGGGTTTACCAACACAATGATAGAGGGAAATGAACATTGATTCCTCCTTTTCATTTGCCTTTTTTCTTGTATTTTATACCTGTATTTGTATAGACAAATTGATTTTTTACTCACTGTTATATTTATATTTGACCCTTCCCCCTGTAACAAACACTGTTTAACACCATTTACTGTAAAATGCTCTGAATTCCACCAACACAATGATAGAGGGAAATGAGCATTGAACTAAATTGATAAAAGACTTTATTCAATGTCTTACCATTGTAGCTCCTCTCCGAGTCTATCTGATGCATCTTCTGGGAGAACTTTATACATGTCATCTTCCTCCAACTTCCTCTTGTACCCGATACTGAACAAGGGATTCAGCCAACTAGAGAGAAAGTACATCAAAGTATGTTCAATAGTTGAAAATAATTATTAGTGTTCAAAGAAACTATGAAAACCTAGTTTGGCATAATGAGAAAGCGTAAAAATAAAAGAGATACAAGGCTTTCACCAGAAGACATTAATGCTACTGTGCATTATAGAAGTAGTCCACATGTACCATGTTTTGTTAACGTATACTAACAAAAAATGGTCCATTCTTCAGAATAATCTGTTTATTTATGCAACTGTAGCACACTTCCAAAACTTGTTTACTTTATAATTTATAGGTTTAGGCCTAATACTGTCTTTTTACTTACTTACTTACTTTTCACTTTAGCACTTTGTCTTTCTAACTGCCAAGAAAAGTGCCACAGTGTGTGGCAGCCACACGAATTAAGTTATTATAGTACTTTTACTTAACTATAAACAATAATAGCCCACTTTTTCATGCTCCATGCTACTCTACAATTCCTCTGCATGAGTCTGCCTGTTGGGATTTCAGACTTCAGGAATAAACGTTTAGCTACCGAGGAGCCTGACTTCTCTCCTCCGTGTGGGAACAGTGTTGTTTATGTTTAAGCATGGGCGGATGCTCAGCAGCTGCCTGCTATCACATCCAGGGGGACACACTGTCTTTTGAGTGGCCACAAACTGTCACACAGGAGAGCTCTCCATTCAATTAATGTCAAACACGGCTGTCACTACAGGCCGCTTTTCTTACCAGAAGAAAATCTTGGAGAGAAGATTAGCTGAAGCCGACGGATTATCCTTCGCCTCCTTCCACAGTGGTTCCATGCCCCCCCCACCCCACCCAAAAAGTAAAAGCAACCTGAGGACTTTCTCTGCAGTCTATGTGGCAGGGAGCTATCGACAAAAGACTCAATGGAGGAAAACTCTGACTGCACAGCTGCTGTAAAGTCCAATGTCTGTCAATATCACACCTACTGTACAGACATTGAGGGCAGGATTACTACAGGACGCAAAGCCGTGCTGTCAGGTGAGCGCGGCGCTGCTTAACCCCGCCCACCGCCTGGGGATTGGCTGACGGTGGACTCAATCACTTCCCAAATTTACGTTCATGTCATGAGCTCTGTTCTTACCCAAAGAACAATTATGTAGACTACACAAATGTACTGCAGTAAAAGTAATATCATCCACATTGTATCAGCAACCAAACTACCCATGCAGAATATGACCTTATAGTGGTATATATATATATATATATATATATATATATATATATATATATATATATATATATATATATATATATAAGGCAGACTGTACACATATTTCCCTCTGAAATGGAGTACAAGTATAAAGTAGCAGAAATGTGTACATAATTGTGCTTTACAGTACTTGTGTAAATGTACTAAGTTACATTTACATCATGTGACAAAGTGGGTGATGCACTCACTACTTGTTTATTGTGCTTATGTACATTTGTCCATCATTTTTACTTTTATATTTTATTATTTGTATATATTTTTGTATTTTATTTGTTTACGTATTGCAATGACTGTTTTGTAAACTACTTTTTTGAAATAAAGTTAAAAAAATCCATATTTATTTTACACATTGCTCTAGTTATTGTATATTGTATTCATTTCACACACAACCACTGTTTAGTCTCAGTTAGATTTATTAAGTTGCAGATTTGAACAGTTAATTGTTTGTTTCTTCATACTCGAGTATGAAGAAACAAACAATTAACTGTAAATGTATGAAAATTTATTATTTGGATTAATAGAATATGAATTCTTGCTCTCAATTTTACCCGATCAATTCAATTAGTATAAATCAAAATGTTCCAAACCTTTCTGATATACTGATTACTGTATCTATTTCAAACTATTAGTTATAAGATATAGTTTCATCTATAATTGAATAAGCCAATGGAAAGTTGTTTAAACTTCACAAGGTTTTTATTTACCTTTCTTCTTGAATTGTATACCAGTGTTTGTGTAGAAAAGTTGATATTGGCTGTTATATTTATATTTGACCTTTTCCCCTGTTACAAACACTGTTTAACACCATTTTCTGTAAAATGCTCTGAAATCCACTTCTGCTTGATTTTCTACCAATAAAGATGTGTATTTATTCTAAAAAAAAATTCCACATACTCCAAATGCAGCTCTAATACATTTGTACATCTTCAGTGTTACGCAAACATGGATATATTTTTGGTTTGTATTTTTCCCATTCTGTAACAGAAAAAAAAATTATTTAAAATAATACTAACAAGTCAACAATTGCAAGATTTGTAATCTTTCTGGCATGTCTTAGTTTTCCTAATGATTTCCTGTATAACTCAATTGAGGTCCACATTACAGCTGATAAAGTTCTGATGCCGCCTTCTCTTTTGAAAATGACAATCATTAGTTGACAGTCATTCAGTTGCTAATGATGTGTCCTAGATGGACCAGTAACTGGACTTTGTCACATTGCTTCTTATTTTGAGGTTTGCTGATTACTCCTTATTTATTTGTTTGTATGATTTTTTTTTTTTTTTTAAAGATAATTTTTTTGGGGGCTTTTCCCTTTATTTGAAAGTGGATAGACATGAAAGGGGGAGAGAGATGGGGGATAAGACGTAGCAAAGGGCAGCAGTTCAAATTCGAACCCTACGCCGCTGCAGGACTTAGCCAACATAGGGCGAACGCTCTTACTGGTTGAGCTAGAGGTCACCCCTGTTTGTATGATATTTCAATATTGTATTGCCTTTCAAATACTGCTTGCCAAATTTGAATGACTAACTGCCAGCTCATGCTTCCTTCCTACTATTTTACTGTCAGACACCTGTGTCCATCCCTCGTCACTAGAGACACAGACAAGATGTCCTGTCTGTAAATCATCTCAGTGAAACACATGTCCACAGTATAATTTGCCTGCATAGGGCAGTATATTTCTTCTAATTTTCACGAATGTGCTAAAAGACTGTCTTAAAACTCCAAATAGTCATGCTTGCAGAATCTAGCTTTTCTCAGCGACCTGGCAGGGCTGGGTGCCACTATTGGTGCCACAGTGTCCAATGAATGGAGGGCCATCAGCCGTGCATTCCTAGTCATCACAGCAACCTGGATGCTCCAGGGTCTGTGGAACAACTGTGCTGGAAATGCCCTTGGAGCTCTGCACTGCATACATATCCTTCAGCTGGAAGGTAAGCTAAAAGGGTCTGAGTTTCACAGTGACCACATAACAGTATCTGTCTGTTCTCACACTGTTGCATGTCGCATTTGTCTCTCCCAATATAGTGGTTGGAAACACATCTAGTGTGTGACCATAGCCTAAGACCTACAGCAAGGTATTGTATGTAGGGACTGTGGAGGTGCTTTATGAAATATTTCTAATGTGTAATAATAGTGTAACCTAAATATTCTTCACCACAGAAACAGATGTATCACATTGGTTTTACAAGCATGTATCAATAATTTTTAAGATGTTGTCAAACTTCTATCAAAACTCAAACTTAGCAGAATACATTCAGTGCATATTTTTACATATATTTTAAGGTGCAGTAGATACTCAAACATTTGTTCCTATAGGGCCATTACCACTTTTGCAATTTGTTTATTACATAAAGTAGTCTTTGAAATTGCTATTGAAGTTTACTGGGAAGTAAAATGTTATGAAAGACGGAATTGTTCAGTGATGTGTTTTGCAAATAAATCTTTATTTTAGGTTCATCATAAAGTGTCTTTTATAGAGGATACAGTCTGACAGCGTTCTGTCAATTTGTCAGTGAAAGAATCACATTATCTTTGTTTTAAAAATGACCAACATTTTCATCTTGGGTTTCAGATTGTCTTACTTTTCACTCACATGCCTATTTATTTTTCTTTTTAAATAAAAACTCTTAAGTTATACCTGTTTCCATAATGAAATATTATTATTATCTTTTACTATGGTCATTGCTGCTATAATCACAAATGACTTGTTACCTTAAAAAATGTTTATTTCAGATTTATAGCAAAAATAAAACACCAACAATTAGACACCATTCAATTCAAAGCATAAAAAGCATTTGCCAACCCTTTTAACCCATATTTTATGTATTGTATTGCATCATTTACTTGATATTGAAGACATTTTGCTCTTATTGTCCATAATTAGTTGTACTAATTAATTCAGGTATATGTAGTTATATATATATATATATATATATATATATATATATATATATATATATATATATATATTTTTATATACTTTTCTTTTTAACTAACAATTGCAGAGTGGTTTGAGATTCCCAGCTCCATCTGTTGGTGGCAGAAGTGTGTTTGCAGAAACATTAGTATGTATATCCACCAGATGGGGCACTATTTCACATTAGAAAAGCTTAATGAAATATTTATTTGGGTGAGTTTTCCCTTATTGTTTGCTTTTTATATGTGACATCTCACTTATATTTTTAGTTGTCCTTTTCTAAATGTATCAACACATTTCTCTGCAATGTAACAGCATATTTGTTTCCTTCGCATGCTGTCAGATCAAAGTAAGTGACAAGCTGTTAATAAGTTATCTAAATCCTGCTATTTTAGGTCTTTGAGGAAGTTACTGCACTCTTGTTAGTGCAAGGTGAAAGGTAGAAGGTGACACATTCACTGCTGTTTCCTATCTTAAATGTGACTGTGGTTTCTCTAGACTGTTATTTTTTAAACTCTTTTAATAAATAAATCCAAAGATGAGTGATGATTATGTGAAAATAAGTATGTAATGAATGTAATATGTAAAATAATAGAGACTTTTGTGAAGCTTAATGTTGTTGTTTTTGTTGAGGCTGTCAGGTGCTGGTTCCCCTTATACGTAATTTGTGTGTGGTGTGAATGGACAAATTAGCAGGAACACCTTACAATTTATCATTGGCTCATACTGTACATCCATAAAATAATGTATGATGCATTGTTAGTTTAACCTTACCGTGAAGTAGGAATGGTTTGACCGCTGACACATTTTACAGGTTAATACATTAATAATGTAACACACCTCAGAATGAATACTATATGTTTGATACCTAAGTGCATTTACTTTTACTTCAGTAAACATTTTACTGCAAACATTCTGTTTTTAACAAAGTATTTTTCCATAATGGTATCATTACTTTTACTTAGTAATTTGAGTATTGGACTTCATGCCCATCACAGTGATAGGCCCATTCAAAATATGTACACACACATAGCAAAGAATTAATCTTGCATGCCTACATTTGCTTTAATTTTGAATGGCGTTACTGATGTCATCATGATACTTTCAACATTCATAACTTTCAATCCCCACAATCTATGACTGTGAGTCACAGTGACGTGTACTGGATGAGGGGTTGGAAGGAGCGATAATAGACCATTGGCCCCTTGTTGATATTTAGGGCCAAACTCCTCCCTACAGAATAAAACAGTCCACAACACATTAACTATCAATTGCAGCCTATCCATTGAACTTAGTACATAGTGCAGAACATAGCTACATTTTCAACAAGCCTTACTAGCCAGGGAACCATTATCAATTCCAGGTCTCACAAACTTAATTGGCCGTCACACAGTGTGGAGGAGTCCTCTTTGCAGAATGAGCAGCATGTCTCAGGAGATCTTGGCCTTTTTATTAAGCACTTCGGGATGGGTGCTGGTGTCTTCCACCTTGCCGATGGAATACTGGGAGGTATCTTCAAATGATGGAACAGTCATCACCACAGCTACATTCTATTCTAATCTTTGGAAGACCTGTGTCATTGATTCAACTGGAGTCTCTAACTGCAAAGACTTTCCCTCGTTGCTTGCATTGAATGGTCAGCTTGTTTTTCCCTTCTCATTGAATTCTTGGTTTGGTTCTTGGATTTATGGAGTTTTCTGTTTGTTTTTCCGTCAAAGAGTGTGTGTAAAGCCTTAAATGCTTGTTGTAATTTTTCAAGTGTTGATTCATCCTCAGATTCCAATTGCAAGTGCTCAACCTTAGGTCTTTCTCCGTCTAAGTTTTTTTTATATATATATATATATATATATATATATATATATATATATATATATATATTCAAGATGATACTCAGGATTAATAGAAATCCTAACACCTAATGCAAGTCTTAAAGAACCAACTCATTTACCTCCAAATATGTCAATGTTTAGCCTTTGTTCTCTGAGCTTGAAAGCTATAAAGGAAATTTACTGGGAACCTCAGGCGGTTTCTCCCACGGCTGATTAGTTTCAGAGGTTAACTTCCAAGGTAATATTTGCCTCAAAATCACATCTGAATAGGACATTTCATACCAAGTCACTCTCCGCACTACCAAAAAAGTGGCTGAAAACAATTAGAATTATTCATGACAAATTGCATTTGTTGCTTAATGTGTAAAGTAGTCACTTGCCCAATGACCTTGCGATGTGCAGATGTGAGTACAGGGAATGCAAAACCATAGAATGGAGCCACTCAAAGTAACACACTTTTGATTGTATATAAGTTGACCTCTATCTATGTTTGCAGGCTACATTCAAGCATGCAGGGGATTGATGATTGCAGCCGTCTGTCTGGGTTTTTTTGGTTCTATATTTGCCCTTGTTGGAATGAAATGCACCAAACTTGGAGGAACTGACAAAAACAAAGCCAGTATTGCCTGCTTTGCAGGTGTAATTTTCCTTCTTAGTGGTAAGTATAGTGAAATTGTTTGTATGATATCTGTAAATATCTATGTGATCTAATACGATTCCCTATTTTTCTTGTTGTTCTCAGGCCTCTGCTCACTTTCATCATGCTCCCTCTATGCACACCGGATAACAACAGAGTTTTTTGACCCAATGTTTTATGACCAGAAGTAAGAACCATCTGACTGTACAGCCAGTGTTTGAATTTAACTCAACCAATTAAGAAAAATATCATTAAGTTGGTTATTGGTCGTTGTCTGTAGGTATGAACTGGGAGCTGCGCTTTTTATCGGCTGGGCAGGTTCTATCCTCTGTATCCTCGGAGGCAGCGTGCTCTGCTTCTCCATTACAGGTTCTTTTACCAAAAGGTTAGTTTGAGTAACACATACTATGTTTACATTATACAGAGGATACATTTATGAATCAATTATGTTGAGCCATATATGTGTTTGATTAATGAGGATGAGTCTGTGTTCTGTTTCTTTACAGCCACAGTCGAGCAAACTATATCTACAAAGGTGCTGTCTCACATTCTCATATCTCCTCCCGCCCAAGAGGGCAGGCACAGTCTGTAAACCAGAGGCCACCTCCTGACTGCAGCAACTCCTCCAGGATTCAGCACTTTGATAAGAATGTGTATGTGTGAGGTATGTGAATATAAAACACTATTAGCCAAAGCCACTGGTGAGTCTTAAAAGATACAGCACACTGTATGAAAGTTGGTGGTTTTGTCTAACAGGAGCAGCATTTCCTGATATTAATCCGTGGCTCACCAAGAATCTAGTTTGGAATATTTAAATGTTTTTTTTTTTTTCCAGGGATTTGAATTTAAAGTTGTGTGATGCAGTTTACTCTCTAATGTTGGGGGATTTCTATTTTCTATACAGCAGACAACTTCTGTATTTGGCAGTTCTACATATTACTGTGCACTGAATGCTCAGATTATGTATGTATTATGATTAAACAGCTCAATCAAAAACATTTTGTCCAAAATGGGCCTTTCTGATCTCATTTTTACATAATTGTCCTTTTTTTTAATGTATGTGGCAATTAAGTGTGTAATATTTTGTAAGACATTTCCTTTGTTGATTGAATATTTAACTGTAACTAACCTGTACATGTTGTTAATCTGTGATGACAATATTTCAAACTTTCAAACACAGATTCTTTTGTTTTCCATGGCATAACCATTAATTATGATTTTGTAGTAAGCTAACTTCAAGAAGATCAGAAAAGGACTGCATCTTATCATTGTCTGATTGACATGTGTGGTGAATGATGAGAAGGCTCTGTTATTTAGAAGAGTGTACGGTATGAGTAGAAATAAATAATGGTTAAAAATAGTTTCAGCTGACTATAAAGTGTTATTTCGTCAGTGATTACAGCAGGTCTGAAGAGGGCAGCAGTTTTGCACTTTGTGTTATGTTCTTTAAGAAGATTAGTGACATTAACCCATTTTATCCTAATATTATATTAGTGTGATGGACAAAAGTAATACAACATTTCAAGGTTGTTACAAGCGTGGGCTTTTACAATGTAAATTCATATTAAACATACATACCATGGGCTGCAAAAAGATGTACACTTGAAAAAGTAGCTAGAATTGGTTTGAATGCTTTCAAGTGGGTGTCACACTCCAGAAAGTTTACAGTAAACATCTCACACAATTGTATATAGCCCTCATCAACACTAAGGCACATGGCACAGGCACAATGTCATTCTGTCCTGACACAGGAAATAACTCATGATCATGTTTACCACCGAGTAGACTTTTAATGTGTTTTGTGCTTCTACCCAACTGAGTGGACACTACCTGGTTTAATTTAGTGATTTCAGAAATGAGGAAACGTCTGATCCAAATATTTGGCTTCGTGGTTTCATCACTGGGATGGCTGTTTGTGCTGTGCACCATTGGAATGGACTTTTGGAAGATCTCTCCAATAGGAGGACAAGGAGGTTCATTTGTCATCAAAGTGGCCTGGTATTCATCCAGCCTGTGGAAGGATTGTTACACAGATTCCACGGCTGTCATCACCTGTAGAGACTTCCCTGCGCTCTGGAATCTCACACGTAAGTGCTTCACATTTTGCATGTACCTCAGTAGTAATGTTTCTAATACTATCTCTGTCAGTCTTTTACTTTGAATGAATAGAACGATTTGCAGACCTGTAATTCAACAGGCAGAACATAGCACAGTTATGGATACGTGTTCACAGTGGCACTGAGTTTACACCAGTGCTATGTCAGACTGTGTGACCTTTGAAAAAAAGAAATATAATACATAATACATACATATACATAATTCTTGACTTAGAAATGAAAAGTTGAATTCATAAGCAATAAAATGCCACTTAGTTATTTTGCCACTACAGCTTTACTTGGTCTGGTATGACCAGTAGGTTTGGTTGCTAATGTGTTGAAACTGTAGCTATTATATAGTATATTAACATAACTGGGTCAGGCAGCTGGCTTTATGGTTCTTCTCTATGTGTCTACTAACTCTTGAATATAAAGAGCTTGGGATGTTCTCCAAAGAGATTCTTTTTCAAACACAAATCAGCTTCTTTTCGGTTCTGAAATTGAACACTGTTCTAAAAATTGAACTTTTTCATTTTTTTCTTGCCTTAACTTTTTCTTTTTGTTTCTCACAGCTTTTATACAGGGAGTACGAGGATTGCTGATATGCGGGGTAGCTCTTGGACTCATTGGTTTAGTACTTTGCTTTGTTGGGATGGACTGCACTTACATTGGTGGAACTGATAATACCAAGGCCAAACAGCTTTTTGCCGGAGCAGTGTTTCATATTCTTGGATGTGAGTACAAAACACGCATGTTTGTCCCTGTAAATGACAGAAATGTTTTGCCCTCATTATTTCTAAATATCAACAAAACTTCTGCATGCAGGTGTGTCAGATTTTTCTGCCTACTGCTTATACATCAACAGGATTAACAGAAAAGCCTTCGCTGGCAGTGTTGGGTCAGGAGAAATACGGTACACTGATCTACATTACCATATTGGTTAATTGCAGAAAAGTCCAACTTGATTCCATAGTAAAATATAAACATCTGATGTACAGTATGTACAGTATGTACAATGTATCATGACTTTTTGTCTCACATTTTAACTTACTCCAGGTATGACCTAGGAAATCCCATATTTCTAGGATTTGTGGGATGTTTTTCGATCCTTTTAGGGGCTGTGTTATACGCTGTTACAGTCTACCGAGTACTTTGCCCTGAAAGGTATTTAAATTCATCCATCTTTAGCCTTTTTTCAGTGACTGTTGAGTTCATGCCACATTATTAACTTCGACAATGTTTTGGTATTACAGTGAATTGGATTATGCCTATGGAGGAGGCACGTACATGGCCCCTCGCTCCAGAGGAAGAACCCTGTACACCGGATACTACAAACCCTCCAGGCAGAATGGATCTTATATGGGCTCAGGGCCTTACACTGGCACCAAAATCTCAAAGCTCTCTCAGACAAGACCCACAAAAATTTCAGAAAGAGATGCATTTGTGTAGTGGCTCAAAGCTCTTCTTTCATATGTAGTTTTGTTTTAACAAAAAATAGAAGAACACAACAAGACAAAGTAGCTCCAAGTCTGATTAGGGACTGTTCGTTATTTAATTAAGGGGCCACCGGAGGAGTTTTGTTGCCTCTAAGCCAAAAAGACTTGACCCTCCCCTCCTCAGCAATAATTTTTCTATGACCCTCCAACATGATTTGAAAAAGAGGCATGACCCTCCCCTTGCATGCAAGTTTGCATTTAACAAAGAAGTACAGATGCCATTTGATTTGTTACAGCCATGACATACACAAGTTAACCTCTGCATTCTCATCTTACACATCACACTTCTCAGTTATGGTGTGGTGGCCATTTCAGTAGATTTACTCACTAACATTGTTGTGCAAACACAATAAGCATGGAAACTAAATGCACACTTCATGCATTACTGCATTACTTCAAATACTAAGTTACTCCTCTAGTAAACTAGTATTCATATGAAATAAAACAATAAAACATTGAGACCATTCAGCAAAGGCCACTGGGAAATAATAATTCAACACTGGTTGCTATGGACTCGTCACTAGGCTTCCTCAGTCATTGTATATTTTAGCACATAAGTAAAGGTGCCGAAGCTGAACATTATATTCCAAAACACATATGTTTATTTTGAAAGCAGATTTTAAATTACATTGTAACAATTTAACAATTCGCCCTTATGAAATCCAATCGCGGCATGGCTGTCTTGGAACGCAATTCGGCAGTTCTATTTCTCATTCTCAGAAAGGTGAAGTACTGCTACTTCTGCTACTTGGGCGGAGTGATATGCTTGCACCTGAGAAGCACCGGACAGAGAGTAGAAATGCTTCGCTTTTCTGAGACTATAGTTCCCAGTTTATATACGGTTAGAAGATGGCTGTGTCTCATGTGACCTTGTTATTTGTACACACTGTGACTATACAAATCACAACATGTAAATAGGAACATGTTGGCGTTATTTTGTCATTTATTCGGAGCAGTAGGCTAGTTAGAACCGATTACCTTCAGGATCCGTGCTAGACTAAGCTACTGGTGGAGCCGTCGGAAAGAGCTACAACGCGCACGGAGATGAGAAGGGTATGTATGGACTTATCTAACTCTGGGGGTTACGGTGAATAAGCTAAAGTTCCAATAAGTTGGCGTGTTCCTTTAAATTCAACTAAAATGTAACAGTGAATAATCAGTGTTCGACCTACAGTCTGTTGAGATGCCTCTCCAAACGCAGAAACCAAGCGCAGTCACACCATAAAAAGTTAAGACACGTTGAGAAAAAAGATCCGTATTTTTCCGTAATCCAATGACACGGAAAAAAAAGAATCCACAGAGATCAGTAGATCCACAAACAGAGTCACGGTGTGTCCAGCAAGGCCTATACGAGCGTCACATTCACCAGCCAACTCCAAACAGGTGAACAAGGTCTCTCCACTTCGCCGTTTAAACAAAGTGGAATAAATGTATAAAAGTCCAAATCTACACAAAACCCGCAATCAATTAGTAAGCTGACATCACATTTATATACATGGCATTTAGGAAACCTTTATTGCAAGTTTGGCACAGCAAGATGTCCAGACTAGTGCAACAGTAATTTTTGTTTTTTGCGTCCTACTGCTCCCATCGTCAGCCAGGTAATAATGTTTTTACTAAAGCAGTATATGAAATCTGATGTATTACCTACCACCATTTAGTTGTTTTGTGTTATTAAAAATATTTATAAAATATCTGGTCATGCCAGACGTAATTATTCCACTCATTTTTTAAACAATGCAATTACCCGTTTGAGCCAACAGGGGGGCAGTGTTCCTCCTGCCCCCCCAGCCATCACCGCGTATGTGGTCAGACCCATCTGCTAGGGGGCAGAGACTGAGAGCTACATGGATAAATATGCACCAAACAAGCCACTTTAAAATTTTGCTCTTTTCATGAATACAAAAATTGGGTGACCCTCCCCTCAACAAAGAATAAAAAGACATGACCCTCCCCAATTTTCCTCCAGTGGTCCATTCCATAAATACCGAACGGTCCCTTAACTATTAATTGGCATATCGCACTGTAGATAGAATGAAAAAACCCTTCACCACTTCATTGGACTATGTACAATTATAATTTGTTTTGTTGTTGTTGTTTTTGTTGTTGTTGTGGTTTCCATGCTCTTGTCATGTTTTTTGGGGGTAAAACAGGTCATAAAATACACTGTCTTGTGTTTACTCATCATTTGTTAACGTTGTCACTGGAATATCTATTTGATATATAATGTAATACACAGCATACATTATTGTGTCTATCCAATTATTCATCCAACCATTAAATCATTTCTTACCAACTTCACTGGCCGTCACACAGTAGTGTGCAGGAGTCCTCTCTGTAGCATGAGCAGAATGTTTCTGGAGATCTTGGCCTTTATTTTTACCACTTTGGGGTGGGTGCTGGTGTCTACCACCTTGCCGACAGACTAGAAGATATCTACACTTGATGAAAAAGTGTCACTATTCCAATCTGTGGAAGATCTGTGTCATTGATTTTATTGGAGTCTCTGATTGCAAAGACTGTCCCTCGATGCTGGCACTGGTTGGTCAGCTCTTTTTTTCTTTTCTTTTTTAAAAATTCAAGTTGAAGCTCATGGCTACTTATGCTATGGCCTAATGCAAGTCTTGAAAGAAGAACTTATTTACCTCTAAATATGTCAATGTTTATCCTTTGTTCTCAAAACTTGCAAAGCTATAAAGGACATTTAGTGGGCCTCAGGCGGTTTCTCCCGCAGCTGACTAGTTCCAGGGAATAACTTTAAAGGTTTTTTTTTGGCATACCTATAAGTGTATTATTCTTCTGTCAACATCATCGATGTGTAACAAAATAGTGTCATCATTTAGAAATATTTCAATTCAAGTATTTCCTGTGTGTGCAAATCCATTGTTCACCGTTTTAGAGTTTAACCCAGCAGTAAGAGCAATATGGTACATAAAACTGACCCCATGCTTGTACAAAGTAGTTTCCATGTGTATTATACCAACACATTACCAAATCGACCGTCATAAAACAGTGGAGTGTCAATTCAAGGCAAAACATGAAGGTTTGTGATGTATACAAACTGCCCGGCCTCTTGTGTGTGCTTAACTGTGTGTTTTTGGCATAACTGGACACATGACACAGGTGCCCTGCAGTTTGTGTTCAGAAGCTGTTGTGCCATTGCTTGGATTTGCGTTTCTCTGTCTAGAGGCTCAACTTCTACGCAAGCATGAGTTACAGGACTGTGGTGATGTATGTGGAGATTGGCTGCTTTGTTGTCTGTCTATCTGGATGGATCCTGGTGTGTTCCACAATGCCCATAGATATCTGGACATGGTCTGAGATAGAGAGCAGAGTCTTGACTACTTCACACTACTTCTCCAATCTGTGGAAGAATTGTGTATCTGATTCAACTGGAGTAACTGACTGCAAGAACATTCCATCACTACTTGCACTGAATTGTAAGTAAAATGTATTTTAGCACAAGGCATGATGATGAATAAAAAGGCGACTCACAGTCTTTTTTACCCCAATGTATGCATAACATTGTTTTGCTGTTCTTGGACAGGGGACATTCACATGTGCCGTGCTCTCATCATCATCTCTATTATCTTGGCTTTCTTTGGATCAGTTCTGGTCTTAGTGGGAATGAAGTGTACTAAGATTGGGGGATCAGAGATTGTTAATGCAAGACTAACCTTTGCTGGGGGAATGAACTACCTTATCGGAGGTAAGATTGAGAGTTACACAGACTTATTTGAAAGAAGTCACATTGCAATACACTACATGATTCATCTTTAAATAAATATGTGCCTATTGTTTTAGGAATGTGTTCTATGATTGCTTTCTCCTATTATGGAAACAAACTTAGAGCAGAATTCCAGGACCCTTACTACAAAGCGGAGAAGTATGTGCAAGTGACATGGACAAAATACACTACAAACTCACCTTATTTCATGAATCAACATTCATATGAAGGAAGAATTGTACTTGTACATATTATTCTTGTATTTATTGCCAGGTTTGAAATAGGTGTTGGTGTCTTTATCGGCTGGGGAGGCTCCACCTTACTTGTTGTTGGAGGCCTCATTTACAGTATCTTTGCAGGGAGGGACGGGTTCCACTCAAGGTAAAATGCTGCCACTGTATGACTGATTTAGTTTCTCTCCAGCATTTCTATTCTATTCTTTTATTTTATTTTGTTTTACAGACATAAATAACATCCATTTGTTGAATCTGAACCTCACAGCTCAAAAAGATTCCCTGAATACCAGTTCCCTGATGCCTACAGAGTTGTTCCGACAAAAAAGAGCATTCAGTTGTTGGCTCATACAGAGATTAGTGAGAGCAGAAAACCAAGGACCACCAGTGGCAGCAGAGGCAGCAGCATCTCTGGGATCACAACCACCACCAATTTGTCAGCTATAAATGCATATGTATGACCTGTTTTCAAAGGTGGAAAATATTCTGTCTTTCTGTCCTTCATGAAATAAGCGTCTCTTCATTTTCCAAGATATTTTATAATCTAAGCCCATATTTAAGCTTTAATATTAGCCTTTAGAATGGGTCTTATTTCCACAGCAGACATTTAGCATTTACAGTGGCTCAAAACATGTGTATTAATTATCGTGATGTTTGGCTGTTGTTGTAGCCATGAATATTTTTTAATAGTAATGTAGATAAAACTATGTATATTTGAAACATGAACAAAGAAGTAACTAATAATACCAGGACTTAATGTTGACTTACTGTAACATGTATCAAATTCATAATAATAAAGTGAAAATGTTGAGTCATGGTTGAACAATATTTACACTTTGAGGTGTCATGATCACAAAAATGACCATCAAGGTTTGAGAAAATCTCAACAATAAACAAACTTTATGAGCCATTTACTGCACGACAACTGCATTGTATTGTGAGATAATTTATTTTTACCACCTACTTATCACATAAAAACAAATGCAAGACATACTTATTCATGAATAGCACTTTGCTAATAGCCCTGTACAGCTGATAATGTCAATGTACAAAAATAATTTTGATGTAATCTATTGGAGATATGATTGTGCCATATTTGATTCTGAAAGAAACACCTTAGTAATTAGGAAGTTGTCTCATAGTGACAATTCTGGTACCTGGCCATGTTTTATTTGTTTGTGTGTTCCATGTTATGTGGTACTCTACAAAGTTTTAAGGATGTCCTGCCTCTTAGACTGAAACCTAGTTTACCTACGGGTACCAATAAAGTAACCTGAACCTGAACCTGAACCTGGTCACAATGTCTGATACTGATACTGTGTGGTAGCTTCCTCAAGAAAGCAGTCTGCAGGTGGGTCTTACGTGAGGGACATCTCATGGTCTCCAAGATTATAGTAGATGGTGCTGAGTTTGTAGAAAGCCTGGGTATTGTCACTCTTTAACTTGGATGCAGCTTTGAGGTCACTGATGGCCTTTCCCATCTCCCCCATTTGAATAAAACACTCTGCTCGAATCACACGAGAGGTCACGTCCCAAACGCAAGTCTGTAACAGGCGGACAATATCTCTTACAAACTGCAGTACTAGTTACTATACAAATGTAGTTCAGAGTAAATTCTGTCAGGGAGACTTCATTACGTTAACACTCTTCTCTTAAACTGATCAGCTGGTTTGTAGGAATTACGTTCATGTAAACCAATCAGAATCGAGACGTATGTTCAAGCCAATCACAGCATGACAACCATGTTTTAAATCTGTTCTCTCCCCTGCTTCTGTCAGTTGTCTTTTCAGACGAGAGTGCGACCCGCCTCCTCCCCTTCTACCTCCAGGCATCTTCAACCACGGTGGTCTCGGTCTTCTTCCGGCTGACGGCTCCCTTTTGGTTTTTTCGTCCGGTCTTCGGGTTTTTAGTCGCCACCACCAGTGTCTAGACTCCATCAGGGGATATGTTTTGGTTTTTCTAAACCTCTAAAATATATATATATATATATATACCTTTTTACGATGGAGTCTAATCTCCAAAGTTTATGTACCTACCTTGTAACTTGCAAATAAATGTTTGCATATCTGCCACAAAGTCTCTCCTGATTGAAATGCTCTGTAGGCTCTGCGGTAAAGATAACATAGGAAACGTCATGCTTGCAGGAAAATTAGGCAATGCTGACAAGGTATGTATTTTACCTAGGGCGGTCAGTGTTAACGCGTTAATCGCGATGCGATTAAGGGGCCGATGCGATGCGATTAATTTTTTTTTAATCGCATGCCAGCATTTATTAATTTATTTTACACTTCACTCGGCTTTGCGTTGTGCCTAATAGGCTACTATTTTGACCCTTTGCAGCACCGTTACTTATCATCAAGCTGCCATACTTTCTCCTAACACATCCTGCTGCTGCATGATGGAGAAACACAACAGCAATAACTCTGAATGGAGTTTTTTATTTTCCAAAACTCCCGGACGGCTCATAGACAAGTCGAAAGCCATATGCACATTGTGTAAAGCCGAATTAAAATATCACGAAGCACGTCAAGCTTGAGCTACCACCTACGGAGCTAAGCATAGTAGTACAGTTAACGTGATGCTACCCGCTAGCATGCTACCCACTCAGGCACTATTTTGGAGAGTGCTACTTGCCGACCTGTGGATGAAACCAAATCCCAAAAAATTACTACAGCTCTTGCGAAACGGGTGGCAACTAACTGCAGACCTGTCAGCAACGTAGAGGACTCGGGTCTTAAAGACGTACTACGGTTGGCATGTTCTGACCTGTCTCGTTGCCATCGAGAGGGACAGTAGTTTCACCATACACAGCCTGTACCACACGGAGAAAGCAGTCACACTGGAACAGCTGCAAAGTGCTGCAAACGCTGTCTCATTAACCGGTGATCACTGGACGTCAGTGAGTAATCAACATTATTTAGGAGTTACTAAACACTATATTGACTCTAGTAAGGATAGGGTTTTTTAGTTTTTCAGTTAGGTACTTGGAGGAATTGTGCAATAATGACAGATTCACACATTTTTCTGTTTACAGTAAATAAATAATTACAAATCTTAAAATCAAGTTCATAAAGTAACTTTCTTTGCATTCATTTGATTCCCAATCAAGATACACTGGTAAAAATTGCTTTTGATTGTTAATATGTACTTAAAAACTGTTCTGAAATGCAAAATAATAGAATTTTAATCATGTGATAAAATATGTGATTAATCGCGATTAACTATAGAAATTCAGTGATTAATCGGGATTAAAAAAAATTTAATCGTTTGACAGCCCTAAACACAAAAACGCGTTAGGCACAACGCAAAGCTGAGTGAAGTGTAAAATAAATTAATAAATGCCGGCATGCGATTAAAAAAAATATTTATCGCATCAGCCCTTAATCGCATCGCGATTAACACGTTAATGCTGACAGCCCTAGAAAAAACCCTTCAGTGGACCATGTATAATTATAAAAGTTTTTGTTGTTGTTGTTGTTGTTGTGGTTTCCATGCTCTTGTCATGTTTTTTTTGGTAAAACAGGTCATAAAATACACTGTCTCTTGTTTACTCCTCATTACTTGATCATTTGTAGATTATTTTTCTGGGCATTTTGGGCCTTTATTTAATAGGACAGCTGAAGACATGTAAGGGGAGAGAGAGGGGTATGACATGCAACAAAGAGCTGCAGGTCGGAATCAACCCTGCGGCTGATGCGGCAAGGACTGAGCCTCTGAACATGGGGCTCCCGCTCAACCAGGTGAGCTACCCAGGCGCCCTCAGGGAATAACTTTGAATGTAATATTTACATACAAGGAACAGCATGACATAATGAGGATACAAAAACGGTAACTGTATTCCATTAAAAGTACAGGAAAAAAATGTAATCAGATTAACAACACTTTTAGTAAAAATGGGGATTATTAGCACGATTACAATTTTAAAATAAAAAAAAAAAAAAAAACAGAATGGAGTCACAGCAACACTGAATACAAGTTGACATTTTATGTTTGCAGGCTACATCTAAGCATACAGAAGATTGATGATTGCAGTTGTCTGTCTGGGTTTGTTTGGTTTTGCATTTGCCCTTGTTGGAAGGAAATTCACCATCATTGGGGAAAATGACCATTAAAACCCATTAATGGACACCTACTAAGTAGTTTGAGGGAAACTGTATGTTCACCATTGTAAATCGATGCATCTCTGATTACAATTTGTTGCAACACGTTAGCATGCTAAGATCTCACTTACAACACTGAGTGTAGTCATTCAGTGCCTCATCCTCGGAACTATGGAATGCTGGTTTATTCAATATTAAATAAATAAATGAATAAATACATAAATACATTAATTAATATGCCAGACAGAGTTTGCTTTGAGAAGGGGAGTTTTAAGTAACTCCTCTATTACATGATCTTTGTCTTCTTTAATGTTCATTTAATTATGTATTTATTTATACGTCACCAGGCCGGACAGGGGTGCATGAATGGGGGCTGAAAAGAGGGTTTGTGGGTTTTAATAGATACAGTGTATTACATCATGACAGTCCTTGGCATTTTGCACCAGCATATTCTCAGTTCAAACCACTTACACAAATACCTTTAAGTGTATTATTCTTCTGTCAACATCATTGATGTATAACAAAATAGTGTCATCATTCAATTCAAGTATTTCCTGTGTGTGCAAATCCCTTGTTCACCTTTTTAGAGTTTAACCCAGTAGTAAGAGAAATATGGTACATAAAACTGACCCCATGCTTGTACAAAGTAGTTTCCATGTGTATTATACCAACACATTACCAAATTGACCGTCATAAAACAGTGGAGTGTCAATTCAAGGCAAAACATGACGGTTTGTGATGTATACAAACTGCTCGGCCTCTTGTGTGTGCTTAACTGTGTGTTTCTGGCATAACTGGACACATGACACAGGTGCCCTGCAGTTTGTGTTCAGAAGCTGTTGTGCCATTGTTTGGATTTGCGTTTCTCTGTCTAGAGGCTCAACTTCTACGCAAGCATGAGTTACAGGACTGTGGTGATGTATGTGGAGATCAGCTGCTTTGTTGTCTGTGTATCTGGATGGATCCTGGTGTGTTCCACAATGCCCATAGATATCTGGACATGGTCTGAGTTAGAAAGCACAGTCTTGGGTACTTCAAACTATTACTCCAACCTGTGGAAGGATTGTATGTCTGATTCAACTGGAGTAACTGACTGCAAGAACATTCCATCACTGCTTGCACTGAATTGTAAGTAAAATGTATTTTAGCACAAGGCATGATGATGAATAAAAAGGCTATCCGCAGTCTTCTTTACCCCAATGTATGCATAACATTGTTTTGCTGTTCTTGGACAGGGGACATTCACATGTGCCGTGCTCTCATCATCATCTCTATTATCTTGGCTTTCTTTGGATCAGTTCTGGTCTTAGTGGGAATGAAGTGTACTAAGATTGGGGGATCAGAGATTGTTAATGCAAGACTAACCTTTGCTGGGGGAATGAACTACCTTATCGGAGGTAAGATTGAGAGTTACACAGACTTAGTTGAAAGAAGTCACATTGCAATACACTACATGATTCATCTTTAAATAAATATGTGTCTATTGTTTCAGGAATGTGTTCTATGATTGCTTTCTCCTATTATGGAAACAAACTTAGAACAGAATTTCACGACCCTAACTACAAAGCTCAGAAGTATGTACAAGTGACATGGACAAAATACACTACAAACTCACCTTATTTCATGAATCAACATTCATATGAAGGAAGAATTGTACTTGTACATATTATTCTTGTATTTATTGCCAGGTTTGAAATAGGCGTTGGTGTCTTTATCGGCTGGGGAGGCTCCAGCTTACTTGTTGTTGGAGGCCTCATTTACAGTATCTTTGCAGGGAGGGACGGGTTCCACTCAAGGTAAAATGCTGCCACTGTATGACTGATTTTGTTTCTCTCCAGCATTTCTATTCTATTCTTTTATTTTATTTTGTTTTACAGACATAAATAACATCCATTTGTTGAATCTGAACCTCACAGCTCAAAAAGATAACCTGAATACCAGTTCCCTGATGCCTACAGAGTTGTTCCAACAAAAAAGAGCATTCAGTTGTTGGCTCATACAGAGATTAGTGAGAGCAGAAAACCAAGGACCACCAGTGGCAGCAGAGGCAGCAGCATCTCTGGGATCACAACCACCACCAATTTGTCAGCTATAAATGCATATGTATGACCTGTTTTCAAAAGTGGAAAATATTCTGTCTTTCTGTCCTTCATGAAATAAGCGTCTCTTCATTTTCCAAGATATTTTATAATCTAAGCCCATATTTAAGCTTTAATATTAGCCTTTAGAATGGGTCTTATTTCCACAGCAGACATTTAGCATTTACAGTGGCTCAAAACATGTGTATTAATTATCATGATGTTTGGCTGTTGTTGTAGCCATGAATATTTTTTAATAGTAATGTAGATAAAACTATGTATATTTGAAACATGAACAAAGAAGTAACTAATAATACCAGGACTTAATGTTGACTTACTGTAACATGTATCAAATTCATAATAATAAAGTGGAAATGTTGAGTCATGGTTGAACAATATTTACACTTTGAGGTGTCATGATCACAAAAATGACCATCAAGGTTAAAGAAAATCTCAACAATAAACAAACTTTATGAGCCATTTTCTGCACGACAACTGCATTGTATTGTGAGATAATTTATTTTTACCACCTACTTATCACATAAAAGCAAATGCAAGACATACTTATTCATGAATAGCACTTTGCTAATAGCCCTGTACAGCTGATAATGTCAATGTACAAAAATAATTTTGATGTAATCTATTGGAGATATGATTGTGCCATATTTGATTCTGAAAGAGACACCTTAGTAATTAAGAAGTTGTCTCATAGTGACAATTCTGGTACCTGGCCTGTGTGTTGCATGTTATGTGGTACTTTAAGGATGTCCTGCCTCTTAGACTGAAACCTAGTTTACCTACGGGTACCAATAAAGTAATCTGAACCTGGTCACAATGTCTGATACTGATACTGTGTGGTAGCTTCCTCAAGAAAGCAGTCTGCAGGTGGGTCTTACGTGAGGGACATCTCATGGTCTCCAAGATTATAGTAGATGGTGCTGAGTTTGTAGAAAGCCTGGGTATTGTCACTCTTTAACTTGGATGCAGCTTTGAGGTCACTGATGGCGTTTCCCATCTCCCCCATTTGAATAAAACACTGCTCGAATCTCACGAGAGGTCACGTCCCAAACGCAAGTCTGTAACAGGCGGACAATATCTCTTACAAACTGCAGTACTAGTTACTATACAAATGCTCTGTAGACTCTGCGGTAAAGATAACATGAGCAACGTCATGCTTGCAGGAAAATTAGGCAATGCTGACAAGGTATGTATCTTACCTCAATCACAGTGTCAAGCTGGACAGCAGCTGTCATATAATCCTGGCTGTCGAAGCTGCTGCGTGCCTGAGCCACCAGCCGCTGAATTTCATCCGACTTTGTCAGCACACTGGGCTTCCCAGAAACCTAAAAAAAAGGCTAAAACAAGTGTTTTAGACGTTTTCCAGTGACTGTTGAGTTCATACCACATTATTAACTTTGACAATGTTTTGGTATTACAGTAAATTGGATTATGCCTATGGAGGAGGCACGTACATGGCCCCTCGCTCCAGAGGAAGAACCCTGTACACCGGATACTACAAACCCTCCAGGCAGAATGGATCTTATATGGGCTCGCTCAGGGCCTTCCACCAGCTCCAAAATCTCAAAGCTCTCTCAGACAAGACCCATGAAAATTTCAGAAAGAGATTCTGACAGAAATTTGTGTAGTGGCTCAAAGCTCTTTTTTTCATATGTAGTTTTGTTTTAACAAAAAATGGAAAAACACAACAAGACAAAGTAGCTTCAAGTCTGATTAACTATCAATTGGCATATCGCATACTGTAGATAGAATGAAAAAAACCTTCACCGCTTCAGTGGACCATGTACAATTATAATTAGTTTTTGTTGTTGTTGTTGTTGTTGTTGTTGTGGAGTCCATGCTCTTGTCGTGTTTTTTTGGTAAAGCAGGGGGCTGTTTCACAAAAGCAGAATTTATAAATCCAGGATAACCGATAAAGCGAGGCTTGACCTTGTCTAATCTGTGCAGCCTGGCTTGGTGCGTTTCCCGAAGGCCAAGCCAGGCTGAGGAGGAGCGACTAGGTCGAGCCAGGATGAAGTAATTTGGATAGATGCGCATTGACGGCTTTCTTTAACAGGCCGCGAGGTCAATAACAGTTTACTGATGCTAAAATGGAGAATACGCATTGTACATACTTTATACAGAGTGAGCAGCAGCTTCTTGTGGAGGTATGATAACGTAAAACACATTATTTGAATAAAAAGAAAAAAAACACGGGCGCTGTAATGAAACAGTGATGTAGCCTAAAAATATACATTTACTGACCACTGCTCTGAATTGAAACCGTCATAATCATACCATTCAAGGATTAGGCTACTAATCATGCATTTGCACAAATTAACTGCCTTCTGCGTTAGAAGGGGACGTATCCTTCTGATGTTATGCAGCATGTATCTACAGGATCGGGTGGTTGCAGCAATGTTAGCAGTGAAGGAGAGTTGGTCGTCAAGTGTCACACCCAGGTTTCTAGCAGTCTGGGTGGGGACTACCACAGAGTTGTCAATTGTTATAGTCAGATCTTGGGAAGGAGAGCCCTTCCCTGGAAGGAAAAGGAGCTCTGTCTTGTCGAGGTTGAGTTTCAGATGGTGTGTAGAAATCCAAGAACTGATGTCAGTCAGACAGGCCGAGATGCGTGCGGCTACTTGAGTTTCAGACTCAGGAAAGGAGAGAATTAGTTGGGTGTCATCTGCGTAGCTGTGATAAGAAAAGCCGTGCGACTGAATGACAGACTCGAGAGAGAGTTGGTGTACAGAGAAAAGAGGAGGGGACCCAGGACTGATCCCTGAGGAACCCCAATTTTGAGTGGGCAAGGTTCTAAGCTAGATCCTCTCCAAGTTACCCGGTAGGTTCGGTCTGCCAGGTAAGATGTGAGCAATGAGAGCGCAGAGCCTGAGACACCCAGATTCAGGAGTGTCGAAATGAGGATCTGGTGGTTCACTGTGTCAAAGGCAGCAGAAAGGTCCAGAAGGATGATGATGGAAGAGAGAGAGGTTGTTCTAGCGATGTGAAGCTGCTCAGTGACAGCAAGGAGGGCAGTTTCTGTTGAGTGACCAGCCTTGAAGCCAGACTGGTGGGGATCAAGAAGATTGCTCTGGTGAAGATAGGTAGAGAGTTGATTATAAATGGCACGCTCAAGAGTTTTAGATAGAAATGGAAGAAGGGAGACGGGTCTATAGTTATTTACATCAGAGGAGTCGAGTGTTGGTTTTTTGAGTAGTGGGGTCACTCTTGCCTCTTTGAGGGCATCAGGGAAACAGCCAGTTGACAAGGAGATGTTAATGAGATGGGTGAGGAAAGGAAGGAGGTCAGGAGCAATGGACTGGAGAAGGTGAGAAGGGATAGGATTCAGGGGGCAGGTGGTTGGGCGGGCAGAGGTAACCAAAGTAAGAATTTGATTTGGAGATAAAGGGGTGAAAGAGGAAAGAGTACTGGATGTGATGGATGGTAAGGTGATTTCAGAAGGTGTGGTGGAGAATGAAGTATGTCATCTATCTTTTTTACAAAATAGTTGACAAAGTGGTTTGGTAGGAGGGAGGAGGGAGGAGGTGGACTGGGGGAATCTAGGAGGTTAGAGAAGATGGAAAAAAACATTTTGGGGTTCGAGAAAGAGGATTCAATTTTGGTTTGATAAAAAGAGCTTTTGGCTGCAGAAATAGATGCAGAGAAGGAGGAGAGAAGAGACTGATAGGTAAGCAGATCATCTGGGTTTTTAGATTTCCGCCATTTCCTTTCCACTGCCCGTATAGTTGATCGTTCAGCACATACTGAGTCAGATAACCACGGCACTGGGGAGGACTTGAGAGCCTGTCATGAAGTAAGAGGGCAGAGAGAGTCGAGAGAGGAGGATAGAGTAGAGAGTAGAGTGTCTGTGACAGCGTTGGGAGGCATGAGTAAGAAAGAGTCAGATGGACGGAGGGTTGATAAAGTACATGCCGCCAGAGAAGAAGGAGAGAGTGAACGAATATTACGGCGGACAGGTATGGTGTCTCTTGGGATATGGTTGTGAGCTTGGGAGAGCGGGAGAGAGTAAGAGATGAAGAAATGGTCTGAGGTATGCAGTGGAATAACAGTGAGGTTGGATGTAGAGCAGTTTCTGGTGAATATGAGATCCAGGTGGTTGCCAGCTTTGTGAGTGGGTGGTGAAGGATAGAGTGAAAGGGCAAAAGAAGAGAGAAGATGAAAACAGGCAGCTGACTTCTCTGTCTGGATGTTGAAGTCGCCCAGAAGTACGAGCGGAGAGCCAGTTTCAGGGATGTTTGAAAGAAGGACATCCAGCTCCTCCAAAAACTCCCCCAGAGCACCTGGTGGGTGGTAGATAACAATGATGACTAGTTGTACCGGATGCGTTATGGTGACAGCATGAAGTTCAAAAGATAGTGGAGTGAACTGTGGCAGTGGGTAGAGAGAAAATGTCCACTTGGGGTTAAAGAGTAGGCCTGTCCCCCCGCCTCTCCCAGTGGGTCTTGGTGTGTGGGTGAAAGAGTAGGCAGAAGAGAGAGCAGCAGGGGTGGATGTGTTGGTTGGTGTAATCCAGGTCTCAGTGAGAGCAAGGAAGTCAAGGGATTTCAGGCTGGCAAAGCCAGAGATGAACTCAGTCTTGTGAGTGGCAGACTGGCAGTTCCACAGGCCACCTGCAACAAGGTGTTGAGTGTGTGTGTGGAACCGGTGGGATAGGTAAGAGAGGTGGGGTTGTGGAAATGTTGCGAGTTAATGCGTGGTTTGTTGTATCTCCGAGAGGAAATATGGACAGGAATGGAGAAGCAGCACATTTCCGGATGAAGACACGGAACAGTGTAAGTGAGATATGAGATATCAAGCCCACTTAACTTCCCACTTAGCCTCCCGCGAAGACTCCTGCGTAGACTCCTTTGTCTTTGTCCTCCGAGTCTTCGTCCGATGAGGCTGCCGCTGAGGTTGCCGCTTCAAGCAAATGCCAACATTATGAAACAGATAATGTTACTCAGGAAATTTACCATGAAGATCAATTTTCTATAACACTAGAATATGATGCATACATATCTCTTTCACTCTGTTCCTCCCTCTCTCTCATGAGCTAAAATATAAATTACCTAAGTCATATTAACTTCCACTGCTCACTTTTAATGCAAAGTGTACAACTGTTCGTTTTTGCAAATGACAGTGCTCATTGAATGGTTTCAGTTAAGAGCAGTAGTTCATAAATGTATATTTTTATACTATCATTTAGTCGGTCCGCGACTTTCTGCGAAATTCTTTTTTTTTTTTTTTTTTACAGAGGCCGAGTTTCCTTCTCTACATATTATATGCTTTGCTCCCTTGTATATATGGACATAGAAAAGAAAGACACTGAAGAAACTTGATTCTAAAATCTAGAAACTATAAAGATAATTAAGTGATAATTTCCATGCACACTGTAAACATGAATGAAACAGAGTGATATTCATCTGTTATTTCCCCCCAGCAAAATATAAGGTCAAAAACCATTGGGGTGTCCTCTCTCTGTTGTTACATGAATGTAAAGTAGCCTACATCACTAGATAGTTACTGGTTCAGTGAACTACTATAATTTGGGAGGATTGTACAATTATGATACGTTCTTAAAATTGTACAATCCTCCCAAATTATAGTCCCAGTTTACTGGACAAAACAAATTGTGTGCTAAGAATGCCAAATACAATGCACATGGAAGCGGAACAAACATGATCCTTTATTGTTAAAGAATAAAAAAAAAAATGAATCAAATAAAATAATTCAAGGTGCATAGGTCAACTATAGAAACACACATGTACAGCATTGTATGTATTGCCCTTAGTAACAGACTTCATTTAAAACATATTTGAAATTTTATCAGCCTTTTCTAATTATCTCAACAACTGCAGTAATATATTCATCAAACATCTAACAACAACATGAACAGCAGTCTGCATACAGCAATATAACAGTAACAATGACTGTCACATGAATAATTATTAAAAAAAATAATGGTCGCAACTTTAAACAATAACGGTACTTAAATGAACAGCAATATGCACATGTTGTATTTTAATCCAGGCTGATAACAATAAGGTAAAATCACTGCGGAGTGATCAGAAAAGGCTTCAGGATTAATAAATCCTGGCTGTTAGCCTGGTCAGGAGCAGGCTAGCTGCACAGAATAAATCTCCATGGTAAATTAGGTGCCTCTGCTTTTGTGAAACCAAGTCAAGGCTAAATTGAGCCAGGATAAATGGGAAATCCTGGCTTAATCCCTTATCCTGGTTTTGTGAAATAGCCCTCAGGTCATAAAATACACTGTCTTGTGTTTACTCATCATTTGTTAACTTTGTCACTGGAATATCTATTTGATATATAATGTACCACACCATATACCTTATTGTGTCTATCCAATTATTCATCTAACCATTAATACATTTCAGGTCTCACCAACTTCATTGGCCGTCACACAGTAGTGTGCAGAAGTCCTCTCTGTAGCATGAGCAGAATGTTTCTGGAGATCTTGGCCTTTATTTTTACCACTTTGGGGTGGGTGCTTGTGTCTACCACCTTGCCGACAGACTAGAAGATATCTACACTTGATGAAAAAGTGTCACTATTCCAATCTGTGGAAGCTCTGTGTCATTGATTTTATTGACGTCTTTGATTGCAAAGACTGTCCCTCGATGCTGGCACTGGTTGGTCAGTTTTTTTTTTCTTTTCTTTTTTAAAAATTCAAGTTGAAGCTCATGGCTACTTATGCTATGGCCTAATGCAAGTCTTGAAATAACAACTTATTTACCTCTAAATATGTCAATGTTTAGCCTTTGTTCTCGAAACTTGCAAAGCTATAAAGGACATTTAGTGGGCCTCAGGCGGTTTCTCCCGCAGCTGACTAGTTCCAGGGAATAACTTTAAAGTTTTTTTTTGGTATACCTATACTGCCCTACAAAACAAAAAGGCAGTAACTGCATTTTTGGTCAAAAATTAGTTATTATCATTTTCATGACATTCAAGGCATCCTTCGTTATGTGAAAAAACATCTTATCTCAAATGTGTGTCGTTTTGGAGAAAAATGGTAGTCGTTTGTACAGTAACTGCAAAAAGCCCTAGTGAAACAAAGCAAGAATACAGTAACTGCAAAATAGGGGTAAAATATCAAATTAAATATGAGGATTGATATGTACAAACAATAAGCTAATATAAAGTAACAAAAACAGCCACATGTCCAATAATCTACCTACAACTACTTAGCTGGATGACAGGATAACTTGATAACAGCTTAGCAATGTGAGACTTTAAGCAGCCGTTTCAGCACCAGAACAGCTTCCGGGTGGAAAATATTGACCTAAAATGGTCAAATTAGTTTTGGTTTTGGTATATCCATGTTCAGGAAAACAAATGGTTCCAATTATTTCAAATACAGTGTATCTAACACACCCAGAGCCCAAGTTGTGGCAAAATAGTTTTTGGAGAATCTGTAGTTACTGCCCTTTTCCTTGGTATGGTGCCACGTTTTTGTTAAGTAATACAAAGCAAGAATACAGTAACTGCAAAATAGGGGTAAAGTATCAAATTAAATATGAGGATTGATATGTACAAAGAATAAGCTAATATAAAGTAACAAAAACAGCCACATGTCCAATAATCTACCTACAACTACTTAGCTGGATGACAGGATAACTTTATAGTCATTTTTCTCAGTTTTGCACTCTGCGTAGTTACTGCCTTTTTGCTTTGTAGGGCAGTATAAGTGTATTATTCTTCTGTCAACATCATCAATGTGTAACAAAATAGTAGAAATATTTCAATTCAAGTATTTCCTGTGTGTGCAAATCCCTTGTTCACCGTTTTAGAGTTTAACCCAGCAGTAAGAGCAATATGGTACATAAAACTGACCCCATGCTTGTACAAAGTAGTTTCCATGTGTATTATACCAACACATCGACCGTCATGAAACAGTGGAGTGTAAATTCAAGATAAAACGTGATGGTTTGTGATGTATACAAACTGCCCGGCCTCTTGTGTGTGCTTAACTGTGTGTTTTTGGCATAACTGGACACATGACACAGGTGCCCTGCAGTTTGTGTTCAGAAGCTGTTGTGCCATTGTTTGGATTTGCCTTTCTCTGTCTAGAGGCTCAACTTCCATGCAAGCATGAGTTACAGGACTGTGGTGATGTATGTGGAGATTGGCTGCTTTGTTGTCTGTGTATCTGGATGGATCCTGGTGTGTTCCACAATGCCCATAGATATCTGGACATGGTCTCAGATAGAGAGCAGAGTCTTGACTACTTCACACTACTTCTCCAACCTGTGGAAGGACTGTGTATCTGATTCAACTGGAGTAACTGACTGCAAGAACATTCCATCACTGCTTGCACTGAATTGTAAGTAAAATGTAATTTAGCACAAGGCATGATGATGAATAAAAAGGCGACCCGCAGTCTTCTTTACCCCAATGTATGCATAACATTGTTTTGCTGTTCTTGGACAGGGGACATTCACATGTGCCGTGCTCTCATCATCATCTCTATTATCTTGGCTTTCTTTGGATCAGTTCTGGTCTTAGTGGGAATGAAGTGTACTAAGATTGGGGGATCAGAGATTGTTAATGCAAGACTAACCTTTGCTGGGGGAATGAACTACCTTATCGGAGGTAAGATTGAGAGTTACACAGACTTATTTGAAAGAAGTCACATTGCAATACACTACATGATTCATCTTTAAATAAATATGTGCCTATTGTTTTAGGAATGTGTTCTATGATTGCTTTCTCCTATTATGGAAACAAACTTAGAGCAGAATTCCAGGACCCTAACTACAAAGCTCAGAAGTATGTGCAAGTGACATGGATAAAACACACTACAAACTCACCTTATTTCATGAATCATGAAGGAATGTGTTCATATGAAGGAAGAATTGTACATGTACATATTATTCTTGTATTTATTGCCAGGTTTGAAATAGGTGTTGGTGTCTTTATCGGCTGGGGAGGCTCCAGCTTACTTGTTGTTGGAGGCCTCATTTACAATATCTTTGCAGGGAGGGACGGGTTCCACTCAAGGTAAAATGCTGCCACTGTATGACTGATTTAGTTTCTCTCCAGCATTTCTATTCTATTCTTTTATTTTATTTTGTTTTACAGACATAAATAACATCCATTTGTTGAATCTGAACCTCACAGCTCAAAAAGATTCCCTGAATACCAGTTCCCTGATGCCTACAGAGTTGTTCCGACAAAAAAGAGCATTCAGTTGTTGGCTCATACAGAGATTAGTGAGAGCAGAAAACCAAGGACCACCAGTGGCAGCAGAGGCAGCAGCATCTCTGGGATCACAACCACCACCAATTCCTCAGCTATAAATGCATATGTATGACCTGTTTTCAAAGGTGGAAAATATTCTGTCTTTCTGTCCTTCATGAAATAAGCGTCTCTTCATTTTCCAAGATATTTTATAATCTAAGCCCATACTTGAGCTTTAATATTAGCCTTTAGAATGGGTCTTATTTCCACAGCAGACATTTAGCATTAACAATGGCTCTAATCAAGTGTCCCAAAACATGTGTATTAATTATCATGATGTTTGGCTGTTGTAGCCATGAATATTTTTTTAATATTAATGTAGATAAAACTATGTATATTTGAAACATGAACAAAGAAGTAACTAATAATACCAGGACTTAATGCTGACTTACTGTAACATGTATCAAATTCATAATAATAAAGTGGAAATGTTGAGTCATGGTTGAACGATATTTATACTTTGAGGTGTCATGATCACAAAAATGACCATCAAGGTTAGAGAAAATCTCAACAATAAACAAACTTTATGAGCCATTTACTGCACGACAACTGCATTGTATTGTGAGATAATTTATTTTTACCACCTACTTGTCACATAAAAACAAATGCAAGACATACTTATTCATAAACAGCACTTTACTAATAGCCCTGTACAGCTGATAATGTCAATGTACAAAAATAATTTTGATGTAATCTATTGGAGATATGATTGTGCCATATTTGATTCTGAGAGAAACACCTTAGTAATTAGGAAGTTGTCTCATAGTGACAATTCTGGTACCTGGCCATGTTTCAGTGTTTTGTGTGTTGTATGTTATGTGGTACTCTACAAAGTTTTAAGGATGTCCTGCCTCTTAGACTGAAACCTAGTTTACCTACGGGTACCAATAAAGTAACCTGAACCTGAACCTGGTCACAATGTCTGATACTGATACTGTGTGGTAGCTTCCTCAAGAAAGCAGTCTGCAAGTGGGTCTTACGTGAGGGACATCTCATGGTCTCCAAGATTATAGTAGATGGTGCTGAGTTTGTAGAAAGCCTGGGTATTGTCACTCTTTAACTTGGATGCAGCTTTGAGGTCACTGATGGCCTTTCCCATCTCCCCCATTTGAATAAAACACTCTGCTCGAATCTCACGAGAGGTCACATCCCAAACGGAAGTCTGTAACAGGCGGACAATATCTCTTACAAACTGCAGTACTAGTTACTATACAAATGTAGTTCAGAGTAAATTCTGTCAGGGAGACTTCATTACGTTAACACTCTTCTCTTAAACTGATCAGCTGGTTTGTGGGAATTACGTTCATGTAAACCAATCAGAATCTGGCACGTATGTTCAAGCCAATCACAGCATGACAACCATGTTTTAAATCTGTTCTCTCACCTGCTTCTGTCAGTTGTCTTTTCAGACGAGAGTGCGACCCGCCTCCTCCCCTTCTACCTCCAGGCATCTTCAACCACGGTGGTCTCGGTCTTCTTCCGGCTGACGGCTCCCTTTTGGCTTTTTCGTCCGGTCTTCGGGTTTTTAGTCGCCACCACCAGTGTCTAGACTCCATCAGGGGATATGTTTGGGTTTTTCTAAACCTCTAAAGTATATATATATATATATATATATATACCTTTTTACGATGGAGTCTAATCTCCAAAGTTTATGTACCTTGTAACTTACAAATGTTTGCATATCTGCCACAAAGTCTCTCCTGATTGAAATGCTGTGTAGACTCTGCGGTAAAGATAACATGGGCAACGTCATGCTTGCAGGAAAATTAGGCAATGCTGAAAGGTATGTATTTTACCTCAATGACAGTGTCAAGCTGGACAACAGCTGTCATATAATCCTGGCTGTCGAAGCTGCTGCGTGCCTGAGCCACCAGCCGCTGAATTTCATCTGACTTTGTCAGCAGACTCTGGGCTTCCCTCTCCTCTTTGTCGCTAGGGTTGGACTTCAACTGGAACATTGCAAGGCAAGACATTACAGAAAAATTCAGAAAAGAGATGCATTTGTGTAATAGCTCAAAGCTCTTTTTTTCATATGCAGTTTTGTTTTAACTGTGGTATATTGACAGTCCATAACTTTCTATACACTTTGACTTAAGTTCTTGGTATAAGGAGATGCATGAACTTTACCCCACATTTACTGCAAACATCTGGAAACTGTTAACATGAGCAGAGGTCCCCCCAAGACAGAAGATTCCTTTTTTGGAGTTGTGCCAGATAACAGGCATTGATTGGTCAGTTATCTGGTCCAATGGTATACTTACAAAATCACGTCCTATGCTAATACAATGCATTGAGATATATACGTTGTGCACACAAAGAAAAGGCAGGACGACTTTTTGGAAGATTGGGTTGGTCGTTCTCCAGGCTCTCTGCAGGAGTTTGTAAAATTGATGCTGAATCTTTGCTTGTAATAAACCTTTTTATAATCAAGAACAGTGTCGGCGGATTCCTCTTCATACAGCATCACAGCATTACTATTTAAGGCACCACAATTTTGGCGACGAGGATGGGATCGGTTGCATCTCTCAGGTCATTGTTTCCCGCTTCATTGGTCGACTATGAGGTGAGCTTTCTCACAGCTTTGGGCGCTGGTCAGTTCGTGTGTGGCTCTGTGTGTGCATTGAGGGGTTGCACCGTGTCGAACCTGTGTGTGTGTGTGCCATGCGGTGATTGCTGTGTGATGGGGGTTCCATTCTAAATTTATTTGTGTTAAAATCAATGCAGACAGGGGGAAGTGTGAGTTAACATATGAGAAATAAGAGGAAAACAAAGCAAATGCTTTAAGGAAGCTAGAGAAATAGAGAAAAAGGAATATGAGAAAAATAAAGCAAAGGCTTAAGGAAGTTAGAGAAACAGAGGAAAAGGAAATTTAAGTGAAGAAATAGAGAAAAGGAAAAAAGTAAGGGATTAAGGAATATTCACATAGACAATGTGAAAAGGCTTTAAGAAATAGTCAAATTGGATTAAAGGAAAACAGTTGATAACCCTGGCCAGGGCAATTCGGCTTGAACAACATAAAGAAAAAGGAAATAAGAAAAAATAAAAGGAAATAAGAGAAAATAACAGGAAAAAGAATAAAGAGGAAATAACAGGAATAAAGAATAAAGAGAAAATAACAGGAATAAAGAATAAAGGATAATGCCGTTAATCTTAGAAAGCACTTTGAAAAAAGGCGATCTTGGGCCGTAGTCTTGAACTTTTACTAGATAAAAGTTCAAGCCAGTTCAAGGAACTTAAGTATAGAATGTTTGCCAAATCGATTCATTGTTGACGAATAATGTCCGAAGTAGACATCCCATTGGAATTCTATACTTAGGTAACAAAATAATAAGGAAAAAGAAATAAGAAAAAGAAAAGAGAACGGTGGAAAAATATGTTTAAATTTAGGAAAGAAATGATAAAGAAAGGAAAAAGGAAAAAGAATACGGCGGAAAGCATTCTTCTTCTTTTTTTTTGTTAGGAATTACATGGATGAATGATGTCGACTTTTGTGTGTATGAGAGAGTGTGTATGAGAGGGTGTGTGTGAACAGTGGTGTTTCTGCTGTGTGTGAAAAGGCTGTAGGCCTACATGCGTGATTTATGATCCTATATTATATATATATATATATGTGTTGGATGAAAACAGGAGTCTTAGTTATCTGTAAGGAAAGACATTCTGTTCATTATGCTAAAATTATGAGTCTCTTTTTGAAGAGAATGTTTTCAATGTGTTAAAATGTATGAGCCTTCTTTGGGAGGACTTTGTTTAACAATCTATGAGTCTCTTTGAGAGAACATTTTCAAAAACATATAAAAACTTATGAGCCTTCTTTGGAGGACGTGAAAATAGCCTAGACTATAGTAAACTTAAGAAGCTTCAAATTAGTATTTGTGTTTTATGTTTTGTGTTGGTTTGTTTTGTTCTATGTCATTGTGGTTTTAATGTGGTCTGTTGAGGAAAAAACGGAGGAACAGCTGGTCTGTTTGCTGAGGATCATTAGGTTTCCTCTTTAATTTTTTGTGATTGTTTAAACTACTTTGTGATAGCATATTGCTATTTGCATTATCTGCCACTTTGAAACTAGTAAGATTAAGAAATTCTATGTTGAAGTAAGCTGAGTGATTCTTTAGTTATTCTTCTTGGTTGAGTGTGAGCTTGGGTGCTGTGGAGTTCCTCTCACTGTGAAATCACACTGCTGACTGATCTGCGCATGCCCAAGAATGCTAGGAATTCAAGTTTTCACAGAAAGTTTAGGCCACTCCTTGCCTGCACTTAAGGGCAGAGACAGAGCGGCTAAAGGAGAAGGGGGGTTGAGTGCAGCCCAGTAAAACATTAAAGTGTCTTTTGCTAACTAGAAAGCCTTAACTATGCTTGCTTCTGAAGCATGAAAAGAAAATTGGGAGAAAGATTTGAGGATAAAAGTAGGCTAAATAAGGCTCAGGCCTGAAAGAAAAAGGAAAAAGAGAGATTAATAGCTGGCATAGGTGATTTGCTGGAACTCATATCAGTGATTGATCACCCTGGATTAAGAAAAGTCCAGCCTCTACCTCTATTGAAAGTAAGAGATGAGAGGACTGATTGATGGGCTTCAGGATTGTCACCTCTGCCATTTTAAAATGTTGGACCACTTGTTTTGAGTGGCGAGGCATCTAAAATGATTTTACTTTGAATAAAATAATAATAATAATAATTCTATAAGGTTTTTGACTTTGCTAAGGTTCTCCACTGTCACCTGTGGTTATGTTATTGTGCCAAGGAAATGAGTGACATTTGTGAAGGTGGGAAACAGAATGAATGAATCCGATTCCTGTGAAGAAACAGCAAGTCAATGCAATCCTAATGAAACAGACTGAGTTAATTCATATACTTTGTATATTAAATGGGTAACTATTGTTACAAAAGATGGTCAAGAAAGCTGAGAGAAGAAGTGTATGCTGTAGAAAGGGAAAAGAAAGTTTTATGGGACAATGGAAAAAAGGCATGACTTTAAGGGAAAGTTAAGGGTACAATAAGGTACTAAGGTGGTTAAAGACAGAAAGAGAGTGTTGTGAAAGTGACAGAAAGACAAAGAAAGAGATAAATGTACTTTTGAATTAGGATACTGGAGTTCATACTAATATTGTTGTTACAGAGACAACTGTAGCATTGGGGTTACAATCTACAGGAGGGTAAACGTTTAGATGAAAATAGTAAAAACTGCTATACCACAAGCACCAAAATGTAGGAAAAAGAGACAAATTATGTAATTTTCAGGAATGACTAGTGGTAATTTTCAAGACAAATTGCTTTTGGATGTTATTGTAATCTGACATATCATAAAAAATGAATTAGGATTTGTGTAGAACAAACATATGTTTATGAAGTATGATGTTTTATTGTTGTTAAACTGTCCAACAAATATATAGGCCTACAAGTTTGGTTGAAATGTTTAGCTGTTTAAATGCTTAGTTAGTTTACAGGATTACTGTGATAATTTCCAGTTTAAAAATGTGGAGTATTTTCTGTGTTGTTACTTTTAGTACTTGAAGTACATAGTTTATGATACTTTTCTTACTTAGTTAATATTTTTGTAGGATTAAAAGTATAAGTAATGCTTCTCGGAGGTGTTGTGTTTTGTGTTTATTCAGTGTGCCTCGATGGATGTCAGAGCAGACCTGTCTTACTCCTCTACAAGCTGATTTGGTAGTCAACTTTGGCCCCATCCCCCACATACTTGCACCAGAAAAGCATCTGGAGCAGGAGCAGCAGAGAAGGAGTGGTGACAGATTTACAACTGTCCATGATTGAGTGTTTGAAGTGGACACCCAGATGGTTTTTAAGGCATGATCAGAGATTGACATTAAAGAAGTAACGTCACACATGCCTACAAAGTACTTTGGTGAAACATTCACAGATTAACTAATAATTGAGAAGCTGAAACAACCATAGAGATGAATCCAAGCTCCAAAAGTAAGAGGAAAACGAAACATCTGGAAACTAAGGGCAGACTGAGGTTTAGCAAGACAAAGGATGATGATGATGATGATGATGATGATCAGAGTGATTCAGAAGAGTGTGATGAAAGTGAAGATGGAGACAGCGATGAAGATTTGGAGAGCAGAGGAGCTACAGGATTTCATCCTGCAGCGTCTAGCATAGAAGAGATCGAAAGAGACATGGAGCGATGTGTGTCATACTTGGAGAAGCTGAAGATACAGAGGGACAAATTGCTGGAAAAAGGATCCCAGAAAGTGGAGAAGAAGTATACGTTGCGCCCAAGACAAAGGGGCACAAGGAAGAAAAGGCTTCCAGTGATCATTCAAGATTTGGAGTATAAGCCCTTGCAGAATACCGATATGTCAGATATTCTTGATAAGTTGCCTACTCTTCAAGAGGGAGCACATCCTTGGATTGCAAAGTTGGAAGAAATTACGACGGGAACACAGTTTGCCATAGGAGATATTAAGATACTTTTGGCTAATCTCATTGGGATCCCAGCTATGGGAGAAGTTTTTCAGAGAGCTGGACTTAATCGATATGTGGGGACTTCTGTATATGATCCTGAGTTGTTGGCCGCAAGTAAAGGACGTTTGTGGAGAGTGCTGAGAGATACGTTTCCAACAAATGTACATCCAGACAACATTCTAATTGAGCCATTGGGACGAGATGAGCAGAAAGAACAGGACCGAGAAACTCTCAGAAAACTCACTCAAATGCAGCTGGTGGAGAATAAGAAGGACAAGAAGCAGGTTTTGGTTATGCAAAATCAGTGTTCACCAAAACAACAGTCACCACCACAACTTCAGCCGAGCCACGTCCAACCGCAATTGTTTCAACCACCACTAGTGGTTCCAGTTGTTTTATATCCACAGCCAGTTTTTGGACAGATACAGAACTGGAGAGGAAGAGGACAAGGAAGCTTAGGCAGAGGAAGAGGAAGAAGATTTGATTCATACTTTATGCAATCACCACAAGCGTGTTTTAATTGTGGACAGGATGGACACTTTGCCCGTGATTGTAATAGACCAGGAAGAAACTCCAGAGGAAATTTCAGAGGACGATACAGGGGCCAGTCAAGGTCATTTGGAGGACTGGTGAACCCCTATAGGAGCCTGGAGCCAGGATTCTAAAGATACCCAGAAGATCTGAAAGGGGTTGTCCAACAATTGAGGACAAGGACAGTCACGAGTTGATACAGATCCCCACAGATGAGCGTTGACATCAGCAGACTGACCAGAGAAGGAGGGAGGAGTGAGAGAGACCGGATTTGCTCTGACGCATCGACGCATTGACGCATCAATGCATCAACACATAAAATGGAGGTAATGCACCGACAAACACACAATTTGAAAATACAATTACTCTAAAGAAGTAATTATTTCTACTTTTAAAATAGAGTTACTCCTATGTGAACACACCTATGTGAAGGGTTAAGACATCTAAATTAAGCAACTTGGTATGAAAACCTTACATTTTGTCAGTACCTGGTGAAATATACTCTGTTAAATTTGTAATGACTTTCCTGTGACAGCTTCTAGCAAGACTAGTGACAAGTGTGTTACTTTGGTTGGTATGTCAGGAAATGTTAAAAGAACATTTCACTGTTTTATTTTTGTGGTCCAATGACATAGGCAACTTTTGAACATGTTTCTATTATTTGAGTGTTGCCCAGATAATTTATTGGGAAGTGATCTCATGTATGAGTTTGAATTGGATTGATGTAAAGTTGTTACAAACAGCAGATTGAGAGTGCTGTTCTCAGAATTTGGTTACAAATAAGCTTAGAACAATTGTGTGATAATAAGCTAAATAGCCTGACATTAACTCCCAATCACAGATATATTTTAGTCAAATGAAAAGTTTGTTTGCATTGGTTAATTTGTTGTTTATAGTGTATCAGTCATTTGTTCATGATTTCTCTCTAAGTATAGATTCGCGAACGGAAATCAGTTATTGTAGTCCAATGATGGATCAGCATCTGTTGTCATTTATATAGAGGTTTAGAAATCTGATTTGAATTTCACTATTCTGCATCAGTGCAGTGGTGTTATTGAAGTATGTAGGGTTAGAAGAAAATAATTACAGGACAATTTAATGGAGAGGAACGATTGTTCTGCATATTACATTACCAAGCAGACTTGGTTTGTCTTGTGTCGAATTTAAACAGGAATGTCACATAGATGAGGTTGACAGAGTTGGACATGAGGAGATTTATTACACCCACTATCTGGTAACCAAACAGTGAAGAGAGACTTTTGTGTGGTACTTTGTAAAAAGCGAGTAATTACATGCTACAAAATGATTGGCTCTTAAAATAAATTTGGTCTTCTCTAATCCCCAATTGGCTACACCAAGACGTGTTAAAAAGGGATGTTTATGATTTGTTTGATTTAATTTGTTGAAGGTGTGATTGATGCATCAGGATAAGAGTTATTGTTTTAGAAATGACATAACTTTTGTTGCTGACTATCAATGGTCGGCAAAGAGGGAATTAGAAATTTTGTTTAAAATGAGGGTTTGGTTTACTGTATGTTTTTTCACATTTCTTTGAATGTTGTTGGGGTATTTAGTGTCTTCTTATTAATCAAAGGGGGGGAATGGAATGTGATTCATCCATCCATCTTCTTCCGCTTATCCGGTAGCGGGTCGCGGGGGTAGCAGCTCCAGCAGGGGACCCCAAACTTCCCTTTCCCGAGCCACATTAACCAGCTCCGACTGGGGGATCCCGAGGCGTTCCCAGGCCAGGTTGGAGATATAATCCCTCCACCTAGTCCTGGGTCTTCCCCGAGGCCTCCTCCCAGCTGGACGTGCCTGGAACACCTCCCTAGGGAGGCGCCCAGGGGGCATCCTTACCAGATGCCCGAACCACCTCAACTGGCTCCTTTCAACGCGAAGGAGCAGCGGCTCTACTCCGAGCTCCTCACGGATAACTGAGCTTCTCACCCTATCTCTAAGGGAGACGCCAGCCACCCTCCTGAGGAAACCCATTTCGGCCACTTGTACCCTGGATCTCGTTCTTTCGGTCATGACCCAGCCTTCATGACCATAGGTGAGGGTAGGAACGAAAACTGACCGGTAGATTGAGAGCTTTGCCTTCTGGCTCAGCTCTCTTTTCGTCACAACGGTGCGATAAATTGAGTGTAATACCGCACCCGCTGCGCCGATTCTCCGACCAATCTCCCGCTCCATTGTCCCCTCACTCGCGAACAATACCCCAAGGTACTTGAACTCCTTCACTTGGGGTAAAGACTCATTCCCTACCTGGAGAAGGCACTCCATCGGTTTCCTGCTGAGAACCATGGCCTCAGATTTAGAGGTGCTGATCCTCATCCCAGCCGCTTCACACTCGGCTGCGAACCGATCCAGTGAGTGCTGAAGGTCACAGGCCGATGATGCCATCAGGACCACATCATCCGCAAAAAGCAGCGATGAGATCCCCAGCTCACCAAACTGCAACCCCTCTCCACCCCGACTACGCCTCGATATCCTGTCCATAAATACTACAAACAGGATTGGTGACAAAGCGCAGCCCTGGCGGAGGCCAACTCTCACCTGAAACGAGTCCGACTTACTGCCGAGAACCCGGACACAGCTCTCGCTTTGGTTGTACAGAAATTGGATGGCCCTGAGAAGGGACCCCCTCACCCCATACTCCCGCAGCACCTCCCACAGTATCTCCCGGGGGACCCGGTCATACGCCTTCTCCAGATCCACAAAGCACATGTAGAACGGTTGGGCATACTCCCAGGCTCCCTCCAGGATCCTTGCAAGAGTAAAGATCTGGTCCGTTGTTCCACGACCAGGACGGAATCCGCATTGTTCCTCTTCAACCTGAGGTTCGACTATCGACCGAACCCTCCTTTCCAGTACCTTGGAGTAGACTTTAACGGGAAGGCTGAGAAGTGTGATACCCCTGTAATTGGCACACACCCTCTGGTCCCCCTTTTTGAAAAGGGGAACCACCACCCCGGTCTGCCACTCCTTAGGCACCGTCCCCGACTTCCACGCAATGTTGAAGAGGCGTGTCAACCAAGACAACCCCTCCACACTCATGATCAATCCCTGGGGGCTTTGCCACTGTGGAGTTGTTTAACTACCTCAGCAACTTCCACCAGGGAAATTGACGACAATCCCCCATCATCCTCCAGCTCTGCCTCTACCATAGAGGGCGTATTAGTCGGATTTAGGAGTTCCTCAAAGTGCTCCTTCCACCGCCCTATTACCTCCTCAGTTGAGGTCAACAGCGTCCCATCCTTACTGTACACAGCTTGGATGGTTCCCCGCTTCCCCCTCCTGAGGTGGCGAATGGTTTTCCAGAAGCACCTTGGTGCCGACCGAAAGTCCTTCTCCATGTCTTCTCCGAACTTCTCCCACACCCGCTGCTTTGCCTCTTTCACGGCAGAGGCTGCAGCCCTTCGGGCCCTTCGGTACCTTGCAACTGCCTCCGGAGTCCTCTGGGATAACATATCCCGGAAAGACTCCTTCTTCAGTCGAACGGCTTCCCTGACCACCGGTGTCCACCACGGTGTTCCATGGGTTACCGCCCCTTGAGGCACCTAAGACCCTAAGACCACAGCTCCCCGCCGCAGCTTCAGCAATGGAAACTTTGAACATTGTCCACTCGGGTTCAATGCCCCCAGCCTCCACAGGGATGCACGAAAAGCTACGCCGGAGGTGTGAGTTGAAAGTCTGTCGGACAGGGGCCTCCTCCAGTCGTTCCCAATTTACCCGCACTACCTGTTTGGGCTTACCAGGTCTGTCCAGAGTCTTCCCACACCCTCTGACCCAACTCACCACCAGATGGTGATCAGTTGACAGCTCTGCCCCTCTCTTCACCCGAGTGTCCAAAACATACGGCCTCAGATCAGATGAAACGATTATAAAATCGATCATTGACCTTTGTCCTAGGGTGCTCTGGTACCAAGTACACTTATGAGCATCCCTATGTTCGAACATGGTGTTCGTTATAGACAATCCATGACTAGCACAGAAGTCCAACAACAACCACTCTGGTTTAGATCAGGGAGGCCGTTCCTCCCAATCACGCCTCTCCATGTGTCTCCATCATTTCCCATGTGCGCGTTGAAGTCCCCCAGCAGAACTATGGAGTCCCCCACTGGAGCCCCATACAGGACTCCATTCAAGGTCTCCAAGAAGGCCGAATACTCCGAGCTCTTGTTTGGTGCATACGCACAAACAACAGTCAGAGTTTTCCCCCCCACAACCCGCAGGCGTAGGGAGGCGACCCTCTCGTCCACCGGGGTAAACACCAACGTAGCGGCGCTCAGCCGGGGGCCTGTGAGTATCCCCACACCCGCCCGGCGCCTCACACCCTGGGCAACTCCGGAGAAGAAAAGAGTCCAACCCCTATCCAGGAGTATGGTTCCAGAACCGAGACTGTGCGTAGAGGTAAGCCCCACCAGATCCTACTGGTAGCGCTCCACCTCCTGCACAAGTTCCGGCTCCTTCCCCCACAGAGAGGTGACGTTCCACGTCCCCAGAGCCATGGTCTGCTGCCCGGGTCTGGTCCATCGAGGCCCCTGACCTTCACTGCCACCCATGTGGCAGCGCACCCGACCCCAGCGGTTCCTCCCACAGGTGGTGGGCCCATGGGTTGGAGAGAGAGGTGCCACGTAGCTTTTTCGGGCTGTGCCCGGCCGGGCTCCGTGGCAAACCCGGCCACCAGGCGCTCGCTGACGGGCCCTCCATCTGGGCCTGGCTCCAGACGGGGGCCCCGGCTTCCTCCGGGCAGGGTCACTCCATCTCTACCTCGTTTTTTCATAGGGTTTTTGAACGTGATTTTTGAAATGTGATTCATATTATCATATATTATTTTTGATATTATTAATTTTTATTTTTATTTTGATGTTTTAATTTTCATGTGTTGTTTTGCAAACGATACTGGTCAGTGTTTTCTTTTCTTCCAGAGCATATGGGGTAATGTGCAGAGGGGATACAGATACAAATATGGACAATATGAAGGAACTCTGAACCAGGATGGTGTGGATCTGTTCAGATTTCACCACACCAACACTGCATTGATATTCAACATTGCTGAGAAGCTGCAATGTAGTGGACTACATTCCTGTGTTTGTCTGATATATATACATGTTTGCAGTGTAATACATAATTTGTGTCATGTTCTTGCATTAATTGTTTGAAGAATGATGTTTTTGTCATGGAGTGAATATATGGAGACCTCAGATGTTTACCTCAGAAGATACCTTTTTTGGAGTTGTGCCAGATAACAGGCATTGATTGGTCAGTTATCTGGTCCAATGGTATACTTACAAAATCACGTCCTATGCTAATACAATGCATTGAGATATATATATATATATATATATATATATATATATATATATATATATATATATATACGTTGTGCACACAAAGAAAAGGCAGAACGACTTTTTGGAAGATTGGGTTGGTCGTTCTCCAGGCTCTCTGCAGGAGTTTGTAAAATTGATGCTGAATCTTTGCTTGTAATAAACCTTTTTATAATCAAGAACAGTGTCGGCGGATTCCTCTTCATACAGCATCACAGCATTACTATTTAAGGCACCACATAACAAAAACGGACAAACACAACAAGACAAAGTAGCTCCAAGTCTGATTAACTATCAATTGGCATATCGCATACTGTAGATAGTATGAAAAACCCCTTCAGTGGACCATGTACAATTACAAAAGTTTTTGTTGTTGTTGTGGTTTCCATGCTCTTGTCATGTTTTTTTGGTAAAACAGGTCATAAAATACACTGTCTTGTGTTTATTCATCATTATTTGATCATTTGTAGATTATTTTTCTGGGCATTTTGGGCCTTTATTTAATAGGACAGCTGAAGACATGTAAGGGGAGAGAGAGGGGTATGACATGCAACAAAGGGCTGCAGGTCGGAATCAAACCCGCGGCTGATGCGGCAAGGACTGAGCCTCTGAACATGGGGCGCCTGCTCAACCAGGTGAGCTACCCAGGCGCCCCTCAGGGAATAACTTTGAATGTAATATTTACATACAAGGAACGGCATGACATAATGAGGATACAAAAACAGTAACTGTATTTCAGACCTGCCAACATGTACGCATTTTTCGTACTCAGCACGCATTTTGACCCTTAAGTACGCTTGTACGATTCGCTGCTCTCTAGGTACGCATTTTGTTGCATATTTCATTTCGCCAGTTTCAGTTTCTATGCGATCTACATCTATGACGTTGATTCTGCCGCTGAGCCACAGCGTGTAAGTGGAGTGAAAAGCTTTCGGCCAATCAGAGCGCTGTATTTTAACCCTCCGCCCACCTGCCCCTCCTAGCCAAATGCTTTGCGCGTTTAATTCACTTCAGTGCCTCAAGCAAGCCAGGCTGGCCGGATAACTGTAGGCTTGCATGCCATGGCTGAACCGCCTCAAAAAAAGGTTGGGAAACCACAGCGATTTCTTGACTGCTATCGGGAGAGATGGCCTTGCCTCCACATGTCCAGGCAACCTCATCACGCCTTCTGCACCGTGTGCAAGACAGATATCGATATCAGTCACGAAGGGGCAACAGGTAACGGACACAGTCCCACATTCAAATACTGAGTCGGGTATGGCTGCAGCCCGCAGACCTCCTGTCTCATGCCTCCCATGCTCACTAACTTATCTGTGACTTCATTTAGAAAATAATTCACGATTTCGTAGGCTATTCTGAACATCGGAATTTACCGTTGTATTCTGAACATCTGAATTTACCGTTGTATTCTGAACATCTGAATTTACCATTGTATTCTGAACATCTGAATTTAGCGTGGGACGTGCCCAGGCATGAGGAGCATGAGACAGGAGGTCTCCAGGCTACAGCCATGCACTCTTGCAAATACTCCCCACCCACCCCCTGAAACATAATGATATTAAAAATAAAAGGATGACAAGAAAAAAATGTTCCTAGTGTCAACAGGCTAGCCTATCACACCCACCATCCTTCCCATTAGTTGGGGGAAGTGGTGGAATGGCTAGAAAACTAGAAGGTTTTAGACAGGCCAGGTGCTGATTAACGTAAGATAAAGGTACCAGTTAGGCTATTTTTTAGCCTACTTGAATTTATGAACATAAATAATGACCTTGACATCATAACAGGGAGTCCAGCTGGGACGAGCTCAGTTAATGATACATAGCATACAATAGGGCTATTTGCTAGGCCAATGTGATGACAACTGACATAATGCAATTGTCACCCATGTCAACCTTTGAAAAACTATCTGAAAATATCTGACCCATGTTATTTATTAGCCTATAATCATGTCTCTGCCAGGCTTCAATCTTGTGCTTTTTTAGTAGTTGCTTTAGGCCTATTTAAAGTTGCTTTATGAGTAAATCATTACTTAGACTACTTAATTTCCCTTCAATAATCAGAAGAAGGCTATGTGTTAACCTGGTCCGACTCTCATCTTTAACACAGAAGTACTTAGGCCTATTTATTAGCTCACTCCACCTCCTATTGGCTAGACTAACAAAAATGTATGGGCACAAAATATTGGACAGAATATAAGAAAACATTTGTGTAGTTTCAGTACACCTACAGCCATTCATCCACTCCATTCTTCTACACAGTAATAATAATTTATTGTAATCTAGGAGGTAGTGATGAGCCAAACAATGTATTTGAATATAAATTACATGTATCTAGATTTCCTTTGAAGGAAGTGTGTGTGTGTGTGTGTGTGTGTGTGTGTGTGTGTGTGTGTGTGTGTGTGTGTGTGTGTGTGTGTGTGTGTGTGTGTGATGTAATTCATAATATTTGTAACAATATGCAGGAATATGAACTAGCCTATCATAATCTCCCCCCTCTCCACCTACATTTTCAGATTGCACACACCATGTGTATATTATGTATTATGGTGTTAGGTATCTCATAGGTTTATCACTGGTGGGTGGGCAACAGTGGAGCGTACATTGGCGGTGGGCTGTCGGGCGTGCGCGCGCGGGGGTTGTACTCATAACATTTCTTCAAGGTTGGCAGGTCAACACTTTTAGTAAAAATGGGGATTATTAGCACGATTACAATTTAAAAATAAAAAAAATAAACAGAATGGAGTCACAGCAACATTGAATACAAGTTGCCATTTTATGTTTGCAGGTTACATCTAAGCATACAGAAGATTGATGATTGCAGTTGTCTGTCTGGGTTTGTTTGGTTTTGCATTTGCCCTTGTTGGAAGGAAATTCACCATCATTGGGGAAAATGACCATTAAAACCCATTAATGGACACCTACTAAGTAGTTTGAGGGAAACTGTATGTTCACCATTGTAAATCGATGCATCTCTGATTACAATTTGTTGCAACACGTTAGCATGCTAAGATCTCACTTACAACACTGAGTGTAGTCATTCAGTGCCTCATCCTCGGAACTATGGAATGCTGGTTTATTCAATATTAAATAAATAAATGAATAAATACATAAATACATTAATTAATATGCCAGACAGAGTTTGCTTTGAGAAGGGGAGTTTTAAGTAACTCCTCTGTTACATGATCTTTGTCTTCTTTATTGTTCATTTAATTATGTATTTATTTATACGTCACCAGGCCGGACAGGGGTGCATGAATGGGGGCTGAAAAGGGGGTTTGTGGGTTTTAATAGATACAGTGTATTACATCATGACAGTCCTTGGCATTTTGCACCAGCATATTCTCAGTTCAAACCACTTACACAAATACCTATAAGTGTATTATTCTTCTGTCAACATCATTGATGTATAACAAAATAGTGTCATCATTTAGATATATTTCAATTCAAGTATTTCCTGTGTGTGCAAATCCCTTGCTCACCTTTTTAGAGTTTAACCCAGTAGTAAGAGCAATATGGTACATAAAACTGACCCCATGCTTGTACAAAGTAGTTTCCATGTGTATTATACCAACACATTACCAAATCGACCGTCACAAAACAGTTGAGTTTCAATTCAAGATTAAACATGATGGTTTGTGATGTATACAAACTGCTCGGCCTCTTGTGTGTGCTTAAGTGTGTGTTTTTGGCATAACTGGACACACGACACAGGTGCCCTGCAGTTTGTGTTCAGAAGCTGTTGTGCCATTGTTTGGATTTGCCTTTCTCTGTCTAGAGTGGCATGCCATCATGTCATATAGAGGCTCAACTTCTACGCAAGCATGAGTTACAGGACTGTGGTGATGTACATGGAGATCGGCTGCTTTGTTGTCTGTGTATCTGGATGGATGCTGGTGTGTTCCACATTGCCCATAGATATCTGGACATGGTCTGAGTTAGACAGCATAGTCTTGGGTACTTCAAACTACTTCTCCAACCTGTGGAAGGATTGTATGTCTGATTCAACTGGAGTAACTGACTGCAAAGACATTCCATCACTGCTTGCACTGAATTGTAAGTAAAATGTAATTCAGCACAAGGCATGATGATGAATAAAAAGGTGACCCGCAGTCTTCTTTACCCCAATGTATGCATAACATTGTTTTGCTGTTCTTGGACAGGGGACATTCACATGTGCCGTGCTCTCATCATCATCTCTATTATCTTGGCTTTCTTTGGATCAGTTCTGGTCTTAGTGGGAATGAAGTGTACTAAGATTGGGGGATCAGAGATTGTTAATGCAAGACTAACCTTTGCTGGGGGAATGAACTACCTTATCGGAGGTAAGATTGAGAGTTACACAGACTTAGTTGAAAGAAGTCACATTGCAATACACTACATGATTCATCTTTAAATAAATATGTGTCTATTGTTTCAGGAATGTGTTCTATGATTGCTTTCTCCTATTATGGAAACAAACTTAGAGCAGAATTCCAGGACCCTAACTACAAAGCTCAGAAGTATGTAAAAGGGTCATGGATAAAATACACTACAAACTCACCTTATTTCATGAATCAACATTCATATGAAGGAAGAATTGTACATGTACATATTATTCTTGTATTTATTGCCAGGTTTGAAATAGGTGTTGGTGTCTTTATCGGCTGGGGAGGCTCCAGCTTACTTGTTGTTGGAGGCCTCATTTACAATATCTTTGCAGGGAGGGACGGGTTCCACTCAAGGTAAAATGCTGCCACTGTATGACTGATTTAGTTTCTCTCCAGCATTTCTATTCTATTCTTTTATTTTATTTTGTTTTACAGACATAAATAACATCCATTTGTTGAATCTGAACCTCACAGCTCAAAAAGATAACCTGAATACCAGTTCCCTGATGCCTACAGAGTTGTTCCGACAAAAAAGAGCATTCAGTTGTTGGCTCATACAGAGATTAGTGAGAGCAGAAAACCAAGGACCACCAGTGGCAGCAGAGGCAGCAGCATCTCTGGGATCACAACCACCACCAATTTGTCAGCTATAAATGCATATGTATGACCTGTTTTCAAAGGTGGAAAATATTCTGTCTTTCTGTCCTTCATGAAATAAGCGTCTCTTCATTTTCCAAGATATTTTATAATCTAAGCCCATACTTGAGCTTTAATATTAGCCTTTAGAATGGGTCTTATTTCCACAGCAGACATTTAGCATTAACAATGGCTCTATTCAAGTGTCCCAAAACATGTGTATTAATTATCATGATGTTTGGCTGTTGTAGCCATGAATATTTTTTTAATATTAATGTAGATAAAACTATGTATATTTGAAACATGAACAAAGAAGTAACTAATAATACCAGGACTTAATGTTGACTTACTGTAACATGTATCAAATTCATAATAATAAAGTGGAAATGTTGAGTCATGGTTGAACAATATTTACACTTTGAGGTGTCATGATCACAAAAATGACCATCAAGGTTAGAGAAAATCTCAACAATAAACAAACTTTATGAGCCATTTACTGCACGACAACTGCATTGTATTGTGAGATAATTTATTTTTACCACCTACTTGTCACATAAAAACAAATGCAAGACATACTTATTCATAAACAGCACTTTACTAATAGCCCTGTACAGCTGATAATGTCAATGTACAAAAATAATTTTGATGTAATCTATTGGAGATATGATTGTGCCATATTTGATTCTGAGAGAAACACCTTAGTAATTAGGAAGTTGTCTCATAGTGACAATTCTGGTACCTGGCCATGTTTCAGTGTTTTGTGTGTTGTATGTTATGTGGTACTCTACAAAGTTTTAAGGATGTCCTGCCTCTTAGACTGAAACCTAGTTTACCTACGGGTACCAATAAAGTAACCTGAACCTGAACCTGGTCACAATGTCTGATACTGATACTGTGTGGTAGCTTCCTCAAGAAAGCAGTCTGCAAGTGGGTCTTACGTGAGGGACATCTCATGGTCTCCAAGATTATAGTAGATGGTGCTGAGTTTGTAGAAAGCCTGGGTATTGTCACTCTTTAACTTGGATGCAGCTTTGAGGTCACTGATGGCCTTTCCCATCTCCCCCATTTGAATAAAACACTCTGCTCGAATCTCACGAGAGGTCACGTCCCAAACGCAAGTCTGTAACAGGCGGACAATATCTCTTACAAAATGCAGTACTAGTTACTATACAAATGCTCTGTAGACTCTGCGGTAAAGATAACATGGGCAACGTCATGCTTGCAGGAAAATTAGGCAATGCTGAAAGGTATGTATTTTACCTCAATGACAGTGTCAAGCTGGACAGCAGCTGTCATATAATCCTGGCTGTCGAAGCTGCTGCGTGCCTGAGCCACCAGCTGCTGAATTTCATCCGACTTTGTCACTCTGGGCTTCCCTCTCCTCTTTGTCGCTAGGGTTGGACTTCAGCTTGAACATTGCAAGGCAAGACATTACAGAAAAATTCAGAAAAGAGATGCATTTGTGTAGTAGTTCAAAGCTCTGTTTTTCATATGTAGTTTTGTTTTAACCAAAACGGACAAACACAGCAAGACAAAGTAGCTCCAAGTCTGATTAACTATCAATTGGCATTAGAGATGTTCCGATACCAGTAATGGTATCTTTGTAGCTGTCATATTTCACGGGACCCACGTTGAGTGCAGATTTCATGTTGCGGCTTTCGTCGCTGTTTGTCACTTTGCCTAAGATTGAGTGATAAGTAGTACTCGCCCTGTTGTTTTTATGGAAACAATCTTGTATTATACCAGTACCAAAAAAGAAAACCGTTGAGTGTATGAATGATCTAAGACCAGTTGCTCTAACCTCAATAGCTATGAAGGTATGTGAGAAAATCGTGTTAAATAGTCTGAAGCCTCATGTAGAGCATTATCTTGACCCCTGCCAATTTGCTTATCAGAAAGGGAGAGGGGCAGAGGATGCTATTGTATTTAAACTGGACAGTGTCTATGCTCACCTGGATGCAGGGGGACGGTATGTGAGAATTCTGTACTATGATTTTAGCTCAGCGTTCAATACGATACAACCACACATCATTGTAAATAAGCTTTTGATGATGAAGGTTCCAGGTGTATTTCTCTCTTTCATTCTAAAGAATTTCTTAGAGAACAGGTCTCAATTTGTTAAGCTAAACTCAAAAGTAAAGTCAGACAAGATCATGACAAACACAGGTTCACCTCAGGGAACTGTTTCATCACCCTTTCTTTTTACCATTTATACTGCAAACTACCGTCCACAGCAGGCAAGCTGTCAAGTTGTTAAATTTGCTGACGACATAGCGCTCATTGGGTTAATTGAAAATGATAACTATAGTCACTATCAAAATGAGATAAAAGCTTTCGTGGATTATTGCGACACTCATTTCCTAGAACTCAACGTTACGAAAACTAAAGAATTAGTAATTGATTACAGGAGAAATAAGATGACAATTGAGGCAGTGAAAATCAAAGGTTCAATAATAGAAAGAGTGAACACATACAAGTATTTGGGCATTGTTTTTAATGATAGGCTAACATGGTCAGATCATGTTGACTTAATGATGAAAAAATGAAGTCCACTTGTATACTGTATGAGGAAGTTGCAGTCCTTTAAGATGAATACGGATGTGGTGAGAATGTTTTTTATGTCAGTGATATGTAGTGTTTGGAGTTACTGCGCGGTGTACATAGCAGAAACCCTGTTGTGCGTCTGCCCTATTTCTGATACCATGGTGACAGAAATGTTACCGTGGCGGGCCGCGGTACAATTTGTACAAAGTAGTTTCCATGTGTATTATACCAACACATTACCAAATGGACCGTCATAAAACAGTGGAGTGTCAATTCAGGACAAAACATGAAGGTTTGTGATGTATACAAACTGCCCGGCCTCTTGTGTGTGTTTAAGTGTGTGTTTTTTGCATAACTGGACACACGAGACAGGTGCCCTGCAGTTTGTGTTCAGAAGCTGTTGTGCCATTGTTTGGATTTGCGTTTCTCTGTCTAGAGGCTCAACTTCCATGCAAGCATGAGTTACAGGACTGTGGTGATGTATGTGGAGATCAGCTGCTTTGTTGTCTGTGTATCTGGATGGATCCTGGTGTGTTCCACATTGCCCATAGATATCTGGACATGGTCTGAGTTAGACAGCGTAGTCTTGGGTACTTCACACTACTTCTCCAACCTGTGGAAGGACTGTGTATCTGATTCAACTGGAGTAACTGACTGCAAGGACATTCCATCACTGCTTGCACTGAATTGTAAGTAAAATGTATTTTAGCACAAGGCATGATGATGAATAAAAAGGAGCTCTGCAGTCTTTTTTACCCCAATGTATGCATAACATTGTTTTGCTGTTCTTGGACAGGGGACATTCGCATGTGCCGTACTCTCATCATCATCTCTATTATCTTGGCTTTCTTTGGATCAGTTCTGGTCTTAGTGGGAATGAAGTGTACTAAGATTGGGGGATCAGAGATTGTTAATGCAAGACTAACCTTTGCTGGGGGAATGAACTACCTTATCGGAGGTAAGATTGAGAGTTACACAGACTTATTTGAAAGAAGTCACATTGCAATACACTACATGATTCATCTTTAAATAAATATGTGCCTATTGTTTCAGGAATGTGTTCTATGATTGCTTTCTCCTATTATGGAAACAAACTTAGAGCAGAATTCCAGGACCCTAACTACAAAGCTCAGAAGTATGTAAAAGTGACATGGACAAAATACACTACAAACTCACCTTATTTCATGAATCAACATTCATATGAAGGAAGAATTGTACATGTACATATTATTCTTGTATTTATTGCCAGGTTTGAAATAGGCGTTGGTGTCTTTATCGGCTGGGGAGGCTCCAGCTTACTTGTTGTTGGAGGCCTCATTTACAGTATCTTTGCAGGGAGGGACGGGTTCCACTCAAGGTAAAATGCTGCCACTGTATGACTGATTTAGTTTCTCTCCAGCATTTCTATTCTATTCTTTTATTTTATTTTGTTTTACAGACATAAATAACATCCATTTGTTGAATCTGAACCTCACAGCTCAAAAAGATAACCTGAATACCAGTTCCCTGATGCCTACAGAGTTGTTCCGACAAAAAAGAGCATTCAGTTGTTGGCTCATACAGAGATTAGTGAGAGCAGAAAACCAAGGACCACCAGTGGCAGCAGAGGCAGCAGCATCTCTGGGATCACAACCACCACCAATTTGTCAGCTATAAATGCATATGTATGACCTGTTTTCAAAGGTGGAAAATATTCTCTTTCTGTCCTTCATGAAATAAGCGTCTCTTCATTTTCCAAGATATTTTATAATCTAAGCCCATACTTGAGCTTTAATATTAGCCTTTAGAATGGATTTTATTTCCACAGCAGACATTTAGCATTAACAATGGCTCTATTCAAGTTTCCCAAAACGTGTGTATTAATTATCATGATGTTTGGCTGTTGTTGTAGCCATGAATATTTTTTAATAGTAATGTAGATAAAACTATGTTTATTTGAAACATGAACAAAGAAGTAACTAATAATACCAGGACTTAATGTTGACTTACTGTAACATGTATGCTACGCATCTCTAGATTGCTTGTTTAATCCTGACTGAAGGTTGCTTTAATATAGTCTAACACTGCTGTTGATTGATGTTGTCAGATGTTTTTGAAATTAGCAATTAAACAAAATGTTGAAAGGATATATAAATATATATAAATTACACCTAGTTTCCCCCCGGATCATCATCAGGATTAAAATGCTGCTTATGGCAGTGGTGGAAAGTAACTAAGTACATTTAATCAAGCACTGTACTGTACACAGTTTTGAATTACTTGCACTTTACTTGTTTACTTATTTTTTCCATTTTATAATATTTTATTTACTTCTACTTCATTAAATAAAAAAAGGTAGTCTACCCTACATTTATCTGACATTTTAAATTACCAGTTACTTTGCAGATTACGATTGCACATAAAAAACTTGATAAATTAATATATGTGCATGGTTATAGATAAAAGTATAAAGCAGGTAAAATGAGCTCCACCTCGACTAACTACAGCATAATAATTCTGCTTGTATGTTAATGCATCATAACATTCAGTTCTGCATAAGGAGTACTTTTACAGTGCTTTTGATAGTTTGAGTAAATGCTTACACTTATGTATGTAACATTTTGAATGCAGGACTTTTACTTGTAATAGAGAATATTTACATAGTAGAATTTCTACTTTTACCAAGTAAATCATCCGAGTATTTCTTCTATTTCTTCTTCCATTGCTAAATGTCTGCTCCCTAATTTACCACTATCAGCACTTCACAGTATACATTTTACACTATAATCATATATTTTATAGATTATTTTGTGGCAATGTTATACATGAGGATTTAAATACCTCGCACACGCACACGCACACGCACACGCACACACACACACGCACGCACGCACGCACACGCGCACACACACACACACACACACACACACACACACACACACACACACACACACACACACACACACACACGTACGTGTGTACACAGATGACAGGTCTTGTGCTGCCGTGGCTATTCTCTGTTGAACTAGGAGAGGTGGGCGGTGTTTTCCAAAGAATCCAGCCAATCACAGTTACCCACGACCGGTCGCTTGGGTTCGCTCCTCCGCTCTGACTGGCGAAAGAGAAGCAATGCTGAACACATGGGACTGTTGAGAATTAGGCGAAACATAGTTAGAATAACATCGGCCGAGACGTAACGAGATTGGACCTGTCTGATGCAAATCTCACCATGGTTTCCATCGACCATGTCGCTAGCAAAATACTGACTTACATCCCATATGTTCTTGTTTTAATTGATATGAGATATGAAGGTAAGAACCTGACTATACTTTACTTTTCTTGGCAAGCTAACGATAGCAAGTAGCTACTGAACGTCTAGCAAAGAACTTTGATCACGGTTCAGACAGCCTGCTTGTAGTCAAAGTAACGTTGTATGGCTAGCTAATGTCAGTGGTAACCAATAGCTGTTTGCTAACGTTAACGTTGATCATTTATGTTAATTTATATCGTAGCAAATCGATGTTAGCGTATTAGTTAAAGTAACCAGTTAGTTTAGTTTAGTTTTAACGGTAGCTATAATACGTTCGTCAAACATGCATGTGTAACGAACGTATGATAGCTAACGTTAATGTTAGCTAACCTAACGTTACATGCCAAAGTAATCTCTCTCATACTTAACGTTACTCAGGGGCGGTTCTACATTGAATTACACCCGGGGCGAGACCCCCTTCGAGCAAAAAAACCCACACAAAATTGTAGAATTTTGCAAAATTACTATATTAGTGTGTGTGTCCTCAAGATCTGACAACACACAAACACACGTAGCAGAGCTACCCATGTTTGTACTGTTGCTTAATTAAATACAACATCAAAAGAGAGAAGTTGTCTCCGTCTGTGTTTTAAACAGACACACCTGGGGGCGAAGTTGGAAACCAGAATCAGCTTTAAATACAGTCCTAATCTGGTCCTCACTAGTACGGGCCCAATTATAGTATCTACATGAAAACTTCACTGTTGTTGCATGAAATGTGGTTTGTGTTTAGCCTACATCATCAGTTTCTATCATGTGAAATAAGAGGCTAAGCCAGCCTGGTGGCCAAGCTGCAGACAGATGCTCCTCAACAGTGAGCTCCCCAGCAGTCAGCTCCCCCTGCTGTCCATAAGGTGCCTCTGCACCCCTTTCGTTTCAGACCCTCCCACCACGCCTCCTCATTTACATTGACATGTGTCAAGTCCAAATGAAAAGCCAATGTTAAATGTAAATTCAAAAGCCAAATATTAAATCCAAATGAAAATCAATGTTAAATTGAAATCGAAAAGCCAAATATTAAATCCAAATTAAAAGCCAATGTTAAATTTAAATTCAAAAGCCAAATATTAAATCCAAATGGAAAAGCCAAATGGAAAATTAAAAAAAAATAATAATATTTTTAATTTGATCAATGGAAAATTTAAAATAATAATATTTTAATTTGATCTCGCTTCGTTTTCTCTTCGGACTTTCAATTTCTCTTTGGACTTTCAATTTGAATTATGAATAAATATTTCCTCCATACCCTTCCTTGTCCGGACCGTTCCATTTGGGAGACCAAGCAACATAGGCGCCGATTTGTTTTCCTCCGTGGGTGCTCACGGGCGCACGCCCTTTAAAAAAAAAAAAGTAACGTTACTGTAGTTTGTGGCAATATACTCCGTATTGTGGTGCAGGATATCATCAATGTGCATGTTTTTCAGGAGTGAAATGTGGCAGGGACGGGAGTGTGGACAATCATATGGAGATGGGGAAGAAACTGCTTGCTGCTGGCCAGCTAGCCGATGCCCTCTCTCATTTCCATGCTGCTGTGGGTAAGTGACAGAAGCATGCCAAGTTTTATATGTATTTTTCAACTTAATTTTTACACCAGGAAATATAATCCCAAACTAATGTAGTCATGTTTACTTTGTCCTTTTGTCAGATGGAGATCCCAAGAACTACATGGCCTACTACAGGAGAGCTACAGTCTTTTTGGCAATGGGGAAGTCAAAGTCTGCACTGCCAGATTTGAGCAAAGTTATTGAACTAAAACCAGACTTCACATCTGTGAGTTTCTGTTTTTACATCAGTTTGTCTGAAATCATTTGTTTTCACATAGTTGCACACAGTTTGTCATACTACAGGCTTACATTGTAGGTCTGACAGAACAGTGTGAGAAACACATCTATTGTGCATAAATAATTGGAAGAAACTGGTATATTTGTAGTTTTATACCAGCCCCAGGTACAACTATGTTGGGAAACTGGTCAGTTATGTCAGCTGTGTTGATAAGTCTGCGGTCTGCAGTCATATGTAAAACAAGTCCTCTGTTCATACAGGCACGCCTTCAGAGAGGAAATCTCCTTCTGAAGCAGGGGAGACTAGATGAAGCAGAGAGTGACTTTAAGAAAGTGGTAAGTATAGTAACATCCAGTTTAAACTCCACGGTAACAAGACAGAAAAGTCACTGTTTTGTTCAGTAAGCAGAGAACACCAGGAGTTGTCAGTGTTTATCTGTAGCCTGGTTTTGTAGTGAAACTTAACTCAAGCATGAAAACTAGGCCTAGTGTATTTTCAATATAACATGACATAAGGGCAATAATTTGACTTATTAACAGCTTTATCATGGTGAAAGATAGTTTTGTTTTTCTATGCAGTGTGCACACTTTATTTGTATTATTTATTTTGCTATACTGTACAGTTATACTATGAGGTTGACAACATGAGAGGTTTTGTTATGGGCTGAATGGACTAACAGAAGTCTTTGAAACCAAGTAGCACAGAAGTTAAAAATTAATGTCATAGGCCACATAAGACCTTAGTGAACAGGTATACCATGCATCCATAAGCCATCTTAAAAGATGTGGATAATAATTAAATTGGCAGTGTACTCTCATTACGGCCTTCAGGGATCATTTTAAGGTGCTCGGTAAGGATTAGGACTGGAGCTTGCTAATGGATTTTCCGTTAGAATTACCAATTACCATTTTAAAGAGAAGTTTCACAACACTCCCCGAAGACATAAATACCCTTGTTATATCTACTATTAATTATTTGATTCCATTTAAAGCTGCTGTATTCTCAGGTGAGGTAATCATGCAGGCAACAATTTAGTCCCTTTTTTAAGTGGGAATAGGATGTGAATGTCAGTGTCACACTGTGTCGAGGGCATGTGGCAGGCCTGAAGCCTCATAAGCCTGTTTTGTTCCTTGCCATTCCATTTCCTTATATTAAACACAAAGAAAGCCAGTCAGCTTTTGATGAGCTTTATTATAGTTAGTCTTGTATTCCTTTGTCACTTTGTGGGAGTGTTTATGTAATAGAAATTATATAATACTTGCAATCAAGTGTGATGCCTCCTTCTTCATGCAGGCAAGGAGCCCTCCTTACTCTGCAGAGGCCAACATGCATCTGGGCTTATACAGTTTTAAGTAGGCAACATTTTGCTGGTATAATGTCAAGGGATCTTGCCAGAGGTTCATGCTGTGATGCTGCTTCAGCAGTCCACAATGTTGGCCAAGCTTAATGCATCACATTTATGCATTATGCTTTATCCTAAGCTGAGCTAGCAGGAAACACTTTAAGGGTACCCAGGTCTATTTGTAAAGGATGTGTTGTTAGCTGAGATTGCTCTTGTGAATATGATGCCCTCTATGATGAGGATGATTATATTGTAATGGGTTTAGGGAATGGTAAGCACTGCAAATGCTGTGATAGGCAATGCTTTGAAGAGGCAAAGTCGACACAAGAACCTCTTCAGAATTATGAGAGCTCATATTGGAATGTGTTGGTGAAGAACTCAAAACAATTTTCTTCTAACTTTTTCCAGTTAGATTGCTTTTATCATGACCATAAGCATGCAATGTAATGTCTTGCCTTGCAATGTTCCAGTTGAAGTCCAACCCTAGCGACAAAGAGGAGAGGGAAGCCCAGAGTCTGCTGACAAAGTCGGATGAAATTCAGCGGCTGGTGGCTCAGGCACGCAGCAGCTTCGACAGCCAGGATTATATGACAGCTGCTGTCCAGCTTGACACTGTCATTGAGGTAAAATACCTACCTTGTCAGCATTGCCTAATTTTCCTGCAAGCATGACGTTGCCCATGTTATCTTTACCGCAGAGTCTACACAGCATTTGTATAGTAACTAGTACTGCAGTTTGTAAGAGATATTGTCCGCCTGTTACAGACTTGCGTTTGGGACGTGACCTCTCGTGAGATTCGAGCAGAGTGTTTTATTCAAATGGGGGAGATGGGAAAGGCCATCAGTGACCTCAAAGCTGCATCCAAGTTAAAGAGTGACAATACCCAGGCTTTCTACAAACTCAGCACCATCTACTATAATCTTGGAGACCATGAGATGTCCCTCACGTAAGACCCACTTGCAGACGGCTTTCTTGAGGAAGCTACCACACAGTATCAGTATCAGACATTGTGACCAGGTACCAGAATTGTCACTATGAGACAACTTCCTAATTACTAAGGTGTTTCTCTCAGAATCAAATATGGCACAATCATATCTCCAATAGATTACATCAAAATTATTTTTGTACATTGGCATTATCTGTCTAAAGATACTTTTGTGCTGTACAGGGCTATTAGCAAAGTGATATTTATGAATAAGTATTTCTTGCATTTGTTTTTATGTGATAAGTAGGTGGTAAAAATAAGTTATCTCACAATACAATGCAGTTGTCGTGCAGTAAATGGCTCATAAAGTTTGTTTATTGATGAGATTTTCTCTAACCTTGATTGTCATTTTTACGATAATGACACCTCAAAGTATAAATATCGTTCAATCATGACTCAACATTTCTACTTTATTATTATGAATATTTGCACAAACATACATAAATGCACAAACAGTACCTAGCTTACCATTTTGTACCTCTGTAAGTTGTCTCATTTTGCCTTAAAGATTTGTAGTAGCTGGCACATACCGGTAATTGGTATTCAGCTTATTATTACTTGCATATGTAGCTAACAAAGCCAATCAGTAACACTGAAAAAATAATGGATGTAACAACAATGCAAACTATAGCGTAAAGATGACCAAATAGTTAAAATCTGTTGTGCTATTTTAAAGTGTTCCTGTTATTTTTGTCCACCTCCCAGTAAATTGGCAATATAGCACGTCCATCAGGTAAAAAATTAGCCTGTTCTGACCTTCCTCCTCTCGTCTGATCTGCAGTGAGGTGCGTGAGTGCCTGAAGCTGGATCCTGATCACAAACAGTGTTACAGCCATTACAAGCAGGTCAAGAAGCTCAACAAACAGATCCAGTCTGCAGAGGAGCTCATCCAAGAGCAGAGGTGTGTGGGTGTGGGGGGTGGTGGTGGTGGTGTGTGTGTGTGTGTGTGGGGGGGGGGGGGGGGTGTTGCATTCTGCGTTGTTCAAACACCCACCTGCCTCCTGCTCTTTTAGGTATGAAGACGCAGTGAGCAAATATGAGGCAGTGATGAAGACCGAGCCCAACGTGCGCCATTTCGCTCTCCTTGCCAAGGAGCGTATGTGCCATGCGTTGGCACAGGTAAGACCCCTTACTGCTCCCATGAGATGCATTAACTCGCTCTTTTACTTAATTAAACAATACATGTACCCAACATGCTTTCCTTGTGTCATGAGCAGGGCCAGCAGGCTAGCAGAGCTATCTCAGTGTGTGGCGAAGTCCTCCAGTCGGACCCAGAGAACATTAACGTGCTGAAGGACAGAGCTGAGGCCTATGTCCAAGAGGAAGAGTATGAGGAAGGTAAGCCTGTCAGATGTAGCTGTATGTAGTTAAAGCTAGAGACACAATCGATTAGCATGAAAACAGATCTCAGAGAACGGTTGACTCGGTACACATATGTTATTAACCCCTAGGTTCATTTTGCGCCGGAATTGTCCTTAAAGATCTATTTATTTAATGGAGTCAGTCTGTTAGATTTCCACACTCAGATCCGCGATCACACTAAATGCTGTAGAGTCAACCAATCTTCACTAGGAATTTATTAATTTCAGTTGAGAAATGTCTATTAGCAATGTCTTTTTGGGGAAGATGGACTGACATTTTGACACAGGTGTTGTGAAAATGGCAGTTGTTTATATAGATTTATTAACATCACATTTGATTCTTTCTTCTAAATAGCTCTACTCTTCTCACAGCATTTTACCTGTTTTTATTACTGACGTTTTGGTTACGAGAACACAGCCATTTAAATGAAGTTACTGAAATCTACACTTGGTTTCCAGTTTATTAGGTACACCTAGCTAAAATGAATGCAGTCTAAATGCAACAGTCCTGCAATAAATCCTACCTTTTATAAAGGTTTTAGCTGGGTGTACCTGAAAAAAATGGCAACCAAGTGTATGTTGTAATAATCTAACTCTACTACACAATGCACACTGCTGTCATGGCAGAAGTCTAACACAGGGGGTCCTTGTAACGCTACTAAAAAATACACAGGGAGATTAAGTTAAATCAAAATCAATGACACATCATTTAAGCATCTTCCCATCTGATCATTTTATTTGTTGTGATTTGGGTGTCTACAGAAAAGTAATGGGATTTTAATGTAAATATCCACATAAAATGTCTACAATGTATGTCTAAAACCCAGAAAGGACAAACGTCATCTGTTAGTTTATTTTCATACAGTATAATTACAATTAGATGTGAATCCCAGTGTGTTAGTAGGTATAATCTGTAAGATGTAGAGCTGCCTTGCACTGTTGGCTTAAATTTTGCAGAATGTCTTGTTTATCAAGCCTAAAGCCATTCTTCAGTAGCAGTGCCAAAACACACACGCACGCATGTAAAAAGTCCAGTGATGGCAGATGGTGAAATCGCCAGAAATAGTTTGTGTCCTAGGCATCATTTCACATGTCGCCTGATGTTCTACTACCGTAGTGCAAATAACCAGTGGATATTGTTGTCATAATCCCTGCCTATATTTTGTGTTTATCTGTCAATTTTGGAATGTAATGTGCCATCCCACCCATCTCGGTGTCTTTGTGCACAGATGCCAATGCAATGTCCAAACCCTGGTTCCCATAGAATCATTTTCACTCCAGCTGCTCCTCACTAATGACTTTCAGTCTGATACCAGCCAAAAAACATGGATGAAATATTGGAAATCTGTTATAGAATTTATAATTCAATACTAAACCGTCATTGTGTCCGGTGCTTAGCGCCACCCAAGACGATTGTGATTGGTTTAAAGAAATGGCAATAAGCCAGAGCATATTTTTCTCCCATCCTGAAATATTGTGTGGACTAGCCAGACCCTCCGTTGCAGCGCTGTGGAGGACGGTCTGGCAATGCGAGACTACCGGAATACTAGTATTTATCATGCACAGTATACTGGGATATGAATAACCCGGTTTCTCTGTGTTGCATGTAAACATCATATCCCGGATATAATCAAAACCGGGATAAGCCCCATAACCAGGATACTCATTTCCATGTGAACACACTATCTTCACAATTTTATGAACTGTTTCCAGTGCGTCAGGCTCCAACACTCCTATTGATTTGCACTACATGTTCTACAGTAAAAGACTCTAGTGACAAGTGATGACTCCTAACCAACCAGTGTGTTGCACACAAGAGTAGATATTTTCTGTAGTTGTTTTACAATAGCCTGCTAGTTGAAGCTTGAAATTAATGTAACTTTGTACCTAATACCTGAGACTTTCATGTGGCTGTGCAGGCAGTTAATCTGCTAAACAAAGGCTGTCATACAGTCCTAGTAAGAATCAGACAGTATTTGTACTCTCATTATTGCCATAATAAGTAGACATTTATTTTGATAGTAGCTAGTAAAGCGATGAAAATTAATGACGGGAGAAGGAGATGGAGAGATGGAGCCCTTAACCAGCCATCTTAACATCCCCGCAAAACGATTTTATTTTTTTAACTAAATATGTCTAATAGTTAAACAGTGCATAATAAAGTGAAACAGGCAAGCAACAAACATGAATAAAAGACATTTGTGAGATTTTGGGAACAATTATGTGCATGTGCCCAGTGGTGTAGTCTAATGTATTATAGTGGGTATATGTACTGTATATTGGCCAGAATCTGCCTTTGGGGGAGGGGGGGGGCATATCATAGTGGGGGGGTCTGGGTGTCCTCCCCCAGGGAAATTTTGAGCATCAACGACTTCATTTCCTGTATTTGGATAAACTTTTATGCACCAATTTACAGTGGAAATATCTTTATTTAGCCTATGTGAAGAACAAAAACACAGATGACAATTCAAAATGTATCAAAATTATAATGGAAAGTATGTTGTGTGTCATTGGGCATTTTTAAGTGGGTATATGGAAATCCTGGAGCTTTCTTAGTGGGTATACTGCGTATACCTACGTATCACATAGACTACACCACTGCATGCGCCTCAACTAATAACAAACATATCACACAGGAATAGTGCGTTGCTAACCTGTTGCAAAAGTGCAAAACTACTACTATGCCTCTCCTACCATTGTGGTGCAGAGCAAATCACCAGAAGAGCAAACTGGTGCAAGTGAGGAAAGAACCTCAGTGTACATCAAGAAACGCCACTTTACCAGTGCAGAGCTGCGCTTTGTGCAAGCTCTGACAATGAAGCCCTTGGGCTCACTTGTCACTTGTCTAGTGTTTGGAAAAGCAACATTTTAATCCCAAGTTGATTTCTAGAGATGGAAATATATGATGCATTAATTTACTACATCATCAAAAGCTAACGTGGTGCGTTACAGGCACAAGCTGAAATGTAATTCTGTTTGTTCGTATCCACTTGAGGTTAGTGTGACACAGTGATGTTTTATTCAACTTTTATCTCAGCGCGTTCGATGTAAAAGTGAACACGCACGCAAAGAAAATAGCAGCTATAAAAACATAAAAAAAAAAGATAAAGGAGATGGATTAAAGCTCCACATCAATTTCCATTTAGTTCATGTAATCGGCAAACTGCTTTCACTTTATCCATAATGATGGTGTAAATCCCAAAAAATATGGTTTTAGCTTTTACTTTAAATGAGAGGACAAAACAAGTCCCTAACATGTCATATTTAATTAAAAAAGTATACACTTAGTCAAATTAGACCCACAATTATCATCACCATCACTTCAGGCAAGTCAGCCCCGGATTAATGACTTGCCGAGGCTGTGTAATTTGTCATTAATGTGCAACGAACACATCAGCAGGTGGGAATCCCAGTCCTCATGTGGGCTTTTAAACTGTCAGAACCCATGGGTGTTAAATTCACCTCAGTACGCCTCACAGGGTAAACAAGCCTCAAAGCACAAACGTGCGCACACAAACAGCCCGGAGCTGCTGCAACATGATCTGAAGGTGATGATGAATAAAGTGGTTTATATAACAGCATGAGATCAAGCATTTTCAGAGATGGGATTACTAAGGACTGATGACCAGCGTTGGGAGTAACACGTTACAAAAGTAATGCAATTACAGTAATGTGTTGCTTTTTGCTGTAACGCAGTAATATAAGGCATTAGTAATAACATTTCCATAATATTATACCTGTTAGAATCTCAGTAACACGAGTTACAATCTCAGTAACGTGGACAGCCTTTTCAGTTTTCTTTTTTTTATGGGATGCTCCACAACCACAGGTCTCCTGTGTTGAATTCACTTTAGATCAGGCTTTGAGTGAGTCATCAAAGTGTTTCAATGTTATTGTAAGTCATAAATTCATAATCAATAATCATTTGTATAACAGCCCAGATATAGACTTGTGCCACAGCAATGTTTGTGTCACGATCGCTAAATTGAGGAAATGAAGGCACAAATTGAAAAATAATGCAATTATTCTCAGCTGATCCATGTACATTCTTGTCTTTTGTTTGGTTCATCATCTTATTGGAGGCTCAGACACATACAGTAACAATACCTTGTGACTAAGAAGGATTCGGTGCCTTGCTCAAAAACACTTAAACATTTTAGGTGGATACTTGCCACAACAAGGTCTTAAGGTCCTGTTTCCCTCCGTTGAAGGACTGTCTTTAAATACTGTACTTTACTTCCCATTAGCTGCTTTGGATTAGTAAGCAATACTGATTGTGTCCTCCTTTTTTTTCCCTTCCAGCTATTAAGGACTATGAGACTGCTGCGAAACACAGCGAGAATGACCGTCAGATAAAAGAAGGTCTGGAGAAAGCCCAACGACTTCTCAAACAGTCTCAGAAGAGGGATTATTATAAGATCCTGGGAGTGAAGAGGTGGGCACAGATCGCTGGAGTTTGGGATATTTCTTTCCATTCTTATAGGTGTCTTCCAGACAGGGGATTTTATCAGGAAAGTTGAGGAGAATTGGGGTATTCTTTTGACAAATGGGCAAGATGCATCAGAAAGTAATTTGTTTCTGTTTTTAGACTGTGTTTAACAACCACTGCTCTACAAAGGAGGCGTGCTGCACTGGAAACCACATCATTTATTTGAACATTTTTGTGTTCAAAAGCACAAAATTGATTACATTTTAAGGCAATGAAGGAACTCTTAGGGGGAATAAAAGAAAAAGAAGTAATGGTTTACATGAGAGTCAATGTGGTAACCCTGACACTTGGACTAGTATTATTAGGTCCGGCTTGTGTAGAAATGAAGGGAAGCTGTTTTAATCTTTAATAAATGTGCTGATAATGCGCTCCCCATTGTCACAGAACTGCCCAGAAAAAGGAGATCATCAAAGCCTACAGGAAACTGGCCCAACAGTGGCATCCGGACAACTTCCAGGATCCGGAGGAAAAGAAGAAGGCTGAGAAGAAGTTCATAGACATCGCTCAGGCTAAAGAGGTTCTCACTGACCCAGGTAAATGGGTTTGTGGTCTGCAGTCAGTGGAAAGTTGTTGTTGTTGTCTCCCAGCAAATGCCAGACCTCTGAGGGGCTGCTGTGAACAGCTTACTACTTGCTATTTTAAGCAGCTTGAGACCTTCATTATTTTACTGGGCAATATCTTTATTTCAGTAAAATGGTTTTATCCAAACAATCTTACAGAACTATATTTTAATATACACGGTTTGTTTTTTCAACTTTAGTGTCCCCAACAGCCCTACCAATGCAAGTCAGTGCTTGATTAATTAGTAAAAACGTAAACACGTGTTGTGGGTTCTGTTTACATTGCACCTTAACATTACTGTTGACAGTCATGTCTTAGTTCCTCCGGGAATTTGCAATCGCAGATTTCAGTGATTAAAAAAAAACATTAGCCACGTGGTGCATTACTTTTTTGAGCTTGCCATTTTGCCTGATTCCGGCAATAACCGCTGAAATCAGGCCAAACAGAAGAATGCTCATAATCCCCACATTTTCCACTGTAAATTGATCAAATTCAGTTGTCTGTTAAGGAGCCCCAGTGAAAAAGGGTCAAATCTTGTGATCCGAGTACACTAGATGTCCTTGGAGACTTCCACACAAGTTGTCTTATTAAGCATCGCTGGTTGTCAAGCTCCAACATTTCAAATCTCAGCAAACCTTTTCTAAATTCTACCTGCATTGAACCACCTGCAACCTAATAGCTTAAACTAAACTTTTGATTTAAAGTATGGAGCTTATTGGTCATCAGCTGATCTAAAATGTTGGAAGATTATTTTACTCTGAATACATAATGGTTATTTAAACTTTATTTGTTAGCCTTAAATATTAAAAAGTCAAATTGATATATTAATATATTTTAATAATAAACCACGTATTCCTGGAGGAAGTGATTTCTAATTCAAAAACTATATATGAGTATATTTTATTTTGTTAAGTTGTTCTGTACTTACGTGTTTTTTTTTTTTTTTTATAGAGATGAGAACCAAGTTCGACCAAGGAGACGACCCCATGGATCCGGAGAGCCAGCAGGGTCGTCATCATCATCAGCACTTCCATGGAGGCTTCCAGGGTTTCAATCCGTTTGGCTCTGGACCCTTTAACTTTAAATTCAACTTCAACTAAGGAAACTCATATCCAGCACAGCTGGAACGGATTTTCGTATTTTCCTCCCTATTTAAAAGGGAGATCACTGGCATAAGGAATGTCAGAAATGTCCTAAGTCTCACAAAATGTGGAGCAAATTGTGACTTGAATTCAGTGACCTTAAATTAAATATGCATCTTTGTTGTTGAATAATACAACTTTGAATTTCATTTGGGGAAGGTCTGTTGCTATGCTAACAAATACGTCCCATGTGTGAAGCAGCTTTTATCTTTTAAGTGTAAGTGGTTAATTCTGACACTTGCATCCTTTCCACATCTTGTACACTTTTTACAATTCACATCCATTCGTAAGATTAAATTTGCACATAGGTACAGTACTATTTTTATATGAATGGAGTTTTTCTGAACTGTAAATAAAGACATATTTATGTACCTTAAATTGAACTGAGGCACCAGGGTATTGCTGTATGGAAAATTTGGAAAGTTACTTTGCTACATTCATGGTCTGAAGCTAGTTTGAGAAATGGCACATAGCAGTGGTACTTCTTCATCACTACATCTAACCTTTTCCTAATTCCAAGTATCTTAAATGCTTTCTTCCCCATGAATGCATTTTCATATGGCGTAATGGTTTACGATGAGGAACAAATTACAGTGTAAGAAAATCCCTTCGTTGTAGACCTTTCAGAGCATGAATCACATCACACATCCACTGACCACACAAGGGGACAACAGAATTCACAAACAGATTTTGTAATGGTGGTTTTGTAGCAAAGATCTTTTCTTCTTCCACAAGACAGTATTATAAACATTTCTATTTGACACAGCACAGTAAAAGATGGGTGTCCTAAGAGCAGATTTCCTGCACCCACTTTTTTTATTGACTTTTAAGACTAAAAAAGACTATTGTCTTCGGTTGAGCAGCAACACCCATCTTATTCCTGAGACAAAAACACTGGTTCATTGTGTAATTCAAACACTGAAAAATTATTTCTTAAAATGTAATGCAGTGAAGCTGAATGTAGGTAGGATGTAAACATTAACTTAAAATCCTATATCCTACCCATAAACCAGGACCTTTAGTGTGCAAATGAGGATCCTTTGATCCACAACTGAATCTTTAGATAGATCTTTAAATAGTATAGCAGGGATCCTGCTGATCAGTGTAACCGATGGACAGTCATACATCTCCTGCATTATGGGGGCCACAGAATCAGCACCATGGACGGTGATCATGACGCACATTGTGCAGAATCTTATTAAAGTTACACCTGTAAAGCCGGAGGCTAAACTGTAAATAATACATTTCTCAAGGGAAGGCTGAACTAAAATAGACTTGGAGTAAGAAAAACCAAGATACAAAAAAGACCCTCCCCTACTCTTACAAAAAAGCCAGACTACCCTCCCTTCAGCAAAAATAAAAAATTACACCCAATAATTGTACAGTCACCAGGTTCTAATGTAACAACTTTGCAGCAAGGTATGGCATTTTAAAACAGATTAGCTTTATGTCAGTCATAACTTTGGTTTGAGCATTTCAGTCAATGTCAAATTAACAATACCTAAATGCATTAGCTTTTTGAAACAGTTTTCCATATTAATATCAATATTAATAACACTTTAAAATCAGATTCATAAAGATGTGCCTTTTCTGTTTGATTCTTTGCGTACATTATCAGTGCAATATACGCCAACTAATTATTCTCAAACACACATAATAGAGTGCTTTGACTGATCTCACCCCATTATTCTTACTGTGTTCACTTCATTCTCCGGTAACAACATACTAACCAAGACCTGACTGCAGTGCTGATAGCACTCTACAAGTTCACAGTTGGCAGTTAACACTTACATCACGTGTTCATTTTGTAAGACGTATTAACTCCAGAAGCAGATATGGCATCTCTGAAAATATCACATCGTTCTCTGGCTGAGGATGCATGGCTATGTTTAGATGGAATTGTCTGTCTTCAAGCTTCACAGGTGGCCTGTTAGAAAAAGGTTCTGCCTTCTTCCTCTTCAGCATGGTGCTGGCAGGCACTAAAGTTCATCACGCTGGTTGTCTACTGTGCAAGAGGGTGGGATGGAGGTCGGAAAGAAAATAAGGACAATGAGCACAGTGGTGACAGAGACAACGATCTGGCCAAGAAAAAGGTTGATCATTCAAGAGTAGAATAGATAATGTGTCTTATAAATAGTGTTTTCATTTTCTAACCTTTTTTATGTTGTGAGGGAGAGGGAATCTGTTTTTGCGTTGCTGTGCCCTCCTGTTTCTGGACCCGACTCAGTAGCTGTTTTATCTCGTTGTCATATTCAACCCACTCAGGCACAATCCTCGCTGCAGCCGTTAGCTTGGGCTCCTTGGTCTTTGGGTTATTGCACTGCAGCAGAAAAAGCAGACAAAACACATCACTCACGCCACCAGTGCCACTTTCTCCCAACAAGTCATATTGTCATTCCCAGCACTGTCTGTGGCAGGCATTTGAACCTAATTTGATTTCCAATTCTGTTAAAAGGACATTAGCCGATGTCTTGTGTCTGAATTACCAAGTGGTGTCCTAAACCACAATGAGACAATGCTTCCTATTCCAGTCGACTGGAGCCCGTCCAGTAATTCTCTAAATTAGTTTAGGAGACTACAGGATTGCTGCTCAGTTTTCTCCTAAATGCCAAGTGCCTCATGGACATTAGTGGCTGGGAATATGCTCCTGCTTTTCAGTGCTGCAGCAGCTACAGTTCACTACTATGACCACAAAAGCTGCAACCATGCTGTATAAAGAGTGCTATATAAATACTTTTTCAATAATCAGCATGTTTCAACACAAAAGAAGGAATGAAATGACGAAGTTGATTTCAATATCTAAATAAAAAGAATGATGATAAAATTGATGATGAATGATGTAGTAATTCCCAGTATGCCAGTTAGCTTTCGCCACATTACTAATTAGTGTAGATCGATTTGCTCTGGGACTAGTCTCGCTTTGCCACACCTTCGTCCACAGTGCTGCGGAGGAGGGTCTGGCTAGTCCACGCAGCATTCCGGGATAGGAGAAAAAAGCTATGTGGTTTATTGGCATTTCTTTGAACCAATCACATTCGTCTTGGGCGGTGCTAAGCACCGGGAAAAGTCCCGGTGCCACTGTAAAATAGCCTCAGGAAGGAACTTGTTTTGGTGAAACGTGTACGTTCAAAAGTTGTTTTAGTCGTGCAACAGAAAACTCAGATTGGACAGATAGTCTAGCTAGCTGTCTGGATTTACCCTGCAGAGATCTGAGGAGCAGTTAACCATAGTCCTCAGAAATGGACCAGAAAATTCCAACAAAAACAAAACAGAAGGTAAAGGACATCCGGCTAAAAACAGTGAAATCCGGCAGAATTTCCAACGGCAAAGGAGCAATCCCGGAAGTGGAACGTCATGGATATAGACTACTCTGGGACTCACCAGGTCTATAGTCTTAGCTGTGACTTTAGAGGTGTCATCACACCACGTCTCACACCACAACCACTCCTGTGGAAGAGACTTGATGGCCACTTGGTGGATCATGTTGTTAGGAAGGTCCTAAAGATATCAGAAAACAAATATTAAGGTGCATTATAACAATCATTAAGGTATAGTAGGTGCAATGCTGTCATCTGTGAGTTACATACCTGGTCCAGGTTGGACAGACTGTTGGGGTCTTGGCTCAGGGCTTGATACTGGCCTCGTAATCTGTCCCCAGCTGCAATCTTCCTAAACTTCTTTAAATCCACTACATACAGAGCACTGGTTGAAATACAGTAGGAGAGAAAGAGACGACAGAAAGCAGTAGGTGAGAAAACCATTTCCTGAAAGGGAAAGCCCATTGGAATGACTCAATTCTTTTTTTGAAATACTGATTCAATACATTTAAATACCCTAGGCGCATTGACATAATTGTACCTAACATGGCACATTAATAAATCCAACAGTGTAGCCTATGTAGTTTCACTTATCACTCATGTGATGTAAGATGTAAGTCTGCCAAAGGATATTCACCGCCTTGTGTTTTCCCTGGCCTCACTCGCGGATCATTCCCCCCCTCGCTGCTTTTGTCCTGCCCCACAGAGCTAAGCAGCACACTGGCATTCAATCATATCACTGTGGTTTTCGGACTTTTCTTTTTTCCGTCCTCATAAACCAGAGATAAAGTGTAAAGTTCTGTTTTATTTCATACCAAATGCTTGATTTGATATGAACCATGGCTGTAAACAAAATTCTGATACTAAAATATAGCCACAAGAACTGCAACTGTAATTTCTGCAACTATAATTTTGGGTGGGGTCCAATCACCATGGAAACTGGATGAACACAATACTTTAGTGTAGCCTCAATTTCTTCTTTTATAGAAAATTCAAAAATGGTATATATATATATATATATATATATATATATATATATATATATATATATATATATATATATATATATATATATATACACTTTGAGATATATATATATATATACACACTTTGATTTCAGCGTTCAAAAAGGAATGTGGGAAAATATTTGTACTTTTCTTACAACTCAAATTGTGTTTGATTGTGTTAAAAGTGTTCCTTATAGAGTTAACTTGTGTTGCATCGGTTAATTTCTATTGCCTGAGTAGGTTGAGATTTTAAAACTACGTGAAAGGTTTAGCTTTCTCTTGGATTTACAGTTTATTAGATCCAGATAGATTGTAGGAAGAAGAACAACAAAAACAACAGCTGTACTTCCAGCCTCTAAATACAGGAATACACAAATATATTATATATATCATATTTGGAACTTGGGAAGAACTAAAAAAAAAACCATTCTTGCAGAACAATGAATAATTCCTCTAGATTACCGACTGCAAGCCAAATGTACGCTTGGTCTCTTTTTCTATTTATTCATAACTTATTTCTTTCTGCTTTGCAAAGTCTAGAAACAAGTCATAAAAGTCCCCAAGTAAATAAACTTGGTGAATGGAAGATGGTGACTGTAGAAGCACTATGTTCTGAATGGTAAACTATTCTGCCACCTGTCTTGCCAGAAATGGTTACCTTCATTTCCATGACAATAGAGTGGAAGATATATGGAAGAGGAATATAATGTTATTTTAGAGAATATATGGCTGAACATCAGATAAAATATCAAAAGGTACTTAACATTCAATATCATACAAGCATTCAAATGGTGTGTGCGACTATATTCCATCTCACAGCTTTTTAAGTAAGTGTACCTGATGTGGTATCTCCTGTGTCCTAGATGTGAGGCCCAGTAGCCAGTTTTCCAGAAGCGATAGCCTTCCATCTCTCTGCGGCTATCACAAAATGGTGTGTAGCCATAAGGAGCACCCTCCAGTTCGAAATCCCTCAAATCCTTCAGATCAGCCCGAACTATCTGAGAGAAAGAGCGAGAACATTGGTAAGTACGGAGAGGACTGACACCACTTCAGCGATGTTGCCATCCAATCTTCACGCTGGCGCTGGGACTGATATATATATATATATATATATATATAGATGAGTCTCTCACTTTCAGACACACACTTACACATAGCTCTTTCCTATGTGACTTCAATTTGCGCCTTACCTGATCGGCATCCACAAAGATGATCTTGTCCACAGCCAGGGGGAAGAGAACATCCAGGAAGAGGATCTTGTATCCCCAGATAATGCGCTGCTTCTCAGTCTGCTGGTGGAGCCAACGGGGCCACTTGTACTGTACCAATTCAAACTGAAAGCCATACGACTCTGCCATGTGAGAGATGGTCTCCTAACCACGCCAAAAAAAAACACCAGGGGTTAAATAAATGAAATAGAAGAGCACATTTTTGGAGTAACTAAACATTTAAGAATTATGCAAAGTTCTATTAGCAGTAAGGTGGGGAGCCTCAGATACATCAATAAGAAGAGAGAGTACTACACTGTGGGATATTAGCAGTGGTGTACTGTGGTCATAGGCACAAGGTTTCATTACAGACACTTATCAATAGCTGTTGATGCAACTACAGTATCTCACAAACCAAATTAGTAGAACATGTATATTCCATAAAGTGACAGAAAACACATTGCCTAGTAGAAAACGGATAATGCTGGTTAGTTTGTGTGGTCTTGCTGAGGGCCAGCCATTGATAAGCGGCTGTGTTACAAGGACAAAAAGGCAGATAAGGCAGAGTAATTCCATTAGAGATACAGTTTTCGGAGATACTGGCACTCTTGCCATAAAAAAAAGCAAAATCAGAATGCAGGGCTGAAGCTAACAGTAGTTTTTCTGAAATTCATAGTGCAAGACATTCGGACATACTATATAAATAACTGTTTTTGCATCTCAACATGTGTCACAGAATGTAGATTCTCCTCTATAGAAAATATGAGATTAAACACAGACCATTACAAAGAAGAGAACAACCCACATATACTTCCATTGCTTCGTATAAATAAAGCTCTGAAGAACTGTCATCAAGTTATTTTGAACAAGCAGGAAAAAATAATGCTTTTATGGAGTCATGAAGTGAAGGAAGTACCTTGAAAGATGGGGAGAGGTAATTCTTGAGGAACCAGAACTTGACAGGTGTTTTTGTATGCCGAAGGACAGACAGCATCATTATTCTGAAATAGACAGAAAGAGTAACATAACATGTAGGGCCTAAAAAAGTAAGTGTGTGAGTGTGTGTGAACTGAAAGTGACCCACCTCAGAAAGCGCTCATACAGATGGCCTGAGGCCACAGAAAATATGTTTAGAACATCCTCTTTCTTCTTCTCTCCATCATCTTTCTTGGAGCCACCACCGGTGATGCTGTAAATAAGACCATAATACATAATATAGAGTTTTTTTCATACAGTGACAGTAAATTGGAACTAAGCCAGTAGCCACCATGCTTTTGTTTTAGAACAATAACAATAACAGCCAGCAGAAAACATCTTCAAACAAACCATGCAATACTGTGTAGCAAACATGAAATGAAACAATGATAAAGGAAAGCCATGATTGTGACGTGATTTTAACAGCAGTTCAGTTCTCCTGCTGGAACTCCTCTAGAGACCTTAAATAATGAATGACTTGGAACAGACACAGTTAAAGCAGCTGTAACATTTTTAACCACTTGTTATTCTTAAATTCTCACATAGCTTATAGAGAGCCCATAATATGAAGAAAAAAAATCTAAAATTATGAATTTGTATCAAATCACTTCACAGCTAACCAGAGATGCACTGTTAAGTTTTAAGTGGGAGCCTTATGTCGTGGACATCTACGCTTTTGGTAACAGTAGAGGTGAAATCATCATCAGAAACACACCAGGCACCATTTTGTGACTCAAGCTGTAGAGCTCAAAGTGCAGTCAAATGTAGAGGTGCAAAGATGAATCGATTAGTTGTCAACTATTAAATTAATCGCCAACTATTTTGATAATCAATTAATCGTTTGAGTCATTTTTTTATTAGAAAAAATAAAATTTCTCTGATTCCAGCTTGTTAAATGTGAATATCTTCTAGTTTCTTCTCTCCTCTGTAACAGTAAACTTAATATCTTTGAGTTTTGGACAAAACAAGACATTTGAGGACGTCATCTTAGGCTTTGGGAAACACTGATCCACATTTTTCACCATGTTTTGACATTTTTATAGATGAAACAACTAATCGATTAATCGAGAAAATAATCGACAGATTAATCGACTATGAAAATAATCGTTAGTTGCAGCCCTAGTCAAATGCACGATCCACAGTGTGCAATTTTGCCATACACTTTCATTAGCTGAATGCATGTGTTGCACCAGGAGTGCATGGGGTTGCAAAAATGCATTGTTATATAATACAGTTAATTGTGTTAGGGGTTGGTACCAATCATGCCCAATCACAATAGCTTCTCTCATCCCCTTTAAAAACAGTGCTCCTCCGACCATGGCGTGTGTTTGGATAATTATTTTCTTTGTTTAATTCGTTTATCAAGCTAAAATGCCAAATTGCTACCTCCTGTTTCTCAAATGGGCAGACAGGCAAGGAAAACATTTAAAAATCCTTAGGGGGAAAACAGCCAAAAGCATCACTTCACACAACTTGCCTGCTAAAAGACAGCGCCCATCAAATCAGTCCATTAACTTCCAGACTGAATTAAACTATCAATGAGATTTATGTAAGTAAGTGTTAGCAACAACTTAATCAACATTAGAAAATCTAGGTCACCAAACTAGATTCATTAAAATGTTTTATGTTAAGATACCACCACAGACGACACTAACATCTAAAGGACACTCTTTACACCCTGACCGCTATTGGAGAGCCGTGGCTCAAGATGCAAGGCAGACAAAAATCTGGACCTGGGCTGGAGGGTTAGATGTGTCTGTAGTCAAACTGTGTGCCCTTGTCTGTAACAGACTGCTGATGAGGGAAGAAGTGTCTCTCCCACACTCAATCACAACCACAGCCTCAGCCCCGAGGCCACAGGAAGACACCAGTGAGTGAGAGAGAGGTGGGAAGGGAGACAGGGCATACTGTTTGTCTCTACATGTCCTCCAAAACCAACTTTGACACACGCACAAGAGACTGGCTGGCATGTAAGTCACATCCATATAACACAAACTCAATGATGGCCAAGGATGCTGCACACGTTTTTTTGTTGTTTTTTTACCATTTCATGGTCATTTGTTGTCTGTCCTTCTGAAAACATTTTGTGCATTTCTTTACCTTCACACACCAAAGCACTGCTCTCTCTAGTTGAGTCACCACACATCTGTAGGGTCTGTGGATCCCAACTGCCTGGCATGACTAAGCCAGCCATTATGAAGCACTACAGTGGGCCCCCCCTTCATTCTCAAACATCTGTGTCGAGATCATCCAAAGACATAAACAGGATGTGTGCCAATGAACGGACAAAAAGACAGTTGACATATGTACTGTAAAGCATGACTCTAATTTGCGTTTTAGTTTTCCATGTTTTTCAGTATTTATAGGGCTATTTGCTTGCTGTTTGCCTGGGTGTGGGTCCCTCACAGACAGTCTCAAAATCAAATCCCAAACCATTCAAGACTATGACAAAGCAAAAAAAGACCACCAGGGTGAACACAAAGTCTGGGTACTGCACTGGTCATGGCATCCAGTCTACAGTGTAAAGATGTAAAAACAAAAACAAAGTTGAGTCATAAAGACAGGTCATGAATTGTTAAGTCATACAGGGTTTGAGTTATTGCTGGTTACTATTTTGTAGGCAAAGTTTTAATATTTTGCCAAGAAAGCAAAAGGGAAACATGTCCAACAACGATAAACAGCTACACTGCATGTACATAAAAAAACAAGCTCAACCCTTTTTTCCTTTCCCACACTGTAACCACCAACACAACTACATACCTTACACTTTACCCACACGGCACACCATGACAGACAAAACCACAACCAGTTTCTCTAACATGGAAAGCATTCTCACAAGCAAAGCACAAAAAGAAAAAAAATTCACAAAACTAGGATGGAGAGAATGTTAGAAGGAAAGCAAGGAAACCTTGACCTTGATTTTGACTCAGGCTCATTATTACTCTACAGAGATAACATTCTCAGTTACACTTTACTTGAAGGTATCTACATAAGAGTGACATGACACTGTCATATACATATAAACAAGTCATAAACGTTTATGACATAACGCTTCTGTCATTAAGTGTCATTCGGTTTTTGTCATGACGGGTTAGGGTTCGAGTTACGCTTAGGGTTCATGTGTCATGGCAGTGTCATGTCACTCTTATGTAGATACCTTCAAGTAAAGTGTTACCAAATTATCTTTAAAGATGAGAGAATTTGTAACAACTCTGTTATTTATTGACTGATGCATGGACCCACCTCCCTAATACTTCAGATGTCTTAGATCAATACATGGCCTTCAGTCCCGCCCTTACAACGAATCCCTCAAAGCATTCTGAAGTTACAAATGAAGTAATGGGAATAAAAACATCTTTACTCTGGAACCTACAATATTTTGTAAGATCACTGGTCTACACAATGTTAAATAGTCAGACCCTTTTACTTTTGCAAACCTGGCGCTATGATTATGTTGTGCAGTCATCTTAAAATGTATTTTTCTGAAACTATCATTACGAGGCTTGTGAAAAACCCATCTGTTCCATCAATGAGAAAACTATTATGTTCTTCTCTGGGGTTTAGCTGACAAACAAGCAAATGCTGTATCTTTTCAACATTTTGTGTCATCTGTTACTCAGACTAAATTGTATTTGGTGGTTTTTAGTCTTTTTTTTTTAGGCTTTTGTCTTTTAATAGTCATCATTTCCAACTTTCACTGGATGTTAGGATGGAGTGGGAAAGTTATTGTTCTGTAAGTTGGACAGAGTATATTTAATATGGAACTATGCAGTTTTTTTTAGCTTAATTTACCTTAACTGAACAGCTTTGGAGTCATTGGAATGGTTAAATGACTTTTTTCGGGTTGAATGGTGGTCGTCTCGCTCCCCCCTAGCGCATGTGAGCGGAAAAAACACTTTTCACCACTCAATTGCTTCACGGCACATAAGCACATAAGCCCATTCAGGAACCGGCTAACAAGGTAGCGATGGAGTTTTTCACACTATCGTCATGGCTGAGCCGGCAAAAAAGAAGCAGAAAGCTAGGAAAGCATTGTCGGAGAAATAGAGAAAGAGGAAATGGCAGACTGACCGAGCGAGGAGTCAGACACCAGTAAACATCGGACCTGCGTTTTCAGAATGGCGAGAACTGAGACAAACAGAAGCCTGCAAATCTGATGCTGACCTGGCGTTCTTGCTGTTGCATTTGTTAAGTATCTTTGGGATAAACTCTGTTTAATCTTTGTATTTCTTGTTATTGTGACCTCAGGCTGTTTGCTATTGTCTGTAAATGTTTTTATTATGATCGCTGTCTGTTACGAGCTTACTAGGGGAGCGTGTCTATGTTCCCCGGGTCCTATGTTCCCTGGGTCCTATGTTCCCCTCTTTGTATGATACTGGGGTACATAGGACCCTTTTTCAAAAAAAGGGTCCTATGGTCTGTTACTTTTTCCACCATTACTGCCAAATTCCATGGCTAACCCTAACCCTAACGTAAAGATTGATAGATTGCGGGGAACATAGGACCCTTTTCCAGAAAAAGGGTCCTATGCTCCCCGGTATGTATTGCTATAGGGGAACATAGGACCCTTTTTGTGAAAAACGGGGAAAATAGGACCTTTTTTCTAAAAAAGGGTCCTATGTTACCCGAGCGGGGAACAAAGGACCCGGGGAACATAGGGATGACCCCCTTACGAGCTAGCTTACTAGCTGTCTACCTCGGTGGACATGGCTCCGTGCGTTCGCCGGCTTCTATGAAAACAAATGCACATGACCAGAGGGAGAAGATGGGAGGGGGGGGGAGTCGCCAACGAGTTTTTACGACAATGTTGCTAAATATCTATTCCGAAGCTGTAGGGGGAGCTCTATAGAGAAACCTGCGAGCAAAAAGCGAGAAAACAGCGAAGAAATTGCCAAAACTGCATAGCGCCCCTTTAAGGACAGTGTGAGATGTACTGTATGGTTAGACTTTTTTGCTCAACATGATGAGTGGCTTCTAAGTCTTGAGATGTACCCTTGTTTTGAAAGAAGAATGCGTTTGGAATCACGCCAAAATAAAAGTTCTCTCCTCTCTCCAAATGCAGTCAAATTTAAATACATTTTAGATCTGATACATCACAGGTACTTAATGAGCAGTTGTCTCTTGAAACCATCTCATTCAACCTTATTTTTAACCTTTTGATGTTACAAGTATTTTCATTACTCGAATGTAAGCGTACCATGGGAAATGGTTTTAAGATTAGAATTTAATTATAAATCTATTCATCCATCTATCCACTTTCAGCTTTTTATTTTTCCTTAGTCATGGCAGAGGCAGGTTATATAGGGTAGCCCAAAAGTCGTTCTCCCCAACAACGTCCTAAGAGCTCCTAATAACAGATGCCAAGGCCAGGAGGGATTTGTAATCCCTTCAATTTGTTCGGGGTCTGCCTTGGGGCGTCCTCCCAGTTGGACAAGCCTGGTATACCTTTACAGAAAGCATCTTGATCAGACAGCCAAACCATCTGAATGAACTCCTTTCAAATTGAAGGAGCAGAGATTCTACTCCGAGCTCCTCAGCCCATCCCTAAGCGTGAGCCCACAAAGAACGCACTTGATCTATTGCCGAGAACACAACTCTTCCTGCAATTACACAAGGACTGAATGGCTTGTAGCAATGGCCAGCCACACCAAATATTACCAGACACCCCGATTTACACATAAACCTTCCAATGCCCCTAAATTACATGTAGACCAACTGTACTCCCAAGACCTCTCTAAAATCATAGCAGGAGTACAGAGCTGGTCCATCTTACATGACCAGGACTGAGTCTTCACTGTTCCTATTAAATGTGAGGTTCAACAATTAGTTTCCAGCACCTTGGCATTACTGGGGAGTCGTATTCTGCGTTGACACAAGCATAAATGTAGCTAATTCATATTCCTTTCTGCTTTAGTTCTTAGTCTAGTCTTAGTCTTAGTCTCTAGTTTTTCCTTTCCCACAACACAGGTGACAATCTACGTTCCAAGAACCAGTTTTTGTAGCCAGGGAAACGCACACTAAGGCCCCCACCTTTACCTGTTGCCTTCAGCAACACATGACGGCCGACGATAAATTCAAGAGCACAGTTCTTTCAGAAATTTGAATTCACACTACAGCCGAACTTAGCCCCGCCCACAACATTTGAGGTCGGGAGGTTCGGTCTGGACTTGATGTATATTTGGGCTGGTAAGTTGATGTACCCCAAAAAAAATTATCCGCTAAAATATAGAAGTTTCTTTCGCCATGCAAAGTATATGGGAAAAGTCTTTCTGGGCCAGAGGGGTGCAGTTCCACCATTGACTCAAGGTGGGCTAAGCCCATGGTTGCTTTAAGACATGGTGCTGTTCCTCGGGGGTTGGTCGAAGTCTGCCTTTGACTATCCGTTGCTCTGATTGGTTGTAGGTCTATCCAATTGAGTGAAGAGGCATTTTTTTCCCTGGTTCAGTTGAAACACGCCCCATAATCACAGCCCAATGGAGCAGTATCAGGTAATATTCTGACTAGAATCTGAGTATGACGACGTCAGACTACAAAAATTTATGAATATAAGCAAGTAAAACCTGAAAATGTAAATATCATATTTAAAACACAGCTCTACATTTATACCATATCCTCTCTAAGTCATTCTCATTCATTTCAATCTTAGGAGAGTAGTGCAGCATTTAAAAAGCAACAATTAACCACTGCATGCTAATGAATATGAAGAAGTTTTAGGTGTTAAATAATGGGTTGCAGCAGCACTGCCTACCTTTTCTCAAAAGTGCTCCAAACACTTCACACAGCAAGCATTAAGTGAGAAGACAGGAACACACAGTTAGGAAGTGTTGGAGGAAAACACACAAATGCACGCGTGCACACGCACACACACACACACACACACACACACACACACACACACACACACACACACACACACACACACACACACACACACATACCTACAGAAGCACATATTTTTTGCAAGACTAGATCTTACAGCATAATATTGCAGTCTTGGTCGAGGGGAGGAATAAGATTTCCTGAAACCACAATGTATAATTGACAGACACATCAGCAAACCCACCAATCAATGAGCTCAAAGTTGTTACTGCCCATCAGCTGGTGGAGGGTTTTAAAAGTTTTAGCTATATGTGAGAATTGATTACACACCTTGCTATGGAGTCCCATAAGCCTTTGCTTTCACTATTTTCACTTAAAAGATCTTCATTAATCTTCTCTGCCTTTTTCTGCACCTATAACGAGAAAGGAGACACAACACAATGATTGTATCAGTGATTTCATTATAAACTGTGTAAAATTATTCCAGCAGCCTCAATGTGTGACCGGCTGAAGAGCATTTTACTGTAAGCTGAATAATGTCCGGTCCCATGAGAAATCTAATATCATTTACAAATGTCAAAGAAACACACTCACTCTGACTTTGATGATCTTACTGTGGAAACTGTTCAGCACAACAATGACATCACCAGCATCTGCAGGGGAATCGGTTCCATCATGCCTGAAAACATGGATAAAGAGTAAGAAAGTGATTACTGTCACCGAGTGGAATTCAATGATTGCGAAATCTGGACAATGGATATGCAGCTAGTTAGTCTAACACTAGTCTTGCTTGCCAGACCTATCTCCACGCGCTGCGGAGTAAGGTCTGGCTTCATACATTCCTGGATAGGATCAATTTCTTTCGCATTTCTTCAAATCACTCACAACCATCTTGGGTGGCGCTAAGCTTCTGTCACAGCAACAGTGTATCTGCAAATTGGTCTCGGGAAGAAACTTGTTTTGATGGAAAATTTGCACCCCGCAAAAGAAAACGCCACATAAAATATTAAATCAAGTTAACTGTTCACCCAATACAGCAACGTGAGCAATTTAAATTAGCTGGATACATTGTTAAACGTAATTTGTTCTTATCAGTGTATTGCCGTGTGTATTTTGTCCATAGCAAATCCCCACCAATAGGTCCCAAAATGTCCCGGTTAGAGAGTATATGCCGTAAACATATTCTTTGTCAATTTTAACAATCATTCCCCGAAAGAACCAAGTGGGCCTGCCTTGTTGCACGATCCAAATTTTTGTTTTTTGTTGAGGTTTTCCAAAACCAACGGAGTTTTGCAAGGCAAGGTACATCCGGCGGAAGATCAGGCGGCATGGATGTTTTGGCGATTATCGGGTAAATGAATTGTCGTCGATCCAGACTAGTCTAACACAGGTGAAGCCACATTTGGAGACTGAAACTTATCAACAGACGGAAGTGAAAATTGCATAATTTTAAAATGATCGCAATTCAACTCCAATGGGATACTCAAAAACATGTAATACAGTATACCCTAATCATCTTTAATTCCTCATTGATCATGACCATTTTCAGCATTCTACACATTTTAGTACTGCCTAGATGATTCAGCCTTATTAATATGTAAGATAGACACAAAGAGAGGTATTGATTAGACCATAGTCTTCATACTGAATCCAAATATAAAGGCTAAGCCACAGACATGACTTATGTGAGACAAAATCATTTCTAGTTCTTGAAGAATCTTTAGAAATCTTTTGAACAATAAATCAGTAGTAGATTAAATCAAGCAAATTAATTGGCCATGGATAGCGATCAGTACTGTCTGCATAAAGGTCAATGGACTGTACTATCAAACATCATATAACTTTAAGTTATTACTTTAAATTAAATTAATACTTTAAATTTAATTTAATTTACAAGTTATATTTTCTATTAATAAAAGAAAGAAAAAAAAATCTTTGGAAATCATTCTTGGTAATGACTTCACATGCCAAAGGCAGACAGCATTTAGCAGTGGTAGTAGGGATCAGAACAATTAGCTTCTAAAAACAACCAATGCTGATATTTACATGTTTTGTATGTTTTTAGACATTTCAATGTGACTACCTAACTGCAGTATTTAAATTAGTCATTGTTTGTTGCTGCAAATAATTATATTACCACTTTTTGTATAATGTTTATAAATGACATAGGCACTTACAGTACTACTTAACCAATCAGTCGGTCTTAGATTAATGGTGTACTTGAGTGAAACACATTTGTTGTGTCAGTGATGAGGTTGGTTCAAATGTTTTAGCCATGGCAACACTACAAGTAAAACATGTACAGTAAAGGCTCCTCTCATGAAGGAGACAACTGCAGCTAATGGACAGACCACTGACAGACATTAAGAGCATGCACTTAAAAGCGGATTCTGAGAGAGCTGCCAGGGTCACACTCTGATCATATTCATTACCCTCCATCATCATTAAGAATCACCTTCCCATTGTTTTATCCACCACTACTTCCCAGCCATGCTGTATGTATACTGGTAGACTTAAAAGTCTGTACGGTATTGATTGCATAACACTGGCCTTTCACTGTAATTGTTTTAGGACTGATTTGCCCAGTGGACAATGTGTTTTGGCAGGCAGGATCTGCAGGGTCTCATGGTGAAACCCCAGAGAACAAACTTCAGAAAGAGATGAGCAATAGGCTATGATGCACAGTAAGCCATTATGACCCCAGTGCTTACTAAAGTTAAAAAAAACTAACCTTATCACTATGATAAATGCTCCCTCCTCATTGGGCCCAAAGTGCTGCTTGTGTTTTGCCCCCTCTGCTGTCACTGATGCAACTCAGCCTGTAGGGCTTGTGTTAGAAAGCACCAGAGATCAATCTGTAGCCCTGCTCTGAGGAGAGGAGAGCTGGCCATCTCATTCATCGCTGTCAAGGCGAGATGCGGTGGCAGCACAGGGTGGAAGAGGAAAATGCAGGCTCTGGGAATGGAGAGCGCAGACACTCCCACTAGACTCCGATCGGCCACCTAACCAGAGCAGAGTGCCGCTAACCACAAGAATAATGACACTGCCAAGGTGAAAAATGACATCACCTCTTAGCGTCACCTGGAGGATTGGGAAATAAATCTTGGTTGTCTGATATGATTCCAGAGGAACCAAGGGCTGTATGTGTCCTAAATATTATGTGAGGATAGCCAGAGAGGACAATATCTGTGATTGTAGGGACATCTAGTGTAATGCACTACAGCTGACCGTGCAGACTCACAAACATGGTTGGGATCTGAGCAATTATACCGTAAGTTCCCGATAGTGAGGGAATATCATGTATTTGTTATGTTACAGAGAAATTATATGATGAGCTATGAATTCCTTTGAAAAAGGAGAATTTGATTTGTTTTACATCAAAGGAGGAATATAATAAATAAAGTAAAACAGTATATTTTAATTAAAGTAAAAGTGCAGAATTAAAAAAGAAAAATTGTATTTTGTTCAAAAATGCATCAAAGCAACCAAAGCACAATACTGTTCTATTTGTCCGAGGAAATTAGACAACGCCTACGTACTCTGTCTAGTATATTCAGCCTTTGACACCTACGCCGTCCTAACTAAAACACATTCTGCTGTGGATATTTTGCTGTCTGAGGTAGATGGCATGGCAGGTGACCAGCTGAATCATCCCTCCACTCTGTCTTCTCTTTAATAGCACCCCTCTCCTCCTACTTGTCTCTCTTCCCTCTGTAGTGAGCAGAATTCCCTGCACTCATCAAAACCTTGAGCTGCTACGGTGTCAGCAGCTCTCTATGTTACCATAGTGATAGGTTTCATAGCTACCGGTATGAAATGGAGAGGTAGCTGAAAACAACCTTCATGCTGAGCTACTGATGAAGTCGCCTAATTAGCATCATTACCTAACTTTTTTTTTCTTGAAAATACATTAATGTCTGTAAGGAATGACATGGCAAAAACAAAAATGGTAATAAAAATACCATGAAGACACTGGTGAATACTCACGTGAGAATCTGATAGATATCCTCTGATCTCCCTTTACGTAACCTCAGGATCCAGGCACCAGGATTGGCTTTCAGCTGGAAATATCCCTGTTGTGGTTGAAGCAGCAGAAGTCTGAGTATTTATTGTAAGCATTAAATTCACACTTGTTATCACAGTTTCTGTTCCAAACTTACTACAGTAGTTAACTACTATGATATCCATGTCATACTGTATATCTAACACAGTGCAAGAAAACTGTCTTAGTAACTCTGGTAGGGTTGAGTAGAGAAGGCGACTAACCAGGTTAGCCATGACAATAGTGTCATACATCAGCGGGTCCCGACTCATGCCCAGGGTAAACTGCAGTCCACGGGGAGGCTGGCCGGTTGACAGGTCAAAGCAGTGGCCCTCCAGCAAGAGGTGCTCCAGCTCATACTCTGCTGTCACAACCCCGCTCACCTGGAGTGAAACCACACATTACAGAAGACACTGGGGGAATGATTAATAAAATGCACCATGGCTCTATTTGGGAAAGAGGTGAGCATGATTGCTGGTAGCAATGACTAAGGAGCAGGATACCTCCTGCAGGTGGATGTTATCCAAGTCATGGGGGCTGCGGACAGCCTGCACCATCCAGCTCTCTGGTGTGATCATATTAAGGGTGAGAAGGGGAGATTCTGGGAGCTCCATGAAGCGGGCAACTGGTCCTGGAGACACTGTGTCGTTGGCCAAGAAATTCACATCAGACTCCAAGACAAAGCGGTAAAAGCTGTAAAGACAGACAAACAGAGATGATCAAAATGTAAGTGCTTGACCTGCACATAACTGCAATTAACATCATATCTAACAATATGGTAGAAAATTGAAAGCCCTAAAATGGTGGATATCCTGCAGGACGTTTTACTACCAGACTGAGTCAACAATTCCATCCAACAAACGCACTGTCCTCTTTAGCAAGCACTAAAATGATGACATGTTGTGCAATAGCCTCCTTTCTAGGACGGGGGAGGTGGGCTCTGTTGTGACTGCTGGGAATCTAATACTATTACTGCCAGTGTCCCTGCTCTGCCAATAACAGTAATATATGCGGTAGTCTTTGCACCAGAAATGTTTCCTTTCTTCGGTATTACTCTTAGAGTTGTCACAGAGGCTATCATCGGGCTAATCTTTACGCTAATTGCTTTTCTCCAGTGTGCCCTCAGACACAGAGGAGTCAGAATCAGTGAGTGTAGATAAGATGGCAGATGATAAACACTACCAATGCTAATTTATTTTATTTTGAATGTCTTCTTATTTTCAAAAGTAGACCATCATATTTGTTATTTACAGGGAGATTTGTTAAAAAGTTAACTGCCGTCACAGCAGCCATGTTTCTGTGGACCAGGACAGAGCAGTTACAGAGGGGGAAGTTATAACTTATGGTGACTCAACTTATCTGCTGTTCTAAACTAGAAGTCATCCCCTCATGATAAGGATCTTTATGATTAGATACAAAAAATAGAACAAAGCTGCATTGTCCCATTTTCCCAATGATTTTTTTTTTTTTAGGCCCCAAGCACTGACCAGCAGTCGGTTGGCGAAGGCCCTATTGAAATTGATAGGATTATTAATTCTGCCAAATGAATCACAAAACGCGTTAAACACGCATCAGCACTGGTAAGAAATTTGCTATTTTATACCCCCCTACAATATTTGAACAAAGTACGCGCAGTACGTTTCATTACATTACATTTTTGTCATTTAAAAAGGTCATCAATTCCCCAAGGAGGAAGGCTTTTAGAGTTCCTAATCTTAATCAACATCAGTGACTTACTATATTGCCAGTTGTTCACAATTTTAGCTTTTAAGAGTCTATCCTCTGCCCAGGTACTGACATTTCAGTGGTTGAATGTGAGGAGAGTACTTTAAGAAAGCAAACAGCAACAAAAACATTTCTGTTACAAGTAACATTAAATTACAAGTAACATTAAATGTTTCTGCATTGTGATATACTGGACAAGTGGAGCTGCTAGTAACAGCTTGACTGCAGTCATCCAGCCCATCGATCTCTCATGTGAATATATTATTATGCAGCTATTTGTGACAATTACAGGCAATTGTCACTCAGGAGGACAGGAAGTGTGATGGGTGGGGGGGGGGGGGGGGGGGGGGGGAGACTTGTGAGTGAATTGTGTGGTCTCTGACAGAAGTCAATAAAGGTCACAGAGTAAACTGTCCCTCCAAAGTAAGGGTAAACTTCCTGTAAATGTTCTTTAATTTGGTATTAAAAAAAAAAACAACGTTAGAGCTATTTCAGTATACTACCACTACAAATTACTCAACCCATTATGGAACAAATTAAAAAAGAAAACACCCCAGATTACATAATGACTAACATTCACTCAGCAGTGTGAATGTTAATGTGGGCAATTTAAACCTTTCATTTGTTTTTGTTTTTTATGATTGTATTGTTTTTACTGCATATCTTGAACCGCAGCAATTCAAGCTGTAAGCAATTTGCCCAGAGATGCAAGGGGAGGCCCAAAGCAATAAGGTGGTGTTATTAAGCAGATTGCATCTGTGCAGTGTAATCTTACAAAGGGAAGGAGCGAGGCAGAGATGCTAAATCTGCAGTGGTCAGAGGATACACAAACACGTCAAACAGGAAAATGTAATTACTGTTGGAGCTGGAGCTTACCTCTTGAGGGGCATCTCAGACAACTTGGCCCTGCAATTCATAAACACCTGCAGTCTCACATTGACCACTTGACTGAGCACCTGCAGGAGTCACAGAAGACTCAGTTATAGAAAACAGGAGCAAAGTAGAGCCCAGCCCAGCAGAGAGGTACAAGACACACTTCGCAGAACAAAAGGGCTGAAGGCCACTACTCTTACTACACTCATTTTTTAAGAGGTTCTCAAATGTCAAAGCACACATATCCTTAAATAAGATATTTCTTGATATACAAGTGGTCCAAAAAATAGTGGTTATTCCTTAAAGTCAGCTAAGATTCTGAAATACTGGCATCATAATTTCTACTGCATAGTGCAGTGCACTACTGAAAGGTGTATACTGCAAACAACAGCTACTGAAGGTGGCTGTCTGACTGGCTGTCTGTGAAGGCATGGTGAGTCATATTTTCATATTCATCCATTCACCAATCAAATTTTTCACCACAGCGAGCCTTCGGCAAGATGCAGCAGACAGCTAACAGGCTTCAGTGAAACTAAGCCCCCTAAGGAAACTGTTTCTAAACATTATACAGGTAAGCATACTTATTTTAGCTCATAAAGAATGGACTTTAAAAAAAAATAGAGGATAGAAGAAAGAAAAACTATATCTGAAATGTTGCACCTCGGCAAGCCTTGTGTTTCTGGACCCTTGCTTTCAGTGAGAGGGATTTTAACATGTCCCTGCTGTATTAGGAATCGATGGAGAAGAGAGAAGAAGAATCCAAAAGAAGAATACAGCTTACAATCAGTAGAGGGGACATCTTCTGTGCCTCCCTAGTGAGGGGGTCAACGATGGCCACAACATCATAGAACACCTCATTTTCACGTGGGGAGAGATGGAGCACACTGTGGAGGAGAACAACACACCAAAGCGGATTCAGCAACACAAGGTTACACAACCCTTATTCAGCCGAACTGTAAATCAAAACATGTGCCTTTCTGCACTGCCTGAAATGACGGTGTTGCAATTTTCAGGTCCATTATAACAAAAGGAGAGTAAATACTTTTCTGTGAGACTGCAGTGCAATAAGACAGTAAACAGAGGAAAAACGTTGCCTACCTGTGGCTGTCTTTGATAAAATGGACATCCCTCCTGACTTCTCCTTTGGGGGCTGCAGTTAAGAGGGCATCAACTTTCATGACTAAGTCACTGGTTCTAAGGAAAAGGAGGGTCAGTCCATCATTTATTAATGCTATGTTTTAGGAGAGATGTCAAACAGAGCTCACATAATGTGATGTCAAGGCGTTAACAAGTAGCCTCATAAATCAATTAAGGCTACTGTACCTTCAGAGTGAGAAACTCTGAGATTTTATGCATTCCAGAACACTTATTATAGCTGAAGAGTAAAGATTGTTTTCAGAGGAAAATATGAGGACTGTTTCTTTATTAGAACCTTTTAGACAAGACTAGTGGCACAAAGAGAAAAGTGCTAACAGTATTTCACATTATAACAACTATTGCCATTATCCTCTAATGATGGGACGGCTCATATGTTTATCAAAGACAGTTAAATAAAGAGGTAGTTTCTCTCACAAACCAAGACAGAAAAGTATAAAACGTACTGCTTTGGCTTCATCCCCATCAGTTTAACTTTGGCTTTGACTTTCTCTGCAGAACTGCTCAGTGTAATCTTCTCCAGCAAGTGGAAATCCTCTACAGTGAATTCTTCCTGCTCTTCAAATGGACCGAGGATCTAACATGAAGACAGTAATGCAGTCAGAACACAACTTTTCCAATTCTTATCTCAGCATGTTATTATTTACTACGAGCCAAGGGGGTGTTAAATGTAATGTGATTTGTGCAATGTGAAGTCATGGTATTCAGTGACTGACGGCGCCTGTGTTTTCCTCCTTTCTATTTTGGGAGTCTTGCCACTGCAGCAGAGGAATGTAAAATGATATTAATTGTTACTGCCATCTCATCGGCCTCTTCATCCGTGGCTGTCAGCATCACTGCTGCTGAGACATCAATCATCAGCTCCGTACATACAAACAGTCAGCACATACAGACACTCACACAGACACACACATGCACAGCGCAGTTTGTGCCACCTGTGACCATTGAGAACCATCCATGCTGATTTGACAGTACTTAGGAAGCACTCTGAAAACACAAGAGGGAGAATCCTCCCAAGTGCAGCAGCTTAGAGGATCCTACTCCACTGTTACCAAACAATAGCAGCAACATTTAACCAATGTTTTACCTTACTGACAACTAATGTGGTCTATTCAACTTTTTATGCAGAAATTGATGGATTAATATTCTAAAATAACTGAGAAGATGATAACTGAGCTGGGGTTGAAGTCCACTCACTCTGCCGTTGCTGATCACTGCCTGATGTCCAGGGCTCAGTTTCAGGACGTCTCGACAAAACAGCTGCTGACTACGAATAAAATCCACTTCCAGTGTGTTGAACTTTTTCTCGAAGGAATCTCTGTCCATGCCCTAGAGCAGAATAACAAATGTTAGTTCAGTATGTTAGATAAATTGATTGCATTGTTGGCTCACATTTAAATTTGCAATGTACCACAAGATCCAATAGACTAGTGTAAGGACCTTTTTCTCTTTACAGCCTGTCCAAAACAAAACCTGAGTGATTCATTGGCGTGAGGAATGAGGCAAATTCAAAAAGATTATTCACAACAGCATTGATGCCTTGCATCAGCGCAATCACTACAGTTTTCAAACATGAAATATTTCAGCCAGAGGACCGAGCTGTCAGAAATGCATGTGTGAAAATGAGATTAATCAATTTGTAATTAATATAACAAACTCTTAATTAAGCCTCTGCAATTTCTGTCTGTAACACATTAGATGTGGGAGCGTGGAGGGTTTGTGGAGTCAGGTTATTAGTTTCTCCAACATCTCTCCTCAGGAGAACAGGTGAAATACCAATAATGTCAGCACAATCCAGTCAGCAAGTCTGTCTGGCAGCCAATAATAAACTTATATCCCTTGACTCTGGGTCTCAACTCACACAGCCACTTCCTACCCATCTTTCCATTGCTATTTACAGCCCATCCTCGCCCCATTGTTTAAGACTGGTATAATTGAAGGGCAGTTTGTTATGATTGGTCCCAAATGTAACCTGTGCCGTATGAGTTATTCCTGGTGGGAGCTCTCCTGTCAGCTGATTTGTTGATAAGTGCCTGAGAATTTGTTTTCTTGTGTGCAATGCTGTGTGGGTGGATACTGTGCACACTACAGCATGGAGAACACTAGTGGCTGTAGACTGCTTACAGCAGCATAGTGATGGTAAGGCTTGGCTGAACACATGTGGCTCACACAACCGTGAACATTGAGCACGAGCTGGGCTATTCATCAGGCCCTGGAGACCAGGTATCCACTAGCACTTTAAAGCTAAAAGATTCAGGGTGTGGGTCCCGCCTTGTGCTAGCCCCCTGTGACAGATCAAGTGGAACTGACAGTGATTAGACTGCTTGCCTTGGCATCCACAGGCTGTGGAGCATCATGCGTGCTCTAAATGTATTTTGTTAGCTGGTGTTCAGGAGGGGAAGGAGAAGATGGGCTCATCAATCACCGTTTTCCTTGACTGTGCACTTGAATCAGTAGCAGACAAATCTTTATAAGTGATTGTATCCAACCTTTGTTTTTCTGATTTTTGCCATTATGCTCATCAAATCTGCCAAAAACTGTTATCAATTATATCAGTGTTAAATAACATCCCTCCCATTTTTCACAGATACACCCTTCACTGACACAATCAAGGAGAGCAACCTAAAATCCCCAAATCAAACATTCAAACCCAAACTACTTAAATTCTTACTTTTAACATAGTAACACCCGCACTGTAGTCCTGTATTTCTTTTAGGGTTGAATGATGACACTATATCATGACACAATATAAATTTATCAGCTGTTAGAGATTTTATGATACTGTTTAGATTTAGGTAACTATCCCTTTAATACCTCTGGTTGTATTAGTCCATGGCAGGCAGTGTTGCAAATCAATGAGCAGGACAGTTTTATGGCAGCATTGGATATATAGGATTTTGCAGCAATGTGATGAAGTACCTCAGGTATTGTACTTCTTACACTGGTTTAGCCTAAAACAGACATTTCCATCTGGTTATTTTATGTCTAAATAGTTTATTGATTGCATTTACAGAAAATTAACTACACTACCATATATATCAATATTGTAATAAAGAATGCCACATACCATGAAAGAAGTTTTTATCCACATCACCCACCCCTAACATTTATAAATAACTGTGATGGCAATGTAAAAAATGTAAATCAATTGTTTGGAATCTGATTATCTCTGATCTGACAAAATGAAAAACAGAACTGCATCCCCTTCTTTACCTGAATTAGTAAGTCCTTCATCTTGGTCCCTTGTTGGAGGAGCTGGCTGCTCTCCTCTTTCAGGAGTTTTTGCACAAACTCTGCTGCAGCCTTATTATTCTTCTGGGTGAGGAGAGAGGCCCAGATAGCCCTGTACAGCACAGTGTTATCTTCACTGGGCTTTCCACTGGGGTTATCTATCACCCCCACACGCACTCCAGGGCTGGCCTTCTGCACACACACACACACACACACACGCACACACACACACACACACACACACACACACACACACACACACACACACACACACACACACACACACACACACACACAGACACGCAGACACACACACCACTGGTATAATTCACACAAATATCCCACATTCTCATATTTCCACAGACCGCAGGTGTCACTGACAGAGAGCACCGGGACAAGAGAGTGTTGATTGCTTGAAAGTAACAATAAAGGTTTGTCCTATTTTGCTTATTATACCAGCAAGCAGGCTTGCTGTATTACACTCTACTCATCTGTAGTGCATCAACAGTGAATATCTCATTTTAGAGACATCTGTACTGAGGATTTTTAGGAGGGCACACAAGCAGATGCAAATTCATTTACATTTTCAGAGTAAATTTACTTAATTTTAGGTCATGCAGGCCTGCCCTTATTGTTAGTCTATGGACCTGCCCTAATAATCAGTAAAAAGGTATCTCAATGTACTTCATCTCTTCTGCTTTATAATGAGGTATAGATTTACAGTTTTGTAGCTACAGCTGCACGATTAGTGTCAAAGACAGGCCAATGTGAAAAAAACGTTATTGACTGAGTCAACATTCATAACTTCTAAGAATGTAAGGCTTGTGATATATTGTCAAAAATACATTAAAAAAAATTTCACTGGTGTTGGGATTCTCGATTAATTTTACTACAATAAGATCAGTATTTATGATTTTAACGCATAATAAACAACAACACACATAAACACATGACACATATAAATACATTTGTAGATCATTCTTTTCAAAGTCTTCCCATATAGAAAGTAAATGATGGGTTGAAAGAATGAAGAGAAGTGAACAGGACAGAGAGTAGATGATACGCACCATATGTTTCAGAGCATTGAACAACAGTTTTCTTCCTGAGACCTTCTCAAAATCTCCAGCTATCCACACGGTCACAGCACTCATCCCATCCTCATCTGAGGTAGAAGAGCAACATACACACTGTATCACATGGCATTTCAATGTAAGCATTATTTTAAAATACATTCTGACCAGTTTGCCCTGCCATCCACTGCAATTTCCTGATGTTCGTACGATAAACTGGTATATAGTTAGTCACTCAGTCAGTCAGAAAAGCAGGCTGTCAGTCGGTCAGCTAGTCCACAGAGGGAGGATGGCAATCAGCCTCCTCAGCCTCACTGAGACAGCTACACTCCAGGCCTGAGCAGTGAAATGCAGCTCTGACGACCATTTAGACTGTTGGCCGAAAGCCAGTCAGCAGACCCAGCAATTATCTTGCTTGAGGCTCAGCCTGTCTGCTTTAACAAAGGTCAATTTCACACTTTCATAGATCAGTAAAGCAGTGCAGGATTCATTTTTTTCCAATGCTCATTTTACAGAAGTAAATGCAGTTGTTCCACAAGATTGGGATGCTTGGATAAGGGATTTCTATTGCAAGTCATTGTGTTACTGAAAACGAAATGGTGTGTATTCATCTGAAATTGGGTTAATTAGGAAACCAAGGCATAAAATAATAAGTGACTTCTTACCACTATTTGTAAAGTACTTCATTCTCTTAGCCATCACAGCTGTTTTGTCTCTGGAGTCATAGTATGAAAACATAGTTGCATCCTCCCAGTCATCTACAACTGCAAAGCAAGAAAGAAAAAGTAAAAAAAAGAGAGGAATATAGACAGTGAATTAATAATGGATAGTTTAAGATGAGTAGCACAGGTCACCTGGGTGAGCAGTGAAATCGAGGTACTTCCGGTCAGTGCTTAGAATAAGAGGGTTCATCCTGGGAACCACATTGGCCTGCTCCATTAGATAGTCCACCACATCTAAGCCGTCAGTCACCTGACCCTATAGGCATAGGACAAAACAGATGACAGTGAGTCCCTGAGAACACCAATTCATAAGGAAATACTGGATCTTTTGTATGCCCTATTTCTGAACTGATAACAGTGAAGTGTAAACGTGTCTAAAAAATGCAATAATGTGGAGGGCCAGGGAGGAATATTCATACACTAAACTGTAAAACTGCAAACTGCAATGTCCCGCTATCTAACAAATCTAGCAAAAATGCTGCTGCTATTGATCAATTAGCTATAATGCTTCTAATGATTTACCCCATTGTGTTAAACTCACACAGTATTGGCTCTGTTTTATTCATATACTCTGCTGCTGCAATAAACCACTATCTAATATCAAGCTTTTTGTAACCCCAGGCTAGTATGTGAAATATAACTTGTATGCATACTATAAGCATGGATGAACTGCCTTTGGTGCAATTTTCTAGGGTTTCTTTATGTCAATTTTGTCATATATGTGTATATGTATAGTAATCTAAATGTTCTACTCCTGGCCCAAAAAAGAGGTAGGTTTGGCAGGTTGAATATGAAGTGTGAGTACAGACATGTCGTACCATAAAGACAGCTCTCTGGAAGGCGGTGGTGGTGTCCATTATGCGCTGCAGGATGATGGTTTCCAGCTCGTCTGGGTCCATCTCATCAGGGCTCAGAGGGACTCCATTAAATAAAGCCAGTGGTAGGGCACCCAGGCCACTCTTTTTGTAGAAGAGAGCACCGTGCTGGAGCAAACAAGACATGGATTGAATCCTTGCTCCTAATTAATTTGTTTATTTATTTATACTGTATATTTATTATTCTTATTTCCAATAAACGGAAAGAAACGGTAGAGAGTTATTTTATCTCCTTACCTTTCTTTTGTCGTCATACTCTGATTCTACACCAAGAATCCTTTCAGCATTGGCTTTAGGGAATTTTCTCTTCAGGTAAGCAGAAATTGTATCGGCAGACAGCGTCTTCCCGGCATCTACTTTGTTGTACAACTGCAAGAGAGTGGCAAGTCAGATCAGATTTGATCACTGTCTTCAGATCTCTGCAACTGTCAATAATTCCCAACTCTATTTGAAAGAGCTAATACCAGAGGCAAAATCCCACTGATTTATCTAGTCCAATAATGTCTCAAACCATGGGAACAAACGGCACAATAAAACAACTGACTTCAGAGGCATGAAGAGATGAGCTGGTGAGAAGTGTGCTTTAATTATTCTTCAAGAAGTGCTTGCTAAAACAACAGAGATTTATACATGTGACATACTTACTGAGACCATGGACATCAGAGCCTGGGATAAATCGTACTCATCTGCAATGTAATTCAGCAGTCTGTAAAATCCAACCCCTGCATCTGAGAAGCCATCAATCTCATCCTTGGTGTTGACAACAAACACAAATCCAATTCTAAAGAAAGGGAGCAAAAACAAGTATTAAATTTGCAAGTGAAATGAGAATCACTACCTGGTTAAGATTATAAATGCCAAGAGTGGGCCATATAAACAGCTGTGGAGGCATGAGAAATAACAGCACCAACCTCAGGGGGATCTTGTGCTTGTAGAAAAGCTCTGCTAGTTTCACCAGCTCAACACTTTCTTCCCGTATTGGATCTAGGAACAGCACCTAACAACATCATGAAATCTGAATCATAATACATTTACAAATACACATTATCTGACTTGGATCATGGCTATATCAGAGTTTAGCAGATACAACAATACACCCAGTCCCAGACTATTCTGATGATCATTGAGGCTCTCTTTTGTAAGAGTGTGTCTGACTGTACTAACTGAAATGCTCTGATTTCAAACAGCCCACAATCTGACACAAAACTATTTAATCTAGTCCAGCAGAAAAGAGAGTTCAAAGTTTCAGAGTTTCACTGAAATGGCGACCTTTCTCAGTTCCATTCTCTTTATCACCACTACCCTGCATCATTTCTGGCCTTCAGGAGACTCACCAGGTTGAAGAAATTGCGTCGGATCTGCCGGATGACTCCAGGAAAAGTGGCTCTGAGGAGCTCCTGTACACCTGTTGGCCAGCTGCGGTACACTGGGTCATTCTCTATGTCATTTATCCACTGGAAAGTGCATGACAAAAAGATGGCTTGTGTGAAAATTATGATATTCATGAGTTAAAGCAACACTATGTAACTTTTCCCTCTTGTGTCCCCCTATAGGTTATCTCATTGGAACTACAGCTTGCACGGCTGTAGTTCCAATGAGTCAACCTGTAGGGGGACCGAAGAGGGAAAAGTTACATAGTGTTGCTCTAAGTACAATTAACAGAACAGCAACCCTGGGGAAGGTAGATATTAAGTCACTCAACATGGCTTAATCTGAACTCAAATGTGTTAGTAGGGACTATAAATACCTTACTCTTTTGCATTCTGTAACCTCCACCAGCAACCTCTCCCACAACTCCAAATTCCAAACTTTCATTTACAAATGTTGGGTATCCAATGCTAGAATCACTGAATTTCCAACAGCAACTACATCTTGTACTTGACATGAATGAGTGTGGTGATATGTGTATCCTGTTATTTGTCAAGAGCACTAAGGTATTGCTTTAACTAGAGTAACCTAATCAATAAACAGATAATTACATGCATGTAAATGAATAAAGCTGTTGCACGGAACATTAACATGACACACTTCTGTGTACAGAAACATGCTGGATCTGATCTACACAACATGTAATATGTACACTTGTTATAATGCTCAACTGCCCATCATCAGTAAGCTATTAGATATTACTTTTTTATGATAAATGACCATAATCATTGTTGCAAAACGATCCATCATTGCTGGCCAATCTGGCACCAACAGTGGTCTTTCTCTTTGTAACTCACGGTACAAGCCTCTCCACAGTGCAAACGTTCCCCTTCGCTGCCACAATATCATTATCTCTGTGTGTGTGTGTGTGTGTGTGTGTGTGTGTGTGTGTGTGTGTGTGTGTGAGACACACATACTACAAATACTCTCTGTATCTAGAGGGGGAGAGGCAAGCTGAAATGACAGACCTCTTGTTGAATATGAAAAGGCTTAAATTCTTAATTTCTTTGGTATTTTTATAGAACCTAGAATATTAAAATGGCCCGAGGGGCCAAAATGAAAACTTTTTTTAATTTGATAGCTTTTCTTGGCTGAATTCCCAATTATTGCCTGAATATTCTAGCAGGCTCAAGACTGTTGCAATCGCCTGATGACTGATTCACTAATTCAAACCCTGGTACACAAAGAAGAAAAACACCTGCAGTGTTGATCTGGGCCAGAATAATAATGCTTGTGGACAGGACTCACCATTATTGCTGGATGTCTGATATCTAAGGCATAGCTGTCATCCACAGCGTTCACAGGCAACCTCAGCAGCTTCCCCTGATGTTCTCCTTTTATGCCTAGGTTATGAAGCCCCTCCAAGACCCTGGCCTCTCCTCTGAGGATTTCTAAAATGCTGTAAATACAAAATCACAGGCTAGTTTTTCATACACATTAGCTGTTTGGCAGTAGGTTTGCGGTGCACCAAACTTCCTGTGGAGAGCCACTGGCAGACCACTGCTCCTTCCTGCTGGGTTCCTACCTGAAAGGGTTGTGAATGTCCAGATCAATGTGCAGTCCGTTGATGAAGAGCTCCCCGTCTCCTGGGTGAACACCAATGGTCTCACTGAGACGCTGAAAGAACGAGCTCAAAGTATTAGCCGAATGCCAAAACCCCTAAATGAGCGATTCTACCTTTAAAGGTCTGATCTTTCGACAAGAAAAGATGTGAACAGAGCCTACAACATTAAGTAGAAAGGATAAAGAGTGCACAGAGACTAGAAGAAAATAAAATGTCACATTTGATGTTGTTATGGAATATATTTCAAATACAGATTAGAAACTCATTGTCTAAAATAAAACCTGTGCAATGAAGTATGTTATCAAAGAAAGCCTCCTGCACTATCATGTGGAAACACTGCTTATTATATCACCTTTTGGTTCTCCTCAATTTCTTTTCTCATTTCCTGCTTTACGGCCACTCTTGTCAGTGATCTGTGGGAACAGTAAAACATGTACAGTCACCACCAGCTTTTAACACATCCCAAGCTGGCAGTAAAATGCCAGTTTTAATCTCCAAAAACCTGTGGGCTTTCAAGATGGTAAATTCAGTCAATTCCCTATAAACACAGACTCTTACTCAGCACTTTCTGGTGATATTACAAGCTGCCTGAGCCAAAATAAGCAAACGTGAAAACGCTGATTAGATCGCTGTATTAAAGTTGTATTTATTGCGGATAATGCTCAAACTAATGGGTTAATAAAAGACATTTCATCTGCACTTTATTAACAGCATGTGCTGCCTGGATTTACACTTTGCCACACAGAGTAGGGCTCCTAAAAATATGGATTTTGAAATGGTCTCAAATGTGTTAGCCAGTCAGTCAGAAAAAGAAAATAACAATAATAAATCATTTTCTGACCTGGCTTTGCTAGGAAAGTTCTGACTGAGGTCTTGCATGAGCTTCAAGGCATCAAACTTTGGCACGGACATGATTCTGGCAGCTGCCTGGACACTAAGATCTGTGGAGATCAAATCATCTACATTGATCTATCTAGACAAATTAAATACATGTAAGGCAATCACAGGAGATTACATTCAGTATGCTGTGTTAAGATTATGAACTGTTAGTCAAAGACAACAATACAAAATAACAGCATCTCCACAAATGGTATTATTCAATATTACTTGAAAGCTAAAACAACAAAAATCCACATTGCAGTAATTGTACATTCCTGTATTGATTTTTTTTCTAATAATCAGTGAACATCTGAAATAGAACAGCAATACCTTGCATTTCCCACACTTTGAGAGGGACCATGTCATCGGTACTCTCCAGGAGATGCTTGCGAAGCTCGACGAGTTGCTCTTGGAGTTCAGGGTGCGATTTCCTTAAGAGAGGTAAAAGAAAAAGAGGAAGATACAAATACAATCCAAGAACTTATCAAGTCACACAAAGCCTAGGATGCCCAGCAGCAATAACAGAAAATACAATGGATGGAAAAAAATGTTTACGTTAAATGACATGTTACATTTAATCTACTTACTTTAATGTTCCAAAAATGAACCCATGGACTTCATCATTATTATCATCCTCAGCGTTTATAACGGTCTTTGAATCTACAAAGCACAAGATTTGTGTTTTATTGCCGTGGCCACAGCAAAGTCCAGCACAGAATGTTTAATAAGTCACAAACTGACCTTTTACTTTGGTGTCATCCACAGCTTTGTATTCTGTGCTTTTGATAGCCAGTTCAACACCATAGCCAGATAAAAGCATATTTTGAGGCTTTGGATTCTGCAAGCAGTCAGAAGCAGAGTAATGGCTTAAATGAAAAACCGTGTAGAGTTGTGTTTACATGTACACTTCTGTCAACAGCACTATGATAATACTCATCAAGACTGCAGATCCAACCCATGGGGGATGCTTTCTGGCTGCCAATACCTATATACAATATATGGACACTTGGCCAATTAGGGTGGACATGCGTTGAAATTAGTGGGTTTAGCTGCCTTAGCCAAATGTATTGCTAGCAGGCAAATAAAATCAAGCATGCAAACATTCTATTGTAATCTCCATTCACAGACATTGGGAGTAGAGTGGGTGACAAGAGAGGTTCAACAAGGCACTGTGATAGAATGCCATCTTTCCAATAAATGAATCAGATTTCTGGTCTGCTAGTGCTGTTATTGTGAAACGGAACCGCCTGGGAGCAACAACAGCTTAGCTGCACAGCAGTAGGCTGAAAGCTGACGCCTGGGAAATTGTCTTCACTTGCAAGTACTCAGCATAGTCACTACTGAGTACCAAAATGCCTCGGGAAGCGACGTCAGCACATGATCTGTTTTTTTGGAACTTCATGATATGGGTCTCCGTGGCTGAACAGCAACAGCACACATGCCTAACATCACCATGTGCAAAGCCAAGAGTCGGCTAGAGTGGTGTTAAACACACACACTTTTGGACTCTGGAGCGAAGGAAACGTGTTGGTCTGAACAATACCACCTGCACAACTTGGTGGAGAGGAGTGGTCTGGGCTTGCTATTCATTGTTTGGGCTAGGTTCCTTCCATTTGAGAAAAGTGTTAACACTTGACTGACTTGCAGAGAGCCCTGACCTGAACCCCATCAAACACCTTTTGGTTGAGTCAGAATGTTGTTTGCATATCAGATTTCGTCAAACTGTGTTCAATGTGTACATCCCCTGTTTACAAGAAGGGATTTTTCAATACTAGACAGTCAGTGAAAGTTATAATCTATTACACATTTTACCAGAGGGAAGAAGAAGCACATGGGCCGCCACATACGGCAGCAGATTCACTGACATTCAACCTTGACACTCATGTCAGATTCAAAGCACTGCCTCGTGTCTTTCATACCCACACTCGTATTTTCTTCAACACACATCTTATAGAAAATCACCTTTTGCTCCATCAAAGAGATCTGTATCTTGGTTAGTTTTTGAGTTTTCAGTTAGAGTCTACTAAAATGAATAATATGTCACTGTTTTAATGATGAAGCAATGGAGGTCCATGGTTCAGAGGAATAAGCTGGCAGGCAATACTGGTCAGTAGGACAGATTAATGTTGGTTCTGATCTTTTTATGGGATTTGTTGACAATAAGAAAAATATAGAATATCACAACAAGCCTTATCTAAAACCTAACATAGTTCTTCGGTGTAAAAACCAAAAGATAAAAGCACAAGTTAGATTATGTGATAACTTTTCAATGAGACTAACAGGAAACCACATTATTTATTAAAACATTTAATCAGTGGAACATCACTTTAAAATGGCTGCAAGAGCATTGCTACTCACCGCTACAAAATGCCGCAGCACATATATAAGTGTGCCCTCTCCAGCCTTCTCTGACAGCACCTTATGAAACGAGGTGAACTTCTTGGTTCCAATCTCAGCATAGAGGATCACAACTGGCACACCTGTTTTACTGACCCCTGGATATGTGTGATCATTCTTGAATAAATATGGGTTTGGCCTGCAAACAGTTGGAGATGTTATTAAAGAGATTTCTGAAATACAATGATTTGTATCAAAAACATTTCTATGTTGATTACAGGCAAAACGCAGTCAGCGAAAGCAACATTTTAATGAAAAGAATACTGTAAACCTATCATCTCGTTCTGCTCTACAGATTGAGTTTATTCACAGAAGACGGTGCTATTCTGTGTTACCTGCCTGCAGCTGCCTTCAGGAGCTTCTTGATGTCCTTGGTACTGCAGCTCTGTTGACCATGGATGGAGACAAAGGCAGGGCAAGCCTCAGGCGGAGGCTCATCACTGGCTATCTGTTAAATGCATGGAGGAGTGCAGGAATGTTCTATAAGACTCTAGCCACAACATGACGCTATCATTGCCAGGATCTAGTGAAGAGTCCTCACTTTTCAACATGGGCCTAAATTAATTATAGATAAATCAGTTACGTGATTGATTTATTCTCAGTATTCTCCAGCAATCACGACAACAAGTTAGACAGCAAAACACTTCATTTCAGCTGCAAAAGGCCATTATTCATTGTAATGTTTAACACATTTTAAAATTAGAGAACTTCATCAACGGTGTATCACTGTCACCAAAATGAAATTCCTCCTTATCATTGCTGAAACCACAACAATTGGAAAGGTTTGTGTACACAGAGTGCACTGACATTGCACAGTATTAATGTCAAATTTAGTCCAAAGCCAACTGTAGTATCCATTTATAATTTATTTCATGTGAAAAATGTTTTATTCAAACTGGGGTTATATGTCTCTCAGTTGATAGTCTCGCACTGCCAGACCTTCCTCCACAGCGCTGCGGAGGAGGGTCTGGCTAGTCCACACAGCATTCCGGGATGAGATAAAAACATGCCCTGGTTTATTGGCATTTCTTTAAACCAAACACAATTGTCATGGGCGGTGCTAAGCTCCGGACAGAGCAATGGCGCCGCTGCAAAATAGCCTCTGGAAGGAACTTGTCTTGGTGGAACATGTGTACGTTCAAAAGTTGTTTTAGTCGTGCAACAGAAAACTCAGGACAGAGCTACGTGTCTCAATTTACCCTGCAGAGGTCTGAGGAGTGATAGTCCTCATAAATCAACCAGAGTTTAGAATGCCAACACAAAGAAAGCGCAAGGTGACGGACATCTGGTGGAATTTCTGCCGGCACCATCCCGGAAATGAAACGTCGTCGATATAGACTTTTCAGTATATATAACCAGTGTATTCCCCCCTACTTACAGTAAGCACTTAACTGTAATATAAAAGTTAAATAAGAACTTGAACTGTTATTGCATTGTACAGTGAAGAGAAAAATCTCACTATCATAAAGTCATAAATTAGGAACCATTGTACAAATAAAAAGAAAAAATGTAAATCCTCTCTGCAACCAAACTGTCCATCCAAACTCTTCGGTCTATCTTGCGACAGCATTTCACCAACCTAACATATTATTTCTGTTGACTGTGGGAAAAATCTTATGGCCTCTGCTGTCGTGTGTACTCACATAGAGCATCCATTTCAGGTTTTGCTTCCTTGTCTCTTTCTCTTCTCTCAGATGTCTGCCTGTTTCATATTAAGGAATTTTGGTAGCAACACTTCCCTGTTGTGTAAATGTGTTTAAGAAACGATACTCTATTAGATGCACCAGCAACGCTTCAAAAACTGTACTTCTAAGTAAGGGAGATCATTTAGATTTAGAATTTAATCTAGTTTAAATTATTTTGAGTACAGATTGGATTATCTGGTGCTGGCTATGCAAGGCAGTTTGACTTAATTCAAATAAATGTCACTTGCTTTGTCTTGATTGGCAATTTTATCTTGTTTGGGGTTATGTTTATAAAGGGACATGTCATGTTATTCAGTTATTCAACTAACACAACTATAGTCTCAAAATAAGACCTAACACCCCACACTGTTGATGAAAATAATATAAAACAGAAAAGTGCATGCTATTGTACATCTACAGCAATGATAACAGATATTTTCACAATGTCCGTTGTTAATAAACAAGACTATAAGGCTACAGCCATGCTTGCGGATCCATGTACGTACATTAGCACAGCGTTCCGTTAAGCTAAGTGCTAATGTTAGCCTGCTAACATGCTCACAGTGACAATGCTGATGTTTAGCAGGTAATGTATACAGTGCCATGTTTACTAGGGGTGCACGATTCAGAAAATGTCACGATTTGATATCGATTTTTAGGCTCATGATTCGATTCAAAATCGGGTTTTGATTCAAAAACGATTCTCGATTAAAAAACGATTCACAGTATGTAAATGTAGTTAGTTTTCCCATGTGATTGCAGTAGACATACAATTAAAAAATATATATATATTTTTTTTAAATATGAATCGATTTTTGGAATTCTATTAATCGATTTTGAATCGGTAGAGCTTGAATCGCGATTCGAATATGAATTGATTTTTTTGCACACCCCTAATGTTTACCATCTCAGTTTGGAGAGTTAGCACGATGACGCTGGAGAAAAGGTCAGGAGATCACCAAAGTCATTGGGATTCACCCTCTGGGGAGGACTACAAATATCTGTACCAAGGTTTTGCCTGGGTGGACTATCATTGTCTATAAACAACAATAACACTAAGAATTCCTTGAAGTGAGCCTTTTGATCTTATTTTAAAGCTCCTGGTAGCTAGACATCCTGGCCTGGAAAATCTTATCAAGTTAGATTCACTTACTGCACTGGCAGCCAAATGTGCTTGTATCAAGCAAAGGAATGCTTACATGTAAAATGTTTCACTTAATTCTGATAATAATAATGAATCTACATTTGACAACATGTGATAGGCTGAACTAAAATATCAGAATGAACATAATGGTTCGAAAGATTGATCTGTTGTTAATTATGGGCCGGATTTGACACGTATTAAACATTTTGTCTGAAAGTTTAGACAGAATATGAAATATTTCGCATATAAGAATATGCACAATGTGCATGTTGATAAATGCATCAGAGTTATACAGTACAAAAAGCAGTCTTATCGATTTTGATAACCAACGCCAACTCTGTTTGTCACTGGATCAATTACAGATCATTAACCTTATACATTTAAATTATGTGAGAAACCACAGAGATATAAAAATACTGTTGTGAAAAAAAAATGTGTTATTGATTGTGTAGTATTTTACAGTTTGAGAATAATGATTTAAAGAAAACATTTAACGATTGCGCTAAAGAAATTGAGAAAAACCGTAAGAAAGGACTGCAGAGCAACTTGAGTCAAGAATAGGGTGAACAACAACCTCTAATAGGAAATGGACTGGCTTTCTTGCATATCGTAATATTCCCACGTTGCTCTTGAGAAGGTTTTGAAATAGTTATACTATTTTGATCACAACATACCTGCTGGGATGCATGAACAGCTGGTGAGTACGAGCGTAGGGCCAGAGCAAATTTGAGGAGATTAACTTGAAGATCTGTGAGGAACTGGCCAGCCTTCTTCAGAATCAAGTTGTAGTACGAGCGCACAGACTCTGTGAGACACATCAACATTAGTAATAATGAGGTTTCTTAGAAGAGAAGCACACCTGTTGAGGTGTAAAAGTATTTCAAATGTATTTTGGATTCAAACAACATACCTCCTTGCTTGTATACAGTGAGCTCTTTCACAGTGTCAACAAACTGCCAGAATTTCTCATTCCCATCTTCTCCAATAAACTCACTGAAAGAGAAAATGAAAGTATTAGTCAGCATTAGTCAGTAACCACAGCACCCAAGCAACCTTTTTCTTACTGCCCAACAGTTAAAGCTACAGTCCACAAAATAATTTTATATTTTCTGGTAATGAGATCCATTACGTATGATTACTAAAGTTATGATCCACTAAAGGGCACTTATTTACAGAACTGTTATGACTTAAGGATGAAATCTGTCAATTTAAGAATCATTTTCCTCCAATGGATATACATTTTTTACAGTCTTCAGTTGTTCCCAGCCACTACAATTGTCTGTATTGACAAGGCCATAGCTACCATCGAGGACAATAAGGACATGTTTTCTGTATTTTAAGTGGTAATTTAAACATTTGAACAACATCGGGGGGACATGAAAACGTACACTTGGTTGTTAGCCTACTTTAAGAAAGAAAGAAAGAAAGAAAGAAAGAAAGAATAGGCTATTTCCTGTTTAGTGGCAAGTGGCAAGGGTGAATTTGGGGGGCTTGGATTCATGACCTCAACATTAAAATCCAGCGGGTGAGTAGGTTACCTTGTCTCAAGGAGGAAGGGCGTCATGCTCCACTTTGCTTTCAGACTGGCAGTGACGCCTTTGGGTGCCGATATGACATGATGTATGTTCAGCAGCAGCAGTGACAGCACAATAACGTTCCTCATTATCTCCGGCGAGACGTAACATGAACCTACAGTGGCAGAGAGCAAACACCATAAGTAACGTTAGGGTACTGTACCTTTGCCTTTTGAGAAGTGCCAGTCAGTGCCACGTAGCTAACTAGCTAATTACTCTAACGCTAAGTTACTAAACCACAACACCGGTGCAACCCTCAGAAATCCAGAGTAACGTTACACCGCTGCAGGAGATGCTAGCTAACGTTACATGAAGTTTGTTAGCTAGACCTCAGAATCAGAAAGAAGATTTATTGTCATTGTACAAAGATGAACAACGAAATTCTTAGCAGAAGTTCACCCAGTAAACATAAATCTAAATCTAAAAAGACAAGAAATACATAATAAAACAATACAATCATAAATAGAAAGAAATATACACAATACAAGTACTAGTTATTGCACATGGTGCCTAACGTTAGGGATAAAATAACTAACGTCTAAACGGGTCCGACTAAAGTTAACTTAGCTGTAGCATAAAAGTAAACAGCCCAGAATGAAAACGGTACACTAGCTTGATTTAACGAACGAAGTCTACAAAGGTCGCTTGCTACAAACATGTGGTTAGCTAACAGTGTAGCGTTACATTATGAATAACGTTACATTGGTCACTGTGTTACCAATATTATATCCCTCACCCCGTTAGTGATGCTGACCGCTTCCATACAAAGCAAAGGGTTTTTCGGGTAGGTATTTCGGGCAGCTAACCGCAAGTTGCCGGGGTAGCCGCGTATTGTGGTGACTCGCGCTGACCGTTATCCGTGTCTGAAACAATCGTTAAATGAAAAATAAATCATGGCGTATTATAATTTTGGGCACAATTTGTCAACGTGTTCGCATGGACACAATTAGTGACAGTGAGTGTAAAGTTTAAACAAACCTGGTGGTAAAGTTGTAATTTAATCTGGCACAGCGCTAGACAGCTAAAAAGGCAGAGGCTGACGCTCAAACACTTTTCCCACCAAACACTGGAGCATGTTGCAGCTACAGCACTGTGTACTGATGGTACTGAGTGAGTAACCTTATGTGTGTCAGTGTGAAACTGTGTAGCCAAACAGTTGCAGCTGTATGGGAGGCTACCCGAGTATCAAAGAAATATTTAATAATTACAATGTTACATTATGTTTATGATGAGCTAAGATGTAGCATATAACGTATGTATTTTATAACAATATGCAACATGAATCATAGTTATTGATAAAACAATGTGTAGGTTATGTCAATCTATCAGTCAATCAACAGAATATTAAGGGGCTGTGTAGCATTTTATTGCCCGACTTCCATAAAGTTGGTATAGGCTATTTGTGAGAGATAGCGGGACAAAAATGAGTGGTATCATACAACTGTTCTCACAGGCTACATAGCCTAGTGATTCCCATGACCAGTAAACCAGGGATCTTCAACAGGGGGTCAGGGGCCCTTAGGGGGTCCTCAGAGTCAATGCAGGGGGGCGTCCAAATTTTTTTTTAATTTAACATGAATCAAACATATTATTTGCAAATAAAAATCCCCACTGATGATATGCTTACTGGCCTAAAGCCTAGGTAAGGTAGTCACTAAGATATCCATCCATAGATAAAGATAAGGATTTAATGTGCCACATGTATGTTTAACATTAAAACATGATTTATAAAATCATGGCAACAATTATTAGGCTATTTTATTCTATGCAAAAAAAAAAAGGTGAAGGCTGCCCTACATGTTAGGCCAAGTTTAATAATAATTAATTCTACAATATAGCCTTCGTAGTAGGGGGTCCCTGCTCCGTTTCAGTTAAGAGGTCCTTGGCTTAAAAAACGACCCCTGCAGTAAACTGATCCTCATGTGTAAAATGGATGGAGTACTCCTTTAAACTCAATTTTGGTATCACTTTGCATGTTAAAGCTTTCTCAGTTTTGAAACTAGTAGCACAAGTGACAAAATGACTGATCAACTAATCAAAAAATAGCCTAACTGAACTCATAAAAAAGTATTGTGACCAACGTGTTTAGTTCACAATTTGCTCTTAATTAATCAAAACCATTTCGTAACAGCACAACTCTATAAATGCCTCGCATTTCAGTGCACCATAGTCTATTTTATGGTGTTAATGGATGTGTGACTGTAACCATTATTGCAGAAACCCGCTGTTTTACTTTGAATTGGCTCTCCTAACAATAACCTACTGTCTTTGAGCATATATTAGACATTAATTTGGACTATGTGACTATATCCTTACACTGCAACTATAGATAGTGTGCCATCTCTTGTATCATCAAAGGTCACACTCGGATGAATGCGTTTAATAAAGTTACAGCGGATTTGGTATTTAGCCCATATGTGCTTGAATCTCCATGTTGTATTCAGTGTCCGTGTGGGCTTCTGGCTTTTGCAGTGTTTAACACGATTATGGGATGGACAGGAATGGGATAGAGCTCTCCCAGCCCAACCACGACGAGAGCATAACGCGTATTTGTCGGCTCGGATGCAGCAGCATCCTCTCAAAAGCACTGCTTCAGCACAGTCAGTCAGACCGCCCAACCCGTCGAGGATGCTGCTGGAGGACCCAGCCCGACAGTCCGAACCGTGACACGTTTCTGCTGAAGTAAGTCTATCGCCAAAAACGAAACACACTGCGATTTAGACTGG